>NC_040097.1:37442010-37745040 GCF_003369695.1 Bos indicus x Bos taurus | reverse complement strand
AGAAGACATACAGAGGGCTAACAAACACATGAAAAGATGCTCAACATCACTCATTATCAGAGAAATGCAAATCAAAACCACTATGAGGTACCATTTCACACCAGTCAGAATGGCTGCGATCCAAAAGTCTACAAATAATAAATGCTGGAGAGGGTGTGGAGAAAAGGGAACCCTCTTACACTGTTGGTGGGAATGCAAACTAGTACAGCCACTATGGAGAACAGTGTGGAGATTCCTTAAAAACCTGGAAATAGAACTGCCTTATGATCCAGCAATCCCACTGCTGGGCATACACACTGAGGAAACCAGAAGGGAAAGAGACACGTGTACCCCAATGTTCATCGCAGCACTGCTTATAATAGCCAGGACATGGAAGCAACCTAGATGTCCATCAGCAGATGAATGGATAAGAAAGCAGTGGTACATATACACAATGGAGTATTACTCAGCCATTAAAAAGAATACATTTGAATCAGTTCTAATGAGGTGGATGAAACTGGAGCCTATTTTACAGAGTGAAGTAAGCCAGAAGGAAAAACACCAATACAGTATACTAACGTATATATATGGAATTTAGAAAGATGGTAACAATAACCCTGTATACGAGACAGCAAAAGAGACACTGATGTATAGAACAGTCTTATGGACTCTGTGGGAGAGGGAGAGGGTGGGAAGATTTGGGAGAATGGCATTGAAACATGTAAAATATCATGTATGAAACGAGATGCCAGTCCAGGTTCTATGCATGATACTGGATGCATGGGGCTAGAGCACTGGGACGACTCAGAGGGATGGTATGGGGAGGGAGGAGGGAGGAGGGTTCAGGATGGGGAACACATGTATACCTGTGGTGGATTCATTTTGATATTTGGCAAAACTATAAAATAAATATTTTGGCAAAAATAAAATAAAATTAAAAAAAAAAGAAAAAAAAGAAAAATCTGCTTAATGAATAAGTAATAAGCACATTTTTAAAGAAAATGAAATTCCTGGGGACTCTTCTGAAAAAGCTTAAAATCCCAATTTGGGAATGTGCTTACCATTTGACTATGTACATGATAATTAGCTCACAATTTCTGGGCCAGAAAGTTTTGTTATTACTAAGTAATGCACTAGGAAAAAAGCCACTACTTAAAGGTCTGCTGTGACCAACACTGATTTAATACATATTTCTAGGATCCTGTTGCAAATAGCTATATTAAAATACCATGCAATAATATCAAACAGGATAAAGATACCTGGAAGGAGGGTGAAATAGAGATGAAACAGCTGTGATAAAAATTACCTTTATCTTGAGTGATCTGTAGAATTAAGGAAGGTACAGGAGATGGTTATCTGGGATGAGGGAGAATAATTTGTGTTGTTTGCGTAGTTACAGGGCTGTAAGACAAAGGTTAAATGAGAGAGCTTATTAATGCTTTGTTTAACCCTTTTCAGACCCTTCTCCGCTCCTAACCATTACTGTCCAAGGAAATCTGAAACTCCTTCTGGCATCCAAGTTCCTTCACCATCTGGCTTTTGCATCTGTGTTTTAAACAGATTTCCTTCTACTCCACTCAGAAGGTAGTAAGACCCAGGGGTATGGGTCTGGGTTTAATTTCTAATTCTAGAAATTAGAATTTGTCTCCATGGGGCTTTGAATGAGATTACTCCTTTTCTCTTAGCCTCAGTCTCTCTCTGTAAAGGGGCTCATTCCTCTTAGGCTTAAATGAAGATTAAATGAAATAGTCTGTGTCGTGGACTTAATGTCATGTTTGACGTAAGGTAGGCATACCAGAAATGTTAGCTATTAGACAAAGATAAATCTAAATCCTCTCTGGCCGCTAGCGGTGACCTCCCTTCCAGCTCAAAGGCTCTTCTCACCCCATGTCTTCGGTCTGAATCCTTCCTTCACGCGCCTTTGCAGAAAGCTTCCGACTCCCCTTTGACGCTCCTGCTCCCTCCTCTGTTCCCTGGGAGGCGCACACTCAGCAGCGGGGCAGCACCTCCCTGAGCTCAGGGGGCGGGTCCTGGCCGTCTTCATCACAGTGCCGGTGCCCACGCAGGGCCCAGGGAGTGTTAGAGACACCACTGATGAGCGAGGCAGGGAGAAAGGGAAAGGTGACCAGAGGGGAGAACGGTGGGAATCAGAGAGAGGAGGCGATGTGAGGACACAGATACAGACCAAAGACGCCCCCGCCCCACCCCGAGGGTGCCCTGGGGAGAGGGAAAAGCCGATCAGAGGCACGTGATCACAGTTTTCCCTCTGTGGTGGCTGTTGCCAGCTAGTAAATGGCTCCTCCAGCTCCTCCGTGGGGTCACTGCTAGCATAAAGCTGCTCTGTGTTAACAGGATCCCTGTGCGGTCATCAGAGAATGTGCAATAGGCGCTCTGTGTGCGGGGACATATAATAGACTCTGAAGCTGCCGCTTAGACCCCTTGCTCTTTCTGTGCACAGCTCTGATGGAATCTCAGAATGTGTGCAAACCAGGGCCGCTGGAGTTACACAGTTGTCCTGGATGGAGCGGAGAGAGAGTTAGACTTTCTGAGGCTGTGGGCTCTAGAATGATGACTTCACCATCGCCCCTGGGTGCAGCCAGCCCCAGCCTCCCTTGTAGTAATTCTCACCATGATGCCTGCTCACAAATCCGGGTCTACCCTCGCCTACCTGCTGCAGCTGCTCTGCCTGTTGTCTCAACCAGGTAGACTTGGGGAATTTCTGTCTATTTTCGGCCATCGAGTTGGAATTTAATAATCTTCTTCCTGGTGCGTGTCTGCCTGAGATTTCTCCAGACTTGTGGCCGGAGAGGTCTTGCTAGGGAAGGTGGAGGCCGAATGTCACTGGGGGCAGGAGGGCACTCCAGGGTTCTCCTCCCCAAAGGCCAGCTATTCGGAGCTCAGGGCCAGGCTGGCCAGCTTCAGAGACGTGTTCATGACGTGTGGTGTCAAGGGCTTCGAAAGGGACCTTGCTCCCAAATTCTCCCACGTCGGCCTCTGTTATTTCAAGGACCGTGAACATAGCATACAGATACCTTGAGATCATAGAAGTGGTTTTATGTCCTACTGTGTGCTCATTCTCACACTGCACTTTACAGGTATTATGGGCTTTAAGTTAATCTCTAGACCAGTTGTATTCATTTATATATTCATGACATTCACAAAGCACATATGATGTTTCGAAATATGTTAACAAAAACAGTTAACAAAACAGTCTCTGCTCTCCTAAAGCTTACTGAAATAAGCTAATATATATATATGTCAGGTGGTTACCTGTGCTCTGATGAAGATGAACAAAGCCCAGACAGGGAGAGGGGAAGTCTGTTGTTTTACATAAAGGTATCCAGGAAGCCCTGCAGGATGAGGGCATTCTTGAGCAAAGATTGGAAGGAGGGAAGGAGGAAACATGCCGGAAAGAGTGATACAGGCCCAGGGGCTGGAAGTGCAAAGGTCCTGAGGAGAAGTGTGTTGACTCTTCCCCGGGATCAGCACGAGGGAGGTGTGCTGAGAGCAGAGTGAGGCGAGGAAGCAGCAGGAATGCAGCAGGCAGGGAGGGAACAGCCCAGTCACGTGTGGTGTGTCGCGGTTAGAAGTTTGCGTTTCCCTGAGTGAGATGAGGGGCACTGAGCAGGAGCCTGCCACGAGGTGAGTTGTGTTTCACAAGACTCACTCCTCCTGTTGTGCCACAAACCACGGGAGAGAAAGCGGAGGGGGCAGGGGTCTGAAGAGGCGATGGCTTGGACTATGGTGGTCAGAGTGGCGAGAAGTGGTTGAGTTCTCAGTATGGTTGTCCGTGTGCTGAACGTGGAACATGTATAACAAGAAAGAAAGAAAAGCCAACAAACTCTCCAGAGCTTTCAAGCCGAGTCACTGGACCAATGGAGCCGAAATGGGAAAGGCTGAGAAAGGGACAGATTAGCCTACATTTCTGAGGTAGAGGTTGTTGCCCCATTTTACAGATGGAGAAACTGAGGCATGAAGTTGCCCAAGATCACATAACTAGAAAAGTATGGAGTGGATTTGACCCTAACCTTATTTGATTCTCTCAACCTGAATTCCACAAGGCAGATATACATTACAAAATATGTATCCTGTGATAATATGTATTATATAATAAGTTACATAACCCGGGATTCCCTTAGTTACAAGTGGCAGGAATTCTAGAGAAGCTGAGGTGAAGATACAAAGTAAAGCAGAGGGTAGTCGGTTCTGCTGATTGGTATGGTGGGATGGCTACTGGGTAGGTGACTCGTAGAACCAAAGAATGCTCTATGGAGCCCAGGGCTCAGGACCTGAACTGAGGGGTCTGAGTCAGTAGGGTGACTCAGTGCACCTGGCCTCCCCTTCCTGCCTTCTTCTTTTGGGGGTTGAACCCACTGTCTCCCGTGACTATGCAACTGAACTGAACCCTTGACAGGCATCTTCCACAGGGTGTCAGACATGCATGTTAGCAGTTACAGCTGTAGATTACAGGCAGAATGTAACTTCTTTCCCCCAACATTTATGTACCAATCCAAGGGATAACATTTATGTTATTATTCAAAATAATTATTCCCCCATCCCTCTAAGAGTATTGCGCCTCCCTGGCCACTGCCGTGTGGCTTACCAGCCCTCCCATGGGACAGGCATGCATCGCCTCATTGGCTTTGCTTCTGGTCATCTGACATGCCTTGGTGACTGAGATGAAGGTAAACGGTGCATAAGGACGTAAACCCCAGGAGGCACCGGGGGTTTCTGCCAGCCCTCTTGCTTTTCTCCTCTCTCATTAGACCAGGCGTACCCCCTCAGGGACTCATCCATTGGCCTGGGCCCAAGAATGAAAAGATACGAAGAGCCCCAAACCCAACATAAATCTTCTAGGTGTAATGTGAACGAAAAGATGTTTGCTGCTCTGAGGCACCAAGCTACTGAGGATGTTTGTTATCAAAGCACAGCTGCGGGGGGGCCGTGGAGCCTCTCTTTGGTGGCGTTTATGTCACGGGCCCTCCCTTGGACCAACTGATGTGCTAGGGGAGGGTGGCACCGTGTCACTAAAGGTACCCAGGCTGCACTGTGGTGACTGCCCACAGCTTCGTGGGTCTGCAGACCAGACTTCACTTCTAGTCATACAAATACCAGTGTGCACCCATAGGGCAGTCCTCCGTCAGATAACTCAGCGGTCCAGACTCCCTTCTTCTTGTAACCCTTGATCTGTATATCTGGCCTCCAGGGTCTTGAGCCACGGGAAGAAAGCTGAACATTTGTAAAGAATGTCTTTAAGGGCCATCATGGGAAATGTCAATACGATTTTCATTCATATCCCACCAAGTAGCAGGATCCCACCTAATTGCAAAGCAGGCTGGAAATTACAGTTTTCCCACATGCCCACAAAGAAGGAAACAGAATTGAATTGGGTTATCTTGTGGCACAGTCTCTGTCATAGAACTGCGTTTGCCCATCTTAAGGCATGCCCCACCTCTGTGGTCTTTATTACCAAAGGACAACAGGAAAAGTGAGAAATCCCGAACAGTGGTAACCACTGTCCACTCTGAGATAACACTGTGGCAGGTAACTAAGTGCAGTGACTCAGGAACCAGGGACCAGCTGTGGTCCTGTACCTTCAACTTACAAAGAGTAACAGTGGACCCTCTAGCCATGAGTCTACTCTCATTATATATAATATATATATGACATCAAAATTAACTTTAAATATGATTTTTTGGGAGCTTCTTTGAAAGTTTGACAAAAGTCAAGGACACTGCAATTGCCCAGATGCAAGAAAGATTTAATGGGTTCAACATCCTTCAAAGCTTGTATGCTTCAGGCCACAATCCTCGAAAATGATCTATCAGGCCCCTTCCAACTTTGACAGTTTATGATTCAGTTGGACAGATCTGAGGAGGAAAAGATGAAGGAAGAACAGGAGAGCTGCTGGGCAGTGGAGAGGAGACCTCACCTAGGGGCGATGTGCTCGGAAGTCCTGCTCAGGGCCTGTCACCCTCTTCTTTCCATCTGCAATAAAACTTAACCCACAGACAGTTTTATCATGTCCTGCTGGAGCTGATCAAAAATATATATATCAGATAGATTTATTTTCACACATTTTCAGTGTGTGACAGTCTCTTATCCTGAACTGAAATATGGTTTCGGCGATATCATCTCATTTGCAACACAGCCCACTTTGTGCATCGGAATGACGAATGGCTGATCTACAGGTTGGTAAATAAGGAAACAGCCATCAGCCATGCCCTATCCACGATTGTTAGCATGAATCAGTTTTACATGATGCGTCATATATCTCAGAGCGGAGCAAGGAGCCTCTCTGGAAGGCAGAGATGCGAGGCCATCCTGAGTACACCACTAACTTCTCTGGGTATCTTGGCACTTGTCCTGTCAGCCACTTGTCTGTAAGAAATATGGGTCTCTGTCCCTTTCATTAAAATTGTATTCTTAAGAAATAGACATACCTTGTTGTACCCCCACAGGATTGGAGCACTGGGGAAAGGGAGGCAGCTAGTCTGCTTCTAGTCTGTGGCCATAGCTGAGGTCCTTGCCTTAGGATAACCATCTTATAAATGTCCAAGGTGGAGTTTGTGACAGAGACTGAATGGGGCAATTTGAAGATAAACTCCTAGAATTAAAAATAAAAGAAAACATTTAAAGGGCCATTCCTAAGTGTGACATCTTCACAATTGAGAGTTTGTTCATCCCCTCATTTAGAAGACAGGTCCACTGAGCACTGTTCTGCAGTGACAAAGATCTTCTTTCCAAGTCCAGAGTCCTATTCGAGTTGGGGAGATAAGACACATACCAGAGTCATCTAGTTAACAAGGAGTCTCTAAAGCCCGCATAAGAGGCCCACAGTCAGCATTCTGCATGAGGCCCATGGAATGGTGTGGGCCGTGTTGAGGACCAAAGTGTCTTGCTCAATAAGCCCCACAGAGCCAATGTTTCTAGTAGGTAGGACAGATCATCAGTTCTTTGACTAAAGTGAGGAGTTTCCTTCCCAGAAAGAGGAAGATCGAGTCAAAGTCAGTGATCCCCAGTGCTGCCTCTGCCTGGGGAACTACACCTGGTCTCGCCCAGGCCATGAGCCCACCTCTGCAGTCAAGGTTTCCAATATGAACCTCTTAGTAAACTGTATGGGACTAGTGTTCAAAAATACATACTTGTCAAACTTATGGTTGCCAGAGGGGAAGGATGAAGGGAAACGATAGAGAGTTTGGGGTGGACGTGCACACACTGTTATATTTAAAACGGATAAGCAACAAGGACCTGTATAGCACACGGAACTCTGCTCCGTGTTATGTGGCAGCCTGGATGAGTGGGGAATTGGAGGGAGAATGGATACATGTGTATGTATGACTGAATCCCTTTGCTGTTCCCCTGAAATTGTCACAACATTGTTAATCAGCTATACCCCAATGTAAAGTAAAAATTAAGAAAATACATGTTTGTATTCCTGCACACACTAAAAGCAAATCCACAGGGACTGGGACCCAACGTTTATTCTTATCTCCTATCTTGGGTTCCTCCCAGGGCATATTACCATTAAATGGAATGGCATGTAAAATAATCTACTGCATGTAAACTTAAAACACATCATTTATCATTCTTTTATCATCATGGGCTTAATACCTTTTTTTTTTTTTTTTAGTTAAAATAACTTCTAAAAAATGTTTACTTTTTACACGTAAATATATTTCAAGCTAGTGTGTGGAAACAAAGATAAGGCCAATCAAATGCTGCTGGTCATTTAAGACAAAGGAGTGGTTACTTGCAGGTGACGTTATTGAGATTGAGGTCATGCAGGAGGAGGAGTTTGAGTTGATTGCTAAGGATGGTGAGATTTAAATATTTAGAGGTTGGCAGTCTGACATTCCAGCTAGAGAAATGATCAGAAAAAGGCTAGAGGTGGTTGTGCTTGCGTGTATAACAGAGGCAGCCATAGGTAGTGACAGAAAATAATTTGGAGCAGAAAACTGCAAGGCTTGAATGCCAGGTTTAGGGTTTTGAGGAGGATGTAGGGAGTCAGGAAGTTTTTCAAGTGAAAATAACATCATTTGAGTGATGGTGGCAGAGCGTTAAAGCACTGGAAGTGGAAAGTTTGGAGGTTTGAAGGACGCTTAGTAGACAGGCGTCAGTCCAGAGGTGTGAGTCTAAACTAGTCAACATGTAGGAGGGGCGGGTAAAGAGGAGGGAAACATAACCTCTGAGGGCCAGCTGTATGAGTTTAGCAGTTACCTTCATAAAGGGATGAGGAGAGAATGAAGAATTAGAGATGGAGCTTCCTCTGTGTGTGTGTGTGTGTCTGTCTGTCTATCTCCCCAACTAGACTGTGAAGTCCTGGAGGAAAAGGAGTCACATCAGAATCTCAAGTATCCTTTGTCCAAAGTAGAAGCTCAGTAAATGCTTGCTGAATTTCACCCTGCCCCCGCCCCCAACATTTTTGCTCTCTATTCCCAGAAACTCTGCTCCCTAGCGGGTGGAGAGTCCCTCTGATAAAGCAGACCTAGGACTTCCTGGGGCAGACTGGCATAGTCCTCTCAGGCTTAGACAGAGAATGGAGCCAGCCACTGGGAATGGACTGGAAAACTGACGTGCCGTGTGGCTAACAGCTAGAAGGATATCTACCCTTTCTGTGGCTTTGTTGATTATCGCTTTTCAGTGATTTGGAATAATAGGAAACTCAGAAACAGTCCATTAGTGTGGTGCTTCTTACACTATAAAACTCCTCACCGCTCTTGCTAGACCCAGACTCCTGCTTGAAGATTTCCAGTATTAAGAGATCAGTACCCTGACATTATTGGATGATTCTGTGTCTGTTTCCAAGTTCTAGAACTCTCAGCTTTCTATTCTATGGTTTTTATGTCACATATGTGGGCTTTTATGTCCATGTACACACCAGCCTGCCCACTGCCATTTTTCTTATGGTTCTGAACCCTTCAGGTCTTAAGATTTCCTAAAAATAATGTAGAAGAGTATTTAGAAGGATCCGGAATTTCAATGTAATAGGAATCATGCTGCATTCAAACTCAGGTGCAGTTGAGGAGGAAAAACTTTCACAAAGATTTTTAAGCTGAAATGCTGTATCTGCAGTAGTTTTCCTCAATTACCACAGCATCCTAGATAGCAAAAAGGATGTGGGTAGAGATTCTGATTAGGGCCCTCATCTCATTGTTGGATTTTCTTCGATTAATAATATCAGATGAACTCACCTCCTTATGATTTGACAATCCAAATTTTGCTTATTATTGGAGTTGTCAGGGAGAGAAGGAGAGAAATACTATAGAAAATAGCAGAGATACTCTAAGGCATTTAGTTGAAGCAACCGGAAAGGAAAACACATCAAGAAGCCATTCAGTGAATGTACATCAATTCATGAAAATCCACTTATGGTCCTTTTGCCTTGAGAAACATCACACGTCTTTGGCAGACGATAGGCTGAAGGGAACGTAAGTTTTCCCACTATCGCATAGCGATAATCTGTACCCACCAGCCCTGTCTTTTTTTCTTCTAGAGAAAGCCAGCTGCTGCTTCCACATTACAGCTGTCACTGCTGCATGAAGCCTTTTCTTCATGTAGGTCATTGTGTACTCACTTGTTCCAAGCAACCAGCTACTTGGGGATAGAAAGATGACCAAGACCCAACCTCTGCCTTAGAAAGTTCACATTCTCCAAATTGTCAGGGTTTCCAAACCCTCCTTCCCAAGAGTCTCTTCTACACACTCTGTGCCTACCTGCTATGTCACTTCAGTTGTGACCGACTCTTTGTGATCCTATGAACTTGTAGCCTGCCTACTGGAGTGGCTTGCTGTGCCCTTCCCAGGGGGTCTTCCCAACCCAGAGATTGAACCCACATCTCTTATGTCTCTTGCACTGACAGGCCGGTTCTTTACAGCTCTACTCTATGGCTTATCATTATTCTAGGAAACATGGCATTGGGGATCAAAATTAGTTGTGTTTATCTGGACCGAGCAGTTTGGAAGATAGTGGGATAGTAGCCTTCTAGGTGTGTTAAATAGCCTACGTTTGTCAATGAAACCTAAGAACCTGCCAGCTCACAATGAGCACATTGTTAACTGGAGGTCTCTGGTCCAGAGGTCTGTCATGCATTTGTGCACCCTGCTTCTTTGAACTTTAGTAAAAAGCTATTTATATGTGAGAGTTGAACTTTGAAGAAAGCTGAGCGCTGAAGAATTGATGCTTTTGAACTGTGGTGTTGCAGAAGACTCTTGCGAGTCCCTTGGGCTGCAAGGAGATCCAACCAGTCCATCCTAAAGGAGGTCAGTCCTGGGTGTTCATTGGAAGGAATGATGCTAAAGCTGAAACTCCAATCCTTTGGCCACCTCATGCGAAGAGTTGACTCATTGGAAAAGACTCTGATGCTGGGAGGGATTGGGGGCAGGAGGAGAAGGGGATGACAGAGGATGAGATGGCTGGATGGCATCACTGACTCGATGGACGTGAGTCTGAGTGAACTCCGGGAGTTGGTGATGGACAGGGAGGCCTGGCGTGCTGCGATTCATGGGGTCTCAGAGTCGGACACGACTGAGCGACTGAGCTGAACTGATATATATGTGTGTGCATTCCCATCAGGTTTATCCTAATGGTTTGGATTCTTGATCTGGGGTTTCTTTTCTTTCCTTTTTCCTTTTATTATCATTTGCTTATTTTTGGCTGTGCTGGTTCTTTGTTGCTGTGTGGTTTTGTCTCTAGCTGTGGTGAGCGGGGGCTGCTCTCTAGTTGTGGAACACGGGCTTCTTATTGCAGTGGCTTCTCTTGCTGTGAAGCACAGGCTCTAGGGCATGTGAGCCTCAGCGGTGGTGGCATGGTGGGCTCAGTAGTTGCAATTCCCGGGTACATGTGGCTCACGGGCTTAGTTGCCCTGTGGCATGTGGGATCTTCCTGGACCAGGGATCGAACCCATGTCTCCGGCACTGGCAGGCAGATTCTTTACTACTGAGTCACCAGGGAAGCCCTTGATTTGTGGTTTCTTAGCTTCAAAATTCTTTTTTAGATGCCGGCTCCAGGTTTCTTTCTAAGCAGAGAGTAATTCTCTAGCCCACCAAAGGTGACCCTACACTATAAGAAGTTAGGCACTGTCCTTCCCAAACCCCTCGCCATGGAGTGGTCTAGAAAAGCAAACAAGAGTTAAGGCTCAACACCGAAAAGAATACCTGCAGCAGTCTCTGCCTTCATAGGGAAAAATAAATAGAGCTCTGTATGAAGACTTTGAACATTCCCATTCAAACTGTTTTAAAGACATAAATCTAAACTCATCCATAAAACGCTGAATGGTTTGCTTAATATCTGGCACACCAGCTCTCGGGCTCACTCCCCCATGCCTGCGTGTGAGCATCGCATCGTCTGGAAGGAAATGGTGTTTCCATGAGCTCTTTCAGGGAATTTAGTGCTCCAGAAGGGGCTGTATTTTTCAGGGGCTCCCAAACTCACCCCTGAGGTACCATAAAAGATTAAGCTTGCCTCATTCGTGGGAAGTAGATTTTTTTAAATCCTGATTTATTTCAAATTTCGGTAGTAAAGCATTCTGATCGACCCCGTGTGGATAAGAGAAACAAAGAAGATAGAAACCATGACACAGAAAACATTTTCTGAAAATTGTTTCCTTTTCCCATCAAGATGCATTTCAACAATATGCAAATTAGGTGGTGCCATTGTGCGATAATTATGTTTTCCTAATGTTTCCACAACAGCCCTGCTTTTGCCAGACTTCAATATTGTGGCAGCATAATGGTCACTTTGGAAGGGATGAACACCCATTATATCTGGGTAAGGAAGACCTTGGAAAATCAAATTCAGATAATGCAAAGAATATACTTTCCATTGCTAATTTGTTTCACAGTTATCTTAGCAAGGGTGAAAAATAGTGTTCTTTCCAGAAAAAAAAAATTGGATAAAATGCAAGTGAATTAGAAACACCCTGAAGTGCACACCCCTCAAATTCTAAACATATTCTTTAAAAGCTTCCCGGGACCATCAGATACACAGGCTGCGTTGATCCCAATACAGCTGATTCATCAACGTGCAAGCCACTGGAGGAAAGTTCTGGGCAGTTAATAACCACTGTCTTTTGTCAAGTCAGTCTGCAAAATGCACTAGATTAAACAAAGTTATCCAAGTTTTATTCCTATAGAAACACTCTGATGTGGTAATATTGAAGAGTTATTGTCCAAACCCAGAGAAAAGCATTTCCAATCTATGTGGAAATGGAACCCTGTTTTCACAGAGACTCAAGAGATCAGAGTGCCAAGAAGTAGTCTTTGGGGAACTTTGGCTACCCCAGTACCCACTGTTAAACTAGAATTGTAGTCCAGTTGACCGAAGGCCAAACTAGAAATAAAATCTCAGATTCCCAGATTCTCAGAACAGCTCTCCACTCCCTCTTGTTTGTTCACTGTCTGCTTGTTTGGCAGAAGCTCATCTGATATTGACACATTTATAACTGCTTACTTTTTATAAGATTGTAGAATTTTTCTATAGGTAGCAGTAGATCAGTAATATCGTAGTTTATGCTTACTCCTTGGAAGGAAAGTTATGACCAACCTAGATAGCATATTCAAAAGCAGAGACATTACTTTGCCAACAAAGGTCCATCTAGCCAAAGCTATGGTTTTTCCAGTGGTCATGTATGGATGTGAGAGTTGGACTGTGAAGAAAGCTGAGCGCTGAAGAACTGATGCTTTTGAACTGTGGTGTTGGAGAAGATTCTTGAGAGTCCCTTGGACTACAAGGAGATCCAACCAACTGAGAGAGAGATGAGATCCAACTGATCCTCTCATCCTAAAGGAGGTGAGATCCAACTGATCCTCTCATCCTAAAGGAGGTGAGATCCAACTGATCGTCTCATCCTAAAGGAGATCGGTCCTGGGTGTTCACTGGAAGGACTGATGTTGAAGCTGAAACTCCAATACTTTGGCCACCTGATGTGAAGAGCTGACTCATTTGAAAAGACCCTGATGCTGGGGAAGATTGAAGGCAGGAGGAGAAGGGGACAACAGAGGATGAGATGGTTGGATGGCATCACCAACTCAATGGACATGAGTTTGGGTGCACTCCAGAAGTTGGTGATAGACAGGGAGGCCTGGCATGCTGCAGTTCATGGGGTCACCAAGAGCTGGATGTGACTGAGTGACTAAAATGAACTGATGCTTTTCATATCCTAAATGAATTTTATAGTTTAAAACATGCATATCTGCCCCTAGGTAATTGTTTAAATAGATGCATCCCTTTATAGCAGGGGTCTCAGACCTCACTGCTTCTGAGGCCAGGGCAGAAATGGATGCATGGGCAACACCTCAGCTTAGCTGACTACTGCTTTGTGAAAATCTGAGCACTCTGTTCACTGGTTTTAATTTTTTTTTTTTAAGGAAAAAGCCAAACATGGACCTTTTTTATGTGAAACTCATTAATGTGAAATTAATGTAATTGTAGCAAGTGGCTCAAAAAAGAAAATGTTGGCCAACACAATGCATCTACAGGTAGAATTTGGCCTATTTTTAGGCTGCCAGTTTTCCATCTCTACTTTACATTTTTAATTAGTCCAGTTGTCTCCCTTGAGGAGAGAGAATTCTCTCCCTGTGGGAGCAGAACGGCGGGAGAGAGACTCTGGGGGTGGTGGGGGACAGGCAGACACTGAACAGGTTGGAGCTGTTCCAGCTTCTGTCCTCTGTAGTGACCAAGTGACACAGAAGCCCCAGAGAGACGGCCAGACGGCCAGAGGCTGAGAGGAGACAGCCAGGCTAGATCCTGGGCTACTCTTTTATCCCTTTGTCTTCTTTTGGGTTTTTAAATGTATTTTTGTAGAGTTTATTTTTTAGAGCGGTTTTCAGTTCACAGTGAAACTGAGCGGACAGTGCAGAGCTCCCCTGCACCCAGCCCCCACGCAGCCTTCCACGCCGTCAACGCTGCGAACAGAAGCAGCGTATCTGTTTCAGTCAGTTCACCGTACTGACTCCTCATTAGTCCATGGTGTACGTTAGTCAGTCTGGGCGTGGGTGTGTTCATTCTATGGGTTTAGACCCTTGTATGACATTTTCACTCTGTGCTTTGCCCTTCATCACTCCCTCCCCCCAGCCCCTGGCAACCACTGATCTTTTTGCCTTCTCCATACTTTTAGCTTCTCAAATGGCTGGAATCAGACAGTATGCTGCCTTCTCAGATTGGCTTCTTTAGCTTAGTAATAAGGATTGAACTTTCCTCTGTGTCTCCTCATGGCTTGACTGCTTATTTTTTAGTGCTGAATAACATTTCATGGCCTGGGTAAACCAGGGTAAACTATTCGCCTATCAAAGGACATTTGGTTCCTCCAGGTTTGGCAGTTATGAAGAAAGATGTTATTCTACACATCTGGTGCAGGTTTTTGTGTGGACATGGATTTTCAGCTGCTGCTGCTGAGTCACTTCAGTCGTGTCCGACTCTGTGCGACCCCATAGACGGCAGCCCACCAGGCTCCTCTGTCCATGAGATTTTCCAGGCAAGAGTACTGGAGTGGGGTGCCATTGCCTTCTCTGGGATTTTCAGCTGCTTTGACTAAATAACAAGGAATGAGACTGCTGGATTGTAGTTACGTTCAGTTTTGTAAGAAATTACCAAACTGTACCGTTCTGCACTTCCACCATCAGTGAATGGAGTTCCTGTTGCTCCACCGCTCTTGTCTTTCTTTTAATACCTGATATAATGCATTGTTCTCACCTATGGATGGATATGCACCCACCAGGTGACTTGGTCCATGACGTTGCTGCTTCAGGAGCCGGGTCTCAGAACACCTGGAGGAGGAGAGCCCTTCTTCTGGGCCTCGTGGGTTTGGTGCGTTGTGAAAGGTGGACGCCACCCGGCAAAGCAGCGTCTCGCCAGGGTCCGGCCAAGGCACCAGGCCCTCAAGCGCTCTCCCCGCGTTCTCTTGCTTTGTAAATTTTATTTATTTATCTGTGGCTGTGCTGGGTCTTCGTTGCTGCACACAGACTTTCTCCACTCGCAGCGAGTGGTGGCTACTCCCTCACTGCGGTGCATCGGCTTCTCTCTGTGGTAGCGTCTCTTGCTGCGGAGTGTGGACTCGACGGCGGGGAGATTTCGGTAGCTGTGGCACGTGGGCTCAGTTGCTCCTTGGCGTGTGGGATCTTCTCAGACCAGGAATTGAACCCTTGTGCCCCGCATTGGCAGGTGGATTCTTAATCACTGGGCCACCAGGGACATCCTCTCCCTACATTTTCACTGGGATAAATCCATTTCCTCACTACTATTCCCGGAGAAGGTTGGGCAGCAGAGATTGCTGAAGATTTTTCCCTCAGGCTTTTAAAATAGCCCAGCCTTTAGTCAGAGCTGGTAAATTGAGCTGAGTAGAGATTTGGATAAAATTAGGAAGCCCTAAAGCCTGGATGGTAGCACACTCTTAGTCTTCTAACTTCTGTAATCATTTTCTTCCATAGCTGGGCTCAATATCATGCAGGCAGAAGACAACTTCATTGTCTCCCATTATGTGTTCAGATTCACCACTTGGATGAAATCTTGGTGGAATCTTAGAACATTCAAGAGTCATGCTCAGCTAATTATAAAATCTCCCTATGACTTTTAATTCTCAAAACAGTCTCAAATCAAGGAATTAAAATCTTCTTGCCGGCGTAAGAATCTGTAAGTCTAAACTGTTATCTGATAGTAAAGATTCTCAGCACCTTGCTCAGTACTGCCTTGGCCTTTTAGTTTTGTTGAAGCTGGAGGAGGTGGTGGGAGCCTGCTGCTTTCCTTCTTGGTCTCCTGGTCCTCATCATCTGGCTTACACTCCAGGCCGGGACTAGGGGGTGGCAAGCAGGTGAAAAGGGCTCAATCTCATGGGACTGATGCTGCCATGATTTGGCATCAGGACCCTCTGCACTTGGAGGATGTTTAAATCTGTTTCTCTTTGGCACATTTTTTCCCCCTAATTGGGTTCTTTTGTATGTTTCTCAGTGATTCTGCTCTAAGACCCTCCAGCTGCCCTTCAGGGATATTTCTCTTCATCCAGTAGGATTCCCTTCCTTAGGCTCTGGAATCAGATCACAGGAGTTTACATCACTAATAAATTACCCAGACCCCCATGTCTCAGTTAATCCACCCTTGAAACAGGACAATAACAGAATCTACCTCATAGGGCTCTGAAAGTGATTCAATGAAGTTATTAATGTAAAGTGTTTAGAGGTTGTCATATGGTAAGATACAGTAATAAACATTGTTATTGTTAATGTAATGTACTAATAATTTGAAGGCAATGTCTAGAAGATTATTACCAAAGACACAAATTCAGTGTCAAAGAGACTGGGAACTAGTTATGAAGAATTCTGGCATAGAGAAATAAGAAATATGTTTTCAAGTTACACATGATGTTGTGGTAAAGTAGAGAAACATCAGACTCACTTTCAGGAGACCCAGATTTCAGTCCTCGATCTGTTAGCAGCTGCTGTGTGTTCTTGAAAATGTAACAGAACCACTCTGTTCTGCATCTCATGTCCCTCCCTGCATTTTGATTAAGGAACATGGTTTTCTGTTGATCTTTTCTTTTTGCTGGTTTGATACCAGCCAAATTGTATAGTCTTCAATGTCTTCATCTTGAAACTGGAATCAGGAGCCTAGCGCATCCCAAAGTTTTGGTAAAGATCAAGTGAGATGCTCTGTAAATGAACACACCATAAACTCTAAATCTTTCATTCAGTCCCTCAGCAAACATTTATTGACCAACCTCAGTCCCAGATGCTATAAAACTGTAAACTATTGCCAACATTACCATTAAGGAACTAGGTCAACTCCAGTGTTTCTTCTCGCCCTAGACTTCTTGGAATCAGATCATATGAAAGAAGGAATCCTTCCCATTTTCCATGAGTGGCCTGTACCTGGTAGCACAGAGTAACTCTGTCCAGTTACAGTTGCTGTGGTGATGGGAACAAGCTATGTCTGCAGTGACCAGTATGGGAGCCACTGGCCACATGTGGCTACTGAGCACTTTAAGTACAGTTAGTGCTACTGGGGAGTTGAATGTTTAATTTTATTTAATTTTAAATGATGTATTTAAATAGCTGTACTCGACTAGTGGCTACTAGTGAAATACAGTTTCTAATACATATTAGAAAATTAAAAATTCTAGCTCCCTAAGCACAGGGTTCTGAAGGAAGGAAAAAAGAAATGCAGACCAGAAATGCAGTCTGATTTGGGAGATATATTTGCTGCTTGGTGGGAGTATGTGTTTGCAGATAGTTCATTTTATTTTGTTTCAGTATTGAACTCTGGAACTTGAATAACTGTGATGCATCAGGAAGAGAGTCCCACTTAAATTGTAAATGTCTGATGATTACTTTGCCCTGAAAATGGAGTAGGGGAAATCCTTAAGCTTTCTGTTCTGACAGAATATAATTATGTGTGTTTCATGAACTCTGAAGAATCAGGGATTTATTAGAAATTTCCCACTCATTGGTCCTTAAAACAGGCATAAGATTTAAGAGACACTAAATACAAATGTTTTTCCTCCTAAGTGCATCATTGATAGGGATATAATAGTGAATGATTTAGAAAACATATAGTAAGTGCTTCTGCTTCTGTAAATCAGATACCACTGGATGGTATTTAAGACAGGTAGTCTTGCAAATTAACACCCTGAGCAGATGTTTGGCATGTCTTTTTGAAAACAGATACTCGGAGATGCCTGGTATGGCCACAGGCAGGACAGACTCCAAGTTCATTCTCATGCCAGACCTGGCCTTTTCCCTATTTCTGCAAAGGCGGTGGAATTCCCCAAATCTATTAAAATGAGATAGATAGAAAAACTCTGTTTCTCCTCTACTGTTCCCACAGAACACTTCTGTGACCTCATATGTCAGCTTTTTCTCACACCAACCAGTTCTCTGACACCAGCAGGCTGTCCTGCACTTCAGTTAGGTTGTGACACTGACAGCCTGGCTTTAGGACAGAGCCCCCAGGTTAAATGTCCGGACCTACAAGGCTGCCCCACTTCCGACGTCAACTGCAAGTCTCAGGTTGTCACCTGTGATCTGGCCAACCAGCTGTAAATCCAGGTTCCTGCAACCCTTTGGTTTGATAATTTGCAAGAGAATGGCTCACATAACTCAGAAAAACAGAATTCACTGCTTTACTGTAGAGGATGTAATCAAGAATAGAGGGGACAGCCAAATGGGAGAATCTGTTTCCTACCTTTTCCTCCTCCTACATTCCCCTTGGTTTCCTTGGCCCGTGGCCTGTTTCCTCCATTTTTAAAGCACATTCGTTTAACCTCTGCTTTTGTTGTCGTATCTTTTTTTTCTCCCTTTGACTTTCTTGCCTTCCACTTAGAAATATGCTTGTGATTAGATCAAGTCCACCCAGATAATCTCGGATAACCTGTCATCTTGAGATCCTTAAACCAATTACATCTGCAAAGTCTCTTTTTGCCACGTAAGGTAATATATCGATAGGCTATGCGGATCAGCCTGTAGACTTGTTTGGGGGCCATTATTCCATCTCAGAGTTCTAAGCAGGTAGCAAGCAACCTGAACGGTGAGTGTGCAGCAGCTGTCTGCTCTGCTTGGACCAGTGGTTCCTTGAGTGCTTCCTGGACTTGTAGCATCAGCAGCACCCAGGAACTTCATAGAAAAGTACATTCTTAAGCCCACCTCAGACTTGCAGAATCAGACACTCTGGGAAGTGGAGCTCAGCAGTCATTTTTTTAACAGGCCCTTAGGATGATCTGAGCACCGCTGGAGTTTGAGAACCACTACCTAAGGAATCGGAGAAGGCAGTGGCACCCCACTCCAGTACTCTTGCCTGGAAAATCCCATGGATGGAGGAGCCTGGAAGGCTGCAGTCCATGGGGTCGCTGAGGGTCGGACACGACTGAGTGACTTCACTTTCACTTTTCACTTTCATGCACTGGAGAAGGAAATGGCAACCCACTCCAGTGTTCTTGCCTGGAGAATCCCAGGGACGGGGGAGCCTGGTGGGCTGCCGTCTATGGGGTCACACGGAGTCGGACACGACTGAAGTGACTTAGCAGCAGCAACAGCCTAGGGAATGATGTAGGGCATGGACTCATTCTCTGTTCATGCTCTTGGGAGCAACTGTCTTTCCTTTACTCTATTTTTTCTTTAGTTTTATTATTTTTATTTTCTGTTATGCTGGGTCTTTGTTGCTACACGGGCTTTTCTTTAGTTGCAACGAGCAAGGGCTGCTCTCTAGTTGCGGTGTGCAGGCTTCTCACTGTGGTGGCTTCTCTTGTTTCAGAGAACGGGCCGTACGGTGCACAGGCTCCAGTAGCTGCAGTTCCCAGGCTCGACTGCACAGGCTCAGTAGTTTGGGTGCACAGGCTTAGTTGCTCCATGGCATGTGGGATCTTCCCGGATCAGGGATCGAACCCATGTCTCCTGCATTGACTGGCAGATTATTTATCACTGAGCCACCAGGGAAGCCCTTCTTCACTCTTTGTCAAGAAGAGATGCCTTTAAGTTTTTTAAAGGTTAAATTTCTATAAGATTTAATGTCATCGTGTATTTGTCATAGTTATTCTCTGCACTGCAGAGGTTTTAAGATGGATTATGAAGTCCAGTTAAGTCCCCTTTTAAGTAGGTGAGGTTTTAGTCCAGTTTTGTTATCACTGGGGATTGGAGGAAAGGGCAGTGGAAGGCGTTGCTCCTCTCCCCCTCACTCCCTTTTCCTTTTTACCACCCCGTCCCCACTCCAGCAGAGCAGGCTTGCAGGTATTAGTCACAACTCAACAAGCACCTTGTTGGAGGAGGTTGGTAAAGTATCAAGCCACTGATTTACAGAATTAGAAAATGATAGAATCAGAAGAGGTCTGCAAGAGCATGTTTCCAAGGCTCTCATTTTACAGGGGACTCTGAGGCTGAAAGAGGTCACACACAAGGTCACATGATTAATGTGTGGAAGTCCGGATCCAGGAAATCAGCCCAGATCCGTGATTTTATGCTAGTCAGGTAGCATCTCCGAGACACATAAAAAGTATGAGCTGCTTTCACCCAAAACAAAGAAACTTGACTAAAACAAGGTGAATCTGACCAGCTCTCATTTTCATTAAGGCTCCACACTGTGAGGAGAATCAGTTAGCAAAACACGAGGATTGAGTTATTGGCTGTAATGCCGCAGCAGAATGAAATTGAAATTTATCTGAGGTGTGACCAGAGCAAGAGTAGATATAAGAAATCATTATAGTCCTATAGAAATAAAAATACTTTGAAGGCAGAAATAATAATATTAGAAAATCAATGGGGGACCTGAGGTTTATGAAGCCAGTTGCTGGAGGAGGTGGAGGGGACTGAGGAACTGCCAGAACAAAGGGGAGGGGTTATTATGAGGATAATGTGAAAATCCAGATATGAAAATATAGAGCCAACCCAGGAGTTCTTGATATTTATTTTTAAGAATGAAAATATATAAGAGCTTGCTGAAGAATGAAGGGCAGGATTTCTTTTCCTTTAACCCAGAAGATGAAAATGATGATGACTTAAACAGGAATGTGTATAGAGATATAAGTGGGGCAGGACAAGGAGGGGAAATGGAGATCCAGTGAAGAAGCAGGAGAAAAATTTAGAAATTTGTCACCATGGTCTAACACATTAAAATGTGGGGCTTTGAAAATAACCAAGAGAATATTTTCTTGGTTTTTATTTTCTCTTTTCTTCTTTTTTTTTCTCCTGTGAGAGGGAATAAAGTTATTCTAGTGGTAAATATGTTTTGGAAACTGATGAATTCAAATTATTAGCATCAGTATGTAGAGTCAGACCTCCTCCCAAGAGGGGCTACCAACCCACTTATTAATTTTCACAAAAATAGGGGACATTTTTTTATTTAAAAAAATTAGTTGAGCATTTTTAATGCCTTTCTTTTCCCATCTGCTTTTGTTTCTTTATTCATTATTAGAAAGAGAGAGGCTGTGTGTGTGTGAGAGAGAGAGAGATCCAATTTCCCTCCATGCACTCTCCGTAAATGTCAACTACACCATCTGGTGGTGATTGGATAATGTGCACTTGGCTTAAAAAATGAAAAATGAAAATCAAATTCGAAAAATACCTGGGCTTCCTTGGTGACTCAGACGGTAAAGAATCGGCCTGCAGTGCAAGAGACCTGGGTTTGATCCCTGGGTTGGGAAGATCCCCTGGAGGAGGGCATGGCAGCCCAGTCCAGTATTCTTGCCTGGAGAATCCCCATAGACAGAGGAGCCTGTTGGGCTACAGTCCATGGGGTCTCACAGTCAGACACAGCTGAGCGACTAAGCACAGCACAATATCATGATTTCTCATTACCTTCAGTCGTTAAATTAAATACCAGTTCTGATGCCATGAATATTAACCAGGATTCAAAGTAAAAATTAACTAGATGCTTGTAGTGGAATATTTGTTATAAAATGAAGGGCAGTTAAAACTTAATAGATACAAAGCTCTTACCAGATTCTTATTCATAAACAAAGCTTGAGAAATTTCCAAGTCTGTGATGGCAGTTGTAAAGGGTTTCATTTTGTACCCACACTCAAGGGGGTTCCCCGAAACCCTTATCCTTCTCTACTTCAGCCCCTTAGTATTTTTTTCAGATTTTTAAAATAACCTTTTGTTACTTTATTTGCTTCTTTCCTCCAGCATTGCTTTTAAAATGAAGTAACTTTCACAAGAGTAGAGATTGCTTTTGTGTTTTTCCCCATGGCATCCCCCATGTGTATAGTAGACACTCAATATAAATATTTGTCCAATGAATTTAATTGAATTTAAAATACTTTATACTATGTGAAAAAAAATTTTAAAGCAGTTATATGAACAGTAAAATTAGAGTAATGTCTCTGAGTGGTGTGGACTAACATTTTTTCAAGAAATTCAGTCAAACTGGTTTGGATTTGTCTCTGGTAGTTTTAGAAACTGCAGTTTTTGAGGCCATGCTTCTGACAGTATAACCACTAGCATGCATTCATTTTTCCGTGGGGTGACATTGGTTTTGAAAAGCCTCCTTATTTAGGCTGCGGTCTTTAGGACTAAACAGGTGCCTTTCAGAATCACCGATCAACTCAAAGAACAACTTAGAAATGCACATTTTGACGTTTGCCAGCCTGATGTTTATATAACTGCTTTAAGTAGGCCCCACCACTGGGAGCTTCGTAAGTCGCCAAGCCTGTCGATGTCAGTACACTGGAAGCACAGTGCTCACCTCTGCTTTGTCGGACGTGAACTTAGTCACATCACAACAAGGATTCAGTTTCGATCATAGTGCCACGTTTGTCCTTTGACTTCTGACAAATGCCAAGTGTTTCCTGACGCATATTCTAATCATGCAAAACCTACTCAAACAGCAGAAGAAATGGTGGCCAGATAACTGAATTGCACATGGATTTGAGTTGGACACTGCAGATTTTACGTGCAGTTGAGTTCATTCAATTTAGAGAGCAATCTTGTGGGTTCCCAGAGATTCTTCTAGGGGGATTGTTCACTTTACTGAGAGATCAAGAACCTCGCAAAGGAAAATGGGGTGCAGAGGGATTAACCACCGTAGTAGGGAAGTCTTGGTCGTATTTAGGGGAGGGGATGTGCTCTGGTTGGCCCTTTTTGCTCCATGGTTGGTATGCAATGGACAGCTTGTAGGTGGGAATGATGGATGGGTGGGTGGATGGAATGCTGGATGGAATGCTGAAAGATTACGTAGGTTCAGGAATTTAAAGGCAGGGTGAACAAGAGTAGAAAAGAGATTGGTAAAATTGTCAAGATCCCCACAGATTCTCTGAATTTATCCTAAATATTCTGATACATCATGTGTTGTATTCGCCCCCTGATTTTATTTGACCTTTATTTAAATATCATCTCTCTTTAGCAACAGAGTAGTTTCGTCACTTGGGATTAAAAATGATATTTTTGTAAAATGGCAAACCATCTTGACATTTCATTACAAACTTTTTTAACAAATTCCTCTTCTCATTCAAAACTCTTCTTCCAAGTAGGACAAAGCTTCCCATCAGTGGTTTTATTTTTATTTTAAAATGCTTCTTTGCAGTGTGAATCCAGAAGGGCCACGAGGAGTGGTGCAGAGAGGGTGGGCTGTGAGCCAGGAGGGCTGGGCCCCACCGGCAGCCCCTCCTCTGTAATCCTGTGACCTTGAGCAAGTCACACCCCTGTCTGGACAATGTTTCTTTGTCAGCAAAGTGAGATATTTAGCCGAATGAGATCCTGTAGGCTATACATGTTTTTTAGAATCACTTCAAGGCTTTAGATTTATCGCCACCCCCCCCCCCCAACAATGCCTCATTCTTGGCAGCAAAAAAAGAAAAAAAAAGACTTTCCTGAAGGCCTCCCTTGAATATATTGAGGGAGGCAGAACAATGCCCCCCACCAAAGATGTTTGTGCTTGATCCCTAACCTGTGAATGTGCTACCTTATGTGGGGGGGGGGGGGGGTGGGTAGCGGGGAAGGATTTTGCAAATGTTATTAGATTAAGGATTTTGAGGTGGGGAGGTTAGCAGGGATCATGCAGGTGGGCTTGGCCTACTCACTGGTCCTCAGAATCAGAGAACACTTCCTGACTGTGATCAGAGAGACATGTGATGATGGAAAGAGGGTCAGAGAGGTCGTTGGTAGTTTGAAGATGGAGGAAGGGGACCAGGAGCCAGGGAGTATGTGCTGCCTTCACAAGCTGGGAAAGGTGACCAAAGAGTCTTCTCTAAAGTGTCCAGGGAGGGCTGTGACCCTGCCAGTGTTCCTCTGGCCTTGATTTCAGCCCAGTCAGACTGACCAGGACTTACAGAACTGTAAAGTAATACATTTGTACCATTTAAGTTCAATGGCAACCCACTCCAGTACTCTTGCCTGGAAAATCCCATGGGCAGAGGAGCCTGGTGGGCTGCAGTCCATGGGGTCGCTAAGAGTCGGACATGACTGAGAGACTTCACTTTCACTTTTCACTTTCATGCATTGGAGAAGGAAATGGCAACCCACTCCAGTGTTCTTGCCTGGAGAATCCCAGGGACGGGGGAGCCTGGTGGGCTGCCATCTATGGGGTCACACAGAGTCAGACACGACTGAAGTGACTTAGCAGCAGCAGCAGCAAGTCACACACATATATTCAGCCAGAATAATTTTTCAGCAACTCTAGGAAAACTATTGGACGGTCTACAAACACACTGCATAGTTCATAACAAATGCCACTCAGGCTCAGCCAGTTGCACGGGCGTACAGCCAGTATAAATAGTAAAAGAACCGTCAGAGACAAGTAGCGTCTGCCGTGTAACTCTGGAGCATAAAGGTAATTGATCTGGTGTGAAAAACCTGGAATCAAAAGCAGCATCCAGATAGGTGTGAAATCACAGAGCAGAAGGGGACTGTCCATCTCCCAGGCTGCCTCCTTCATTCCAAAGATAACTAAACTGAGACTCAAAGGAACAGAAACTGTCCCCAAATAAAACCTGAAGTCCTTTCTGCTACAGGAGAAAGTTCTCATCATTGAGAAGAAAAAAGAAGTTCCCATCATTGAGAAGAAAGCAGGGTTTAAAAGTAAACTTCCATCATGGTATCTTAGAATCCGCATTGCCTGGGGGGGCTGCGGCCCGGCCAATGTTCCTCTGCCTCGATTTCAGCCCAGTCAGACCTAGTGGGACTTCTGACTTACAGAACTGTAAAGTAACTTGCAAATCAGCGGGTGCATCACCTTCCGAGGTCTGGCTTCCCAAACCGGGAAACTGACCCCAATTTGAGGCGGCACCGATGGAAGGGAAGGTAGCTGTAATATATGAACTGACACTTAAGCAGTCAGCTCAGGCCGACGCATCTCCACATAATAAATAGAATCTCTGCTTTAACGTGGTCTACAGTACACTTTGTCCTAAATTACCTGGAAAATGTGGATATCGTCACTAGTTTGTTTGATCCCTTAACATGATGGTCACCAGTGAGAATGTTAGAGGTAGTTTACCCCTCAGTCAGTCCAGTCGCTCAGTCATGTCCAACTCTTTGCGACCCCATGAATCGCAGCACACCAGGCCTCCCTGTCCATCACCAACTCCCGGAGTTCACTGAGACTCACATCCATCGAGTCAGTGATGCCATCCAGCCATCTCATCCTCTGTTGTCTCCTTCTCCTCCTGCCCCCAATCCCTCCCAGCATCAGGGTCTTTTCCGATGAGTCAACTCTTCACATGAGGTGGCCAAAGTACTGGAGTTTCAGCTTTAGCATCGTTCCTTCCAAAGAAATCCCAGGGCTGATCTCCTTCAGAATGGACTGGTTGGATCTCCTTGCAGTCCAAGGGACTCTCCAACACCACAGTTCAAAAGCATCAATTCTTCAGCACTCAGCTTTCTTCACAGTCCAACTCTCACATCCATACGTGACCACTGGAAAAACCATAGCCTTGACTAGACGGACCTTTGTTGGCAAAGTAATAGAATCATATAAATGGAAATAGGCCCCAGAGGTTAGGGGCTGCATCCTGGAGGCAGAGGCAGATTTCAGCTCCATTCGTCCACCCCCAGGCACTTTCTCATGCCCTCTGCTCACTGGAACTTATGGTGCTTTCCTGTGAGTGAAGACCCTTGAAGTATCATGAAAAGTGTTTTTAGTTTCAGCCCATGTATTACCCTGTCAGCCTGAAAATTGTGCCTCTTAAGGTCAGAATTCATGTACTCTGCTAGAGGGGAAAAAACCAGACTTGTAATCCCAACTCTTTGGTGAATTAATAAAAGACATTCCACTTCTAGAATGTCCAAGAAGCTGAGGACACAGCTTCTTGAGGGAGATTGGAACAGAAAGCACTCATTATTGGCCTCTCTTGCTCTAATCAGCCGTGTTCGGGAAAACCAGACTCCTCATACTCCTCTCATCCAGGTAGCACCATGTGGACAGGACTATTATCCAGCAGTTACCCAGACGCTCCGCTTAATATACTTAGCAGTAGATAAAGACGTCCATCCAGAGCCATTAGGTAACCTGGGATTTGATGTGAAACCTAATTGGAAGATAATATTCTAATACTTCAGACCTCAGGCCTCTGCTCAGATTGCTGAGATCATTATTCCTGATTTCTCTAAATTCATGCTCTAATAAAGAGGCACACAAATTGCTTACCTGTCAAGTGCTACCATTTTAGGAGAATCCGCTGAACTGTTAATGCTTAAGGGACCAGGGGGTTTCAGATTTGGGGTATCTGCTTTCTATTTTGATACTCGATAGGTGTCCCTGTGCTAGTTTGAGATCTCATCCTAGAAATACAATGCATATGTGAGAAGAGTCATGTTCAGTGAGCCCTGGACCTGGATTCTCCATTTGCAAAGATTGATAATGCAGTAAAATACTCTTAACTTGGAAACTGTGAGTAATAAAATGTAATCTTTCTTTGATAGTTCCGAATGCACTTTAAAATTATGCAGTGCCTTGGAGTCACTGCAGAGAATATAACTTTTTATAGATCACAGAACTATGGAAGTTTGGGAGTCAATGGAACTTTATGTCATTCAGTAGAGGCTTAATAACTAAGTTTTGTATAGTTGCCAACTACAGTCAATCGGTCTGCCTCTGGTGTGCCATGCTGAGAAGGATTTTTTTGTTACTCAGACTCAACAGATGAGTGTAATGTGATCAATTAGCAATGTCTGCCCTGGGTGGGAAGAAAGAAAAGTCACTGGCAGAGCACGTATTTTCTGTCCTTAAGAATTCCAGCCTCTTCATTTTTGGCTCAGATGATAAAGAATCTGCCTGCAGTGTAGGAGACCTGGGTTCAATCCCTGGGTCGGGAAGATCCCCTGGAGAAGGGAATGGCTATGTATTCCAGTGTTCTTGCCTGGAGAATCCCCATGGACAAAGGAGCCTGGCAGGCTGCAGTCCATGGGGTTGCAAAGAGTCGAATATGACTGAGCTACTAATCTTTCACTTTCAGCCTAAGGACAAGCAGAGTTCATAGGACTGGCCAGAATCAACCACCTGGTCTGTGGTTGAACTGGACGGGCCACTAATATTTTATCATAGCATACCACCTCTGTAATATCAACTCATAACTTCTAGAAAATAGAAAATCAAGTAGTAGTTTCTTGGGTATCTAAAAACTTCAGGAATGAAAAAGCACAAGCAGGAAAGGTATTTGGATGGTGATGTACGTTACCTAGGAAACTGATGACAATTCATCAAATAGTTCAAAAGAATTTGAAATTAATTTTCCAGTGAGGCATCATGTGGTTTTAACAAATATAATTGTATTTTAAAATTCAGTTTAGACACTCAGGAAATAAGTTTGGATGCCTTCCCAATGCAAGGGACTATATTGGAGTGGCGAGAACAGTAACGAGACATTCTAGGCAAAAATCCCCCAGGATCCATTCAGGAGATACTTCCTGAGCACTTGCTTGAGTCAGACAGTGTGCTCAGTCCTGGAGATTCAAAAGTCAAGTAAAACTCTGCCTTGAAATGGTTTCTCTCATAGTAGGCAATATCTGGCAGCATAACCAATGGTTATAACAGCTGTTTTGCCTTCTAGGTTTTCAGAGGATTCCAAGAAACTCAATCTAGAGATGAGGCTCTAAAGCAAGGTAGAGTGTAGTAAGGGATAAGCTGGTGATTTTTCAAAGTAAATATCCCGTATAAATGGGAAACTTCAGGCTGTAACTATTTTAATCTTTTATTGAAGTGGATTGGATTTATTCATCTTCTGTGTATTGTAGCTGTGGTTTATCATTTCTGTTACTGTATGATATCACCCTATGTAAGTAGACCTCAGTGTCTTTATCCATTCTATGGTTGGAGGATATTTCTGTTGATTTCAGATGGGAATTATCACCAAAAATATTTCTATGAACATGCCTTTTTTATTGGAGTGTAATTCCTTTACATTAGTGTGTTAGTTTTTGCTGTACAATGCAGTGAATCAGCAATATGCATACACATGTACCCTGCCTGTTGGACCGCCTTCACACCCCCCACCATCCCGTCCCTCTGGGTCGTCAGCGTGCGTCAAGCTGAGCTCTGTGCAATATGCAGCGCCTTTGCACGATCTAAAATAACCATTTTACACGTGGCAGTGTGTTTATGTCAAACCTAATCCCCCAGCTCGTTCCACTCTCCCCTTCCCCTGCTGTGCCCATGTGTCCATTCTCTATGTTTGCATCTCTGTTTCTGCCCTGGAACTAGGCTCATTTGTAC
The DNA here is from genome assembly GCF_003369695.1 of Bos indicus x Bos taurus. Lineage (NCBI taxonomy): Eukaryota > Metazoa > Chordata > Mammalia > Artiodactyla > Bovidae > Bos > Bos indicus x Bos taurus. The sequence goes on along the minus strand of NC_040097.1, from coordinate 37,716,939 downwards.
CATTTTTCTTGATTCTACATACATGCATTAATGTATGATATTTGTCTTTCTCTTTCTGACTTACTTCACTCTGTATGACAGACTCTAGCGATCCACTCCAGTACTCTTGCCTGCAAAATCCCATGGACAGAGGAGCCTGGTGGGCTGCAGTCCATGGGGTCGCAAAGAGTCGGACACGACTGAGCGACTTCACTTTCACTTTCAGGTCCACCCACATCTCTACAAATAACCCAGTTTCAGTCCTTTTTAGAGCCGAGTTACAGTCCGTTGATTATGCATTCATCTTCTTTATCCACTCATCTGTCGATGGACCCTTAGCTTCCATGTCCAGGCTATTATAAGTAGTGCTGCAGGGAACACTGGGGTACATGTATCTTTTTGAATTATGAAAGTTTTTAAGAAAGGTTTAAGAAAGGGTTTTAACAAAGGTCCATCTAGTCAAGGCTAGGTTTTTCCAGTGGTCATGTATGGATGTGAGAGTTGGACTATAAAGAAAGCTGAGCACTGAAGAATTGATGCTTTTGAATTGTGGTGTTGGAGAAGACTCTTGCGAGTCCCTTGGACTGCAAGGAGATCCAACCAGTCCATCCTAAAGGAGATCAGTCCTGGGTGTTCTTTGGAAGGACTGATGTTGAAGCTGAAACTCCAATACTTTGGCCACCTGATGTGAAGAGCTGACTCACTGGAAAAGACCTTGATGCTGGGAAAGATTGAGGGCAGGAGGAGAAGGGGACGACAGAGGATGAGATGGTTGGATGGCATAACCGACTCAATGAACACGGGTTTGGGTGGACTTCGGGAGTTGGTGATGGACAGGGAGGCCTGGCGTGCTGTGATTCATGGAGTCGAAAAGAATCGGACACGACTGAGTGACTGAACTGAACTGAACTAGGGTATATGTCCAGTAGTGGGATTGCTGGGTCATATGTAGTTCTATGTTTCGATTTTTAAGTAATCTCCATATTGTTTTTCACAGTGGCTGTAGCATTTACATTCCCACCAGCAGTGCAAGAGGGTTCCCTTTTCTCCATACCCTTTCCTGCATTTATGGTTTGTAAATTTTTTGATGATGTCTATTCTGACTGGTGTGAGGTCATACCTCATTGTACTTTTGATTTGCATTATGCTTACCCCTTGGAAGGAAAGTTATGACCAACCTAGATAGCATATTCAAAAGCAGAGACATTACTTGCCAACAAAGATCCATCTAGTCAAGGCTATGGTTTGTCCAGTAGTCATGTATGGATGTGAGAGTTGGACTGTGAAGAAAGCTGAGTGCCGAAGAATTGATGCTTTTGAACTGTGGTATTGGAGAAGACTCTTGAGAGTCCCTTGGACTGCAAGGAGATCCAACCAGCCCATCCTAAAGGAGATCAGTCCTGGGTGTTCTTTGGAACGAATGATGCTAAAGCTGAAACTCCAATCCTTTGGCCACCTCATGTGAAGAGTTGACTCATTGGAAAAGACTCTGATGCTGGGAGGGATTGGGGGCAGGAGGAGAAGGGGACGACAGAGGATGAGATGGCTGGATGGCATCACCGACTTGATGGACATGATTCTCAGTGAACTCCGGGAGTTGGTGATGGACAAGGAGGCCTGGCGTGCTGCAATTCATGGGGTGGCAAAGAGTCCGACATGACTGAGCGACTGAATTGTACTGAACTGAACTGAATAATTAGTGATGTTGAGCATCTTTTCATGTGCCTTTTGGCCATTTGTATGGCTTCTTTGGAAAAATGTCTGTTTGGGTCTTCTCCCTATTTTGTGATTGGGTTTTTTGTGGGTTTTTTTTTTTTTTTTTTTTTGATTAAGCTTCGTGAGCTGTCTGTGTATTTTGGAGATTAATCCTTTATCCATTGCTTCATTTGCAAATACTTTCTCCTATTCTGAAGGTTACCTTTTCATCTTGTTTATGATTTCCTTTGCTTTTAAGTTTAATTAGGTCTCATTTGTTTTTGTTTTTATTTTCATTACTGTAGGAGATGGATCAAAAAAGTTCTTGCTGTGATTTATGTCAAAGAGTGTTTTTCCTATGTTTTCCTCTAAGAGTTTTATAGTGTCCAGTCGTACATTTAGGTCTTTAATCTTACGCATGCATCTCTACTGGGGCTATCCCTATGATATAACAGCTGGGTCACCTGTGTGAGCATTATGGAAGCCCTTCCAACAGTTTACAAAAGTGACTGGAACCAATTTAAATCCATACTAGTAGTGCTGGAGAGTCCCCATGTTCCATATCCTCATCAAGATTTGCTATTTTCAGTATACTTAATATTAATCAGTCTAGTAGGTATCTTAGAGTTTTAATTTGCATTTTCCAAAATTACTAAGAAAGTTGAAAGTGAAAGTGAAGTGGCTCAGTCGTGTCCGACTCTTTGTGACCCCATGGACCATAGCCTACCAGGATCCTCTGTCCATGGGATTTTCCAAGCAAGAGTACTGGAGTGGGTTGCCATTTCCTTCTCTAGGGTTATCTTCCCGACCCAGGGATCCAACCTGGGTCTCCTGCATCTTAGGCAGACACTTTACCATCTGAGCCACCAGGGGAGTCCTAGAAAGTTGAAGACATTCTCAAATTTGGTGGGCTTGCTTTGGTGAAGTATGTGTTCAAATGTTTTGCTTATTTTTCTTTTGAACATTTTAAAAAAATTTTTTGCACCTTCCTTGATAAGTTGAATTATATTCAAAGTAACAATTTCTTACAAAAGACCTCACCAGAGTGCTTCCCTTGGGGTCTGGTCAGGAAACAGAAAATCCCCAAGTTACCTGGAAGGAGAGAGTTTAATACAAAGAATTATTAGCTAGATACCCAACTGTCGTCTCTGTAAGTAAATATCAGGCCAAAAGAAACCACTAAGGTCTCCTGGAGTAGCAGCTGCAGGAAATAGTTACCCGGACCCGCCTCCAGGGACTGGAGGGAAGAAGGGAAATGTTGACGCTGTTAAACTCAGAAGCCCAGAGAAGGGGCCTGCGCCCAGACTGCTGAGCAGGAATTTGAGTCTCTGAGGAGGAGACACAGCCAGCTGGTGTTTGGTCTCTGAGAAGAGGCGATAAGGCTACTCTCATAAGTGCTGGGAAAGCTCCATACTGGATCTGATTGTTGGTATGAGAACAAACTCACCCTGTTGCAATGAAGTGCTTGGTGTCTTAGAGACCGGAAGCCGTCCTAAAGGCTTAATGTCTCCTCTTCCAGCCTCGCAGGATCCCGCTAGCGCCCCCTATTGACGTCTGTCAAGCAGAGTCGGGTTTTCCTGTCTGGTGCCGTCATCCCAAATGGGGGAAGAGTGAGGTCAGAGCTGAGAAGGTGAAGGTTGTTCAGTCGTGTATGACTCTTTGCGACCCCATGGACTGCAAACCCCCCAGGCTCCTCTGTCCATGGGGATTCTCCAGGCAAGAATACTGGAGTGGGTAGCTGTGCACTTCTTTGGGGAATCTTCCCAACCCAGGGATCGAACCCAGGTCTCCCACATTGCAGGCAGATTCTTGACCGTCGGAGTCACCAGGGAAGTCCTAAAGGAGCTTAGTACTTGTCAAGAGAACATGAAAACAAAGGGTGTGGAAGGTACAGCCAACGAGGGGCTTGGATCTAGGCTGGAGATGTGTAATAGTTCAGAGCAGCTAACCTTTAGGAGTTCAAGTAGCTGACCTACGAGTGTACTTACCACATGCCCACTGCGTAAGGCATCCCCTATGCTACATCACAGTTGCAATCCACGAGACCTCAGTGTTTTCCTTCGGCCTAATACTTAGTTACAGACAGGACACTTCTGATCCTCACACCTCATCTCACAACGGCCCCTTAGGATGAGAGCTCTCACTACTCCCACTGAAAAGGTGAGACCGTAAAGGCAAGAGAGTTGAAATCATCTGCCCAAGGTCATACAGCCAGGAGATGCAAGTAGACTAAATATGTGATTCAGATTCATCTAACTCATTTTTATCTTCATATTCAAATCCCAAAATAAAGGGGATTTACTGTAAAACTATACAGAATTATGGTAGATGAGACATGAAAATTAATAGCAGGTGTCCTGACTTCAGAGAACTTTTACAGTCATCAATATTTTCTGGTCATATTAGCTCATAAAAATATGGCAGATGGCATCAATATCTTTCCTTCTTTACTTTTTTTTTAAGTCTTTATCTGTTTTTAGCTGGTATTTTCAGGCATCCTTGTCACTGCGGTGAAAAACCACACATTCTATTGATGTGTCTGAAATTACTTTCACTGACTGGTGCTTTGATTTCTATACTTTCGCAGATGGTAATTGGGTGAGAACAGTCCTTCTTTGTCTTTCCTAGATTTGAAACCTAGACCCAAGCTGCTCCCAAAGCTATAACCAATAAGAAAACTTCCTGGTTTGTTCCTTGGCTGCACGGGATTGAATGCAGTTGAAGTACCTGTAGCCCAAGCGAAGGCACTTTCTTTACCTTGGACTCTTCCTCTACATGCTGATCAGCTCTACGTTTGGAAAACCTATGAGAACTTGTCTGTTTATTCTGAGACAAAGTGTCCAGTGTGCTAAAAATCTGACTTCTTTTAAAAGATGAACCTGTGCAGCAGTCTTGTGGAGTTAGGGAGCCTAGCTAGGACTCCCTGGACAGCCTCTGACCTCGGATGCTGTGCAGTCGCTCCCAGCCACCTCAGCAGTGTCTCCTGGCCCCGCCCTCTCCCACTAGCTGGCCCTCCCCCTGGCAGCCGGATGCCGGATGCCGGGAGCAAGGGCAGACCTGCTGCCAGGGCACCTGGCTCTGGGGAAGGAGGGCCGCTCAGCCGGCTCCTCAAGGTGCTCTCCGTGCAGCCTCCCCTCAGTCTCTGACTTGCCAGCAGCCCGCCCTGCATTGCTCTCCTCTCCCCACTGCAGTGAACCGCCACAAACTCGGCGCCTTCAAGGATACAGATTTATCGCCTTACTCTTCTGAAGGTCAGACATTCAAAATCAGTCCCAGTGAGCTAAAAGCAAGGTGGTGGAAGGGCTGTGTTCCTTCTGGAGGCCCTGGGGAGACTCTGCTTCCTCTCCTTTTGCAGCTTCTAGAAGCCCATGAGTTCACTGGCTGGTGCATCACATCTTCTCCTCTGACTCCGACCCTCCTGCATCCCTCTTATGAGGACCCTTAGATCATATTGAGTCCCCCAAAGAGGCTCAGGTGATTCTCCATCTCACGATTCTTAGTTTAACACATCTGCAAAGTCTCTGTTGCCACATAATGTAACATACTCATAAGTTCCACAGACTGGGCGTGGACATCTTTGGAGGACCACTGTGGTACCAGCCTGTGCCCCAGTCCCCACCCCAGTCTCTCTGCTTTCCTCCTATTTCTCAGGACTAAATGCCTGTTGTGTTTGCCAAGGCTTTCACCACACTGGCCTCCCTTCTGCTCTGCCTGCTCTCCCACACGGCATGCCTCAGCTTTGGGCAGATCATGCCTTGCCCTGCCTTCAGCTTTAGTGACTGAGTTCTTTTGGGAAACAAACTGGCCTGGGTTTGAAATTCCAGCTCTGCTACTTCCATACTGTGTAGGCTTTGTAACCACACTTGAGTTTACCCCTTTCCTTTGTCCTTATTGGGGTCTGGAGGCCTATACTACTTTTTAAAATATTGAAATATAGTTTTTGTATTAATTTCAGGTGTATAGCAGAGTAATTCAGATATATATAGTGGTGATTTAGTTGCTGAGTCGTATCTGACTCTCTGAAGCCCCATGTACTATAGCTTGCCAGGCTCCTCTGTCCATGGAATTTTCCAGGCAAGAATACTGGAGTGGGTTGCCATTTCCTCCTCTAGGGAATACACACACACACACACACACACACACACACACACACACACACACGCATACATACACGCATATATCTTCCCTGCTGGCTCAGACAGTAAAGAATCTGCCTACACTGCAGGAGACCCAGGTTTGATCCCTGGGTCAGGAAGATCCCCTGGAGAAGGGAATGGCTACCCACTCTAGTATTCTTGCCTGGAAAATTCGATGGACAGAGGAGCCTGGCGGGCTACAGTCTGTGGGGTTGCAGAGAGTTGGATACAACTAAACGAGGAACACTTTCATATATATGTGTGTATGTGTGTGTATCTATATCTGTATCTATACATCTCCAGTTTTTTCAGATTCTTTGCTCTTATAGGTCATTCAGAGTATTGAGTGGAGTCCCTTGTGCTGTACAATAGGTTCTTGTTGGTTGTCTGTTTTTATATACTAGTGTATATATGTTAACCCTGAACTCCTGTAATTCATCCCTCTCCCCCTTCCTCTTTGACGTAACTACAAGTTTGTTTTCTGTGTCTGTGAGTCTTTCTGTTTTGTAAATAAACTCATTTGATTCTTATCTTTTTAGATTCTACCTATAAGCGATAATCACATGGTATTTCTCTGTCTGGCTTACTGGACTTAGTATAATAACCTCTGGGTCCATCCATGTTCCTGCAAATGGCATTGTGTTCTCTCTGTAAGCCATGCCTCTCACAGGATAGACTATGACTAGCTAGGCAGGGGCTGGACTTTTCTATCTGTCATGTTCTTTTTCAAGTTGAATCCAGTCCAGCCGTTGTTGATCAGCCCCATCCCAGCACAGGGCACACAGAGGCGAGTGAGGCATGGTCCCTGTCCTCAGCAGACACGCCACAGACCAAGGGACACACAAACACATTTCAAAATAAAGTGGCAAATGCCATAGTTGCTTGGTGAGATCAGGAAAGATTTTTGGATTTAGGGACACTTGAGCTGAGTGAGGTAGGAAATACTGTTTCAGGAAAAGGGTTTTGGCTTTTTCTATTCATCGATTACATCACCACCCAAGGCATTGGGCCAAACCATCATCAGCAGAATTTATGCTTGAGTGTTTCAGAATAATAAGAGCTTCAGCACTCCGTTCTTCTAAGCCCAAGCCTGGCACAGCGAGAGCTTTTTCTGGGGGCCTGGCTAATCCCAACATGCTCTGCTCTTCCAGAGACAGACCTGACATAAATTTAAAGGAGCTCCATGACTTTGCAGCCCAAGCGTCTTGGCCAACACAAGGGGACTCCCGCCAACAGGACAACAGCCGTGTGATGAAGCACAAAAGATGTCAGGCTGGACTGTAGATCAGCGGCTTTCTGGCTTTTTAGATCTTGACCCCTTACAGCAGTGTTAGAGTCCTACCTCTGTCAATCCTGTGTGTTCAGGCCTTCTAGAACAAAAGAGCCCCGGGATGGCGAAACCTTGGGGTGAACACAGTAACAGTAAAATCTCTGAAGGTGCTTCAGTCAGCCGACGTAATGGCCAGTAAAGGCAAATCCCAACACAGTTCCTCCGCTACACTAATTCATGCATCAGTAGGAGCGACAATCTGGGACCAAGACTGACGAAGACAGCACGGATGCAGTCATGTAATGTGGACTCATCCCGGGAAAGCTCTGGGGACCCTGCATCTCCTGCGCGCACATTCTCAGTAGAGGCTTTGCGATGCTGCCAAGGCACTGGGTGGTTGCCAGACTTCTTGATGGAATATAAAGTTAAAGCCCTGAGCAAAGTCTAATAATGGCCTGATATTTTAGCTTATGTAAATCAAGTTTTAGTTACCCTTATTTTTAAACTGTGTTTATAAATAGTCCTGGTTGTGTAGCAAAATGAAAATCTATGGGCTTGTGTCTGCTGTCTCCAAAGACAAGACTTTGACCCTGGGATTCATGTATAATCCATCCAGGAAAGCCCCTGCCACGCGCGTATAGTGGACTCAAGGCCACACCCTAAGAAACACTGCTCCCGAGAAACCAGTACCCATGCCTCGCCTCCCCGCCCCATAGATGTGCTTCTCCAGGCCCTCTGTCCTGGGCTTCCCTGGGGGCTCAGACAGTACAGAATCTGCCTGCACAGAAGCTGGGCAGTGTCTAAAGAAGAAAAGAATAGTGCTCCAAACTGTATGAAAAGGAGGAACCTGGAGGCATATCCAGGCAGTGGAGGGACAGGGTCCCGGAGAATAGGACGAAGGTTAAGGTACATCCTGTGAACTAAGATCTGAGTTCACAGAGTGGCAGAAAATGAAAGCTCATTAAGGCCCAGGAAATCACTCAGCCTTGACCCTCCCCCTTCACAGAGAGAAAGTGACTTGTCATAAAAAATAGAGACGATAGCACCTGCCTCTCAAGATTGCTGTAAATTCAGTGAGAGGATATGCGCAAAGCATGTGTATCAACCGGGCTCAGAGAAAGCATTAATATGTGCTTTCTGGTCAGTGACAGAACGAGAACTAGGTCCTCTGACTTAAAGGAAGTGCTCTGTCTGGCTGCCAGGAAGCCCAGGCACACAGGAAACTCGTAACAAAGCATCAGCCAAGTCAAGAGTGCAGTCTTAGACCCAAGCTCTGGTCCACTCAGAGCGACTGTGTGTGTCTCTGTTTGGATAGCAGTGATTCTCAAGCCCAGTGTATGACTCCATCCTGTTCTTGGGTCCTTAGTTTTGATTAAGCTTTCGGATGGCTAATGTTAAGTCCATAAGTAATTTTCAAAAATGTATTTATTTATTAGTTTTGGCTGTGCTGGATCTTCATTGCTGTTCGCGGGCTTCCTCTAGCTGCAGTGAGTTGGGGCTACTCTGGCAGCGTGCGCACTTCTCACTGTAGTGGCTTCTCCTGTTCAGAGAGCAGGCTCTGGGGCACGTAGGCTTCAGTCATTGTAGACCAAGGGCTCAGTAGTTGCAGATTCTGGGTTTAGTTGCTCCGAGGCATGTGGGATCTTCCCCCAACAGGAGTTTAACCCATGTCTCCCATGTCTCCCTCATTGGCAGGCGGATTCTTATTCACTGTTACCCCCAGGGATGCCTCTGTAAGTGATTTTTGTGAAGGGCGGTGAGTGAGTAATACATCCCTGCAGTGCTTGCTGAAACGTGTCCCCTCCTTCCGGCAACTGTCATTGTTTACATCAAAAATGGGCACTTTGTCAGGTTGCCTATGTCCTTGGTTCTCCCACCTCTGCCTTCAAACTGGAGCACAGCCATGAGCAGATGTTACGTTGCAGTCCTCGTTCTGCCTCTCAGTGGCTCATTATCCTGCTGCTCTTAGTAGGATTAAGCTCCCCGAGGACAGGTTCTCCTGTGTGTTTTCTTGTACCAGCAGTTTCCCCGGTTCCTGTAACATCACCTTGCACACGGCACACAAGCAGTGGACATGCTTGTTAAACTGAGTTTGAAGAAAGACAAGTGATTCACAGTCTGGAGTCTGAGAATGCTTTTAGTCTCTGAACACAGTCAAGTTCTCTTCTCAGCTCTGGCCCGGGCTTGCAAATCATCTTAGCCTTTTTCTATCTGCTTGGCTTTCCAGTTATTAATAGTTTCTCTACGGAACACATTATTAGATTCTTTTATCCACCATTCTATTTTTCTTTCATTGAAGTTCACATTTCTTGTGCACCCATTGATAACTTTATATGACATATCTTTCCCAATTAACACCCAATTTTTTCGCTGCTTTTTGATGTGAGTGATAAACTGAATTCAGTGGCAGCTAAGAGTTTATTTACTAGAATTTGGGGACCTGGATCATCTTCACACTATTGAAATCATATTTATTCAGACCCTCATTTGATCGGTTTTTCCTCTCTTTTCATATCCCTCATGAATTGCTTGACTTTCTTACATAGTACAGATGCTATGAGATACTTTATTGTCATTATATCTCCTTTGGTCATTGTTCTGATATCTTATTTTTGAGCTGGTAGCTTATGGAGTTACTTGATTCCTGGCCTTGGGTCACATCACGGTGTTTTAGAACTGTCCAGGGATTGTCAAACCACAGTCCCCTTAAGTGTAGAAGAACAATGAGAGCTAAAAGCATAAGCCTCAGCTGCCCCACTTTCGTTTGTTGTATTTATTTATTTACGCATCTGGGCAAAGTATTCTGAAACATATATATGTGTATATTTCTGAATATGTGTATGTATGTTTGTATACATACGTGCATTCATGTACACATACACGGGCTTCCCGGGTGACAACAATGGTAAAGAATCCACCTGCCGGTGAAGGAGACAAGAGACGCAGGTTCGATCCCTGGGTTGGGAAGATCCCCTGGAAAAGGAAATGGCAATCCGCTCCAGTATTCTTTTCTAGAAAATCCTTTGAACAGAAGAGCCTGGTGGGCTATAGTTCACGGGTCTGGAGAGAGTAGGACAAGACTCAGTGATGAAGCACATAAAAACGTGCATACACACATCCTCAGGCGTCCACGAAAAACTCTGATTTGGTTCCATCGTGTGGCTGATGTTTCTCACACAGCCAAAGGCAGAGTGTTTTGAAGGCGCACTTGGATTCACTTTGCCAGTGAAATGTGTGTGGTGGGGGCAGGTGTCACGGGCAGGCAGGAGCATTTGAGAGGCAGCGCTCAATTTGTCAGGCTTTTTTCTCTGCCACAGCAGCCAGTGATTATCGCCTGCATAAGATAAAGGGATGCCACAAGATTGAAGCAGACTGGACTGGGGACCCATCTCGGAGAAGCACCAAACCCAGAAGAGACCTGATGTGGGCCAGAAGCACACTCGTGTGAAACCACTGAGATTTTGTTTGAACGGCCAAACTTCACACATCCTGGCCGTTACCCTTACAACAGGCAAGGCCAAGAATAGAAGGCCAAGGAGAAGATGTTGAAATGACCCAGTCTAGATGAGCTGGAAACAAGGCGATGACCAGAACCCAGGACTCCGTGCTCCTTGCTTTGCGTTCATCCTCCCCCATGCTCCAGGTGCCTTTACCTGCGGTAGAAACAGCACGCTGCAGTGGGGGAAGCTCCTGGATGAGTCATGAAAACAGTAAACAAGTTTAAAACCATAATTTGCCCCACATTTTACTGTCTTGCAAAATCTCCCCTCCTTTACCTGTCAAGTCAGAGATGGATGGGATGGAAGGAAGTCTTAGTGAATTGCAGCTCTGAGTATCATCACCCATAATCATTTTTGCAAATAATCCAACATGCTTGGGACTTGAATAGGCTCTGGTGTCTCTGGAAATACTACCATCGCAGTGAAAGATGTATATAAAGGTATTTCTTCGAATCCCAAATTATTCACCATATTACTGAAATATGAAAGTGAGTAGTTAATAAAATTGTCAACATTTTGAAGGAGCCATGAAATATTCTTACTCCATCTGGTTTTATGCCTGCTCTCTCCCCTCGAGGTCTGCATAAAGCAGACAGGATCCATCTTTCATTGCCTGGTAACTCTGGGATTTACAGGATAATAGATGCCCAACTGCACATCCCTTGACAATGGTTGCTAGACCCAGCACTCAGAAGGAAGGGCTGCAGAGCAGGACTCAGTATTTCTTTCCCTGATACTCAAGAGTCCTCTTCAAGTGGAAAGAAGATCTCTCTGCTTGGACAAGTTTTGCAAACTCTTTGTGGTTAATGGAAATTAGGAACATGAGAATTAATGTTCTTAATTAATGTTTTAATTTCAAAGATTTTTTTTTCTTAAGTTACAGCACAAATAGAATAGTTAAAACAAAAAAACTCATGAAAACTATGCCCTTTATGACTGAATCACAGAGCTACAAAAGATTCAAGATCCCTAATTTGAACCCTTTCTTGTCAAATGCACAGCTAAACATGAATATGACTCCTCCACACGGGTTGTTGAAGACTGTGTAGACCCAGCACGATGCGCCACGCTCCTCTGGGCCATATGATTCATCGCACAGATGGGCACACTTTGGGGAGTGGAGCAGGGCGGTGGGTGCCCTGGTTGACTGGACACACACCACGGCTGTCCTGGGCCGGTCAGGGCGTGGTGTCGCTCTTCCGGTACACACCATACGTCAGGTTGCAAACAGTGCTGGTGGATTCTGGCTGGCACTGCTCTGGCTGGCTGGGGTCTCCGGTGGGTCTGTGGGATTTCTTAGTTGCCCTGTAGCATGTGGTATCTCCCTGGACCAGGGATCGAACCCATGTTCCCTGCATTTAGATGGGCCACCCCATGTACAAGGGCAGCTGCTAGTTTTGGTTTAAGACAGTGGTTCACATGCATGAATCGAACCCTCAGTTGCCAGATCTTCCCATTTTTAAAAGGAAATGGATAACTACATGTGCCAATTCCTTCAAAAGCTCAAAATACCATAAAGACCAAACACATCCGTAGAATTCTCACTTGGGGTTCACCAGTTTTTGACCTCTGTCTTAACGGCAGAGGGAACTGTCATACCGGAACACGCGAAAGGCCTCTGGGGGTGAAGCAAACCTGTTGCTTTACACGCGCTTTTGCATAAAAGGTAAAGAACTGGAAGATTTACACAGTTCCAAAAGTAATGGATTCCTCACTACATTTTTAAAAATTTATTGATGCATTTAATTTTTTAAATGATTTGTTTTTTGAAATGTTTGGTTGCACCAGGTCTCTGTTGCTGACCACAGGGTTTCTCTAGCTGAGGTGAGCGGGGCCCACTCCTCATTGTGCTGAATAGGCTTAGTTGCCTCGTGGCACTTGGGATCTTCCTGCACCAGGAATCGAACTGTGCTCCCTGCATTGGCAGGCAGATGCCTATCCACTGAGCCACGAGGGAAGTCCTCATCCCTTCAATTAAAAATGACAACAGAATATGCCTAATAGTAAATCTAGCTGTGCTTTTTCTGAAGTTCATGATTCTTTGTAAAATCTCTTAGGTGTTTGTACTTGCTTGGCTCATTTTATTGGGCAAACCAGCATGGACCTTAATCTTCATTCCTGCAGGAGTGTATAGGAATGAAATAGTTGTCTTTAATCATATAGAAACACCTTTCCCTTCTCACCGTTCTCCCTGGCTGCCAGGACGACTTTCTCTGCATTACATCAGCCAGAGTTGTGTCTCCTGGCTCCCATGAGCTGCAGATCATGGGGGAGGGGACTGGGGCATGATGACTGAGAGCGGACGTGACCCCACGGGGCTGGGTACACCATTGCCCCAAACCAAAGGAGGGGTCTTAGTCAGGGAGGAGAGAGGAATTGGTGCTGAATCAATCAGCAGTGTCTCCCATTAAGGGTGCCATTCATTCATTCACTCTGTAAACATGTTTTGCGCACTTACTAGCTCTTGGGACACAGGATTAAACACAAGAGGCACAGATCTCTGACCTCTCCCACTGAGCTGACACTCTTGCAGTGAGGAGGATTTTTAAAAAAATAATTTTATGTATTCATTTATTTTTGGCTATGCTGGGTCTTCGTTGCTGTGTGAGCTTTCTCTAGTTGTGGCGCGTGGGGGCTACTCTCTAGTTTGAGGGCACCGGCTTCTCACTGAGGTGACTTTTGTTGCAGAGCACGGGCTCTGGGGCACGTGGGCTTCAGTAGTCACAGCTCCTGGGCTCTAGGGCGCAGGTTTAGTAGCCGTGGTGCGCAGCCCTGGTTGCTCCAAGGCGCGTGGGATCCTATCGGTTAGGGATGTGGCCCACATGGCCTGAGTTGGCAGGCGGAGTCTTTACCACTGAGCCACCAGGGAAGCCCAGCAAGGAGGATATTTTTAAAAAGTAAGCCAGAAGGAAAAACACCAATACAGTTTAATAACGCATATATATGGAATTTAGAAAGATGGTAACAATAACCCTGTATACGAGACAGCAAAAGAGACACTGATGTATAGAACAGTCTTATGGACCCTATGGGAGAGGGAGAGGGTGGGAAGATTTGGGAGAATGGCATTGAAACATGTAAAATATCATGTATGAAACGAGTTGCCAGTCCAGGTTCGATGCACGATACTGGATGTTTGGGGCTAGTGCACTGGGACGACCCAGAGGGATGGTATGGGGAGGGAGGTGGGAGGAGGGTTCAGGATGGGGAACACATGTATACCTGTGGTGGATTCATTTTGATATTTGGCAAAACTAATACAATTATGTAAAGTTTAAAAATAAAATTAAAAAAAAAAACACCCCCCCCCCAAAAAAAAAGTAAGCTTCACAGTATTTTAGAAGTTGATCAATCCTCTGGGGAAAAAAAAAATAGATAAAACAGAGGAGGATAGAGGGTGATGAGACTAGGGGTGGGGTTGCAGTTAGATGTTGGATAATCTGGGAAAGACTCCCTAAAGAGGGACATTACATCAAAGACCTGGAAGATGTAAGGGAGCGAGTCGTGGATCTGCACGAGCAAAGGGCATTCCAGGAAAAGGGAAGGGCTGGGGCAAAGGCCCTGTGATGGGAGTGGCCCCCTGCTTGGTTGTAACACAGAGGCCAGAGCAGAGGGAGAGCCTGGAGGGTCACAGGAGGTCAGGACTCGGGGGCCACTGGGCGGAAGTGGCTTACAGTGAGATGGGGAATGGAGGCGTGGTTCTGAGCAGGGGGTCACGTGGTCTGACCTGTGCTTTAAGGGGCTCACTCCAGCTGCTTTGCTGAGGATGAACTGTGGAGACCAGTAGTGGAAGTTGAAAAACCATTATTCAAGCTACTGTAGTAATCCAAGTGACAGATAATTGACTGCTTAGACCAAGGTAGTAGCTTTCTTTAACACATTAAAAATATACAGTATATGCAAATGATAAAAAACAAAAAAAAAGCAGAAAGGAGCCAAGAAAATTGTCTTCCAAGTCTGTACATCCCTTTCTACTAACATAGTGTAGAGACACCAGAAATTAAAAGTACAGTGGGGACTTTTTTGATTTGTATTTTCTCTCATCTAATATTAGCCTCAATTTTATCCTATTAAAGGTAATTCTTGAACTATAAGACAAAGATCTTGTAAGTTTATCTTATAAGACAAAGCTATAAGTTTCCTTTCCCACTGGTTTGCCGAGCTTCTTATCAATGAACACATTTCACAGAAGCAAGAAGAAATGTGAGCTACTCTGTGTGATGGCTCACTTCAGGATAAAGTTACCCAATTAAAAATAAATGGTGAATGATCATGTTTTCCTTTTTGGTTTTAATAACCAGGGCTTAATCCAAGAAACCTGCTTGCTGAGATGTTTTTGTTCAGTAGTCATTTGTTGTTGCCCCTGTTGAAAGACATAGCTATGGATGACTGGGTAGATGGGGCGGTGGGCGTAGGGAGGGATGAAATGAATGTGGGAGCAGATGGTGAATGTGAATGAAGGCGAGGAAAAGGAGGCAAACGGGGAGCGAAAGGTGCACAGATGGCAGCGGCGGTGACCCGGGGGCCGAGCACAAAAGAAGAAAGAGGCGTGAGTGCCTCTCCAGCCACATCTGCCGACCCCGCCAGGCTCACAGCTGTCCTCTCTTCCCCACAGGATGCTTGGCTAGCCCAGGGGCACGGCGCTGGTGCCACCTCTGGGCAGGGCCCGGGGAGGTCAGAGCTTCCTTGTTTAGGGGCCAGGTGCTTCCTGGGTAAAGAAACTTCTGTTGGAGGTAAGCACAGTTCTTTGCAATTCTGTAGATCATAGAACTATATAATTCTATAAACCGAGACTGATAATGTATATACGTGTGTACTTGTAATCACCCTTTTCCCTCCCTTCTTCCCTCTCTCTCTCACACACACGCACGCATGCACACACACACACACACACACACACACACACACACACCTTTCTCTCATAGGTCTATCATTCTCTCTTGTATTTTCCTTCACCTGTCTAGAGTGACCATCTTACTTTCAATAACCCATCATGACAGTATATCCTATGTAGCTGTTATTAATCTATAACCTGTAGTGGTTCTATATAGTCATAAAAGGCAATGCTGTCGTGAATACTACAGCCATTATTAGCTAGAACAAACCTGAGACACTGCTTGGCCTACTTTCATTTGGCAAATGGATAAACTGATCATGTTTTATGGCTAGAAGCCGTAAAAGAATTGATCAAGGTCACAGAGCGGTGTTCGGGGACAGAAGGCGGAATGACACTGAAAGGATCCGTCAGCCTCTCTTCCAAGCTTTTTGGCTTTTAACTTCTCAGCGAGCAAACTTTGGGAACAAACGTATTTTAAACTGTTCGATTCATTGTTTTCTTCAGAGCAGTGCTGTTTCTTCCTCTCACCCTTCTCACCATGTTTAGGTATTCTATTTCATCACTGAAAAGAGTGAAAAGACACTAATAAAGCTTTTGTCCATCATCCAAATAGCCCTCTGTGCACCAATGCGGACAGAGTTTTGGAGGAACAAGGAAAAGTAGCTTTATTTCGTTGCCAGGCATAGATGGAACACCACAGGCTAGTTCCTCTGAGACTGTGCCCGCCTCCTGGGGAGTAGGGAGACGTCTTATAGGCAGGCTCATGGTCTGGGGTCGGTGAGCAGGATCAAAGCAGTGAAGGTGTTGCGTTCTTCTTTCTTCTGCAAAATTTCGAATGGCCACAAGTGGCATCAGGCAGCTAGGTAACTGGGTCTGGTGGGCTCCTGGTTTATTGCCTATGACCTTTCTGAAATGAAGAATGCTCCAGGGGAGTGTGGGCAAATATGGCTAATTTACTTCCTTGTACAGCAGAAACTAACACAACCTTGTAAAGCAGCTACAATCCAATTAAAAAAAAAAACATGAACGCCAGGTGACTCGGTGGAGTATATGATTCACACAGACTCAGACAGTGATTGTGGAATTCTTTTGTGAAGGACAAGTCTAGGTACATGCACTTTGAATAGTAAAAGTTAAAGTAAAACTAGGGTTGCTTAACTTATAGGCCTGTTTTGCCATTCACTCTTCCCTTTGTTATTAGGAAAACTCCATTTTTTATTTCTCTTGTAACACAATGACTCATTTTAGTTGAAGTAATAACGAGTAAGCTATTTATATTGACAATCTCACTTGCCAATCATAGGCCTTTCTCTGTTCTCTTACCATTTCTAGTATTTGTTTCAGACCAATGCTTATTAATTTTGGAAAATATATATGAAAACTACTTTTGATTGTTGTAAAGAAACTCGGGTATAACCCAGCCGGCTTTGGAATAACATGCATTTTCCCAGTCTTCATGTATACAGTTTTTATTTTAAGAATTGGAGCTAAGGCTGTATAAATGGGTTCCTATTTGCTTCCCGTCTCCCTTGTCAAGAGCAAGGTTGAGACTGAAGAATCTGAGCCTGTTTCCGTATGTGTGTGAAATGTCCTACCAGGGACGGGAACAGGCGAGGGCTCTGTACCAAGCGCAGCGAGCACGAAGGGCAGCTGACACAGCGCTGAGTCCCCGCGGTGCCGGCCCTCCTGCCTTTCCCGGCAGGCCAGTGCGCTGTCCTCCCCGCGGGCGCCGCAAGGGGGAGCTGTGGCCTGGGGCGCAGCAACAGAGGCGCTGCACCGGCCCTCCCCCGGCGGCCCGGGCGCCGCCCTGTCCCAGGCTCCTTTGCGGGTAAACAGACATGGCCGGCGAGGGAGACCCGGAGGACGCTGCGCACAACATGGGCAATCACCTGCCGCTCCTTCCCGGTAACTGCCTGGGGCCTGTTCCTGGCAGCGGGAGAAGGCGAGGCCGGAGGCGCAAGGGGCTCGGCGGGGCCGGGGAGGCTGGCGGGTGGTGCAGAACCTGCTCGGGGCCGCGGGCCCGGGACCGTAGTGTTTCTTGCTGCAGCTCGGCTCTCCCTACTATGGGGACGAGGGTTTGGGGAGGGAGGAGGCTGTCCCCAAAGGCAGGGACTCCGTGCTCTCCATCCTCTGTGTGCCCAGAACTTGGCTCCAAGGAAATGGCTTGAAACTGGGTGGGGAAAGAGGGAGACTGGGGCCGCCCAGCATCCCAGACTTTTCTGGGACTTCATCCCCCGCCCCCCATAAGAGTGACAGCTAATTTATTAATTGCTACCGTGTCACTGGTCCTGCCCCAGGCATTTTGCGTGCATTTCCCCATTTTATCCTCCCCACGCCACTGTTGTAGTCCTGACTTGGTGGGTGAGAAATGAATTGGCAGGTTAGTGTGTGACTTGTCCAAGGTCATACAGTTACAGGGCCAGGAGTCCTAGTCAAATCTGTCTGTCTGCATAGCTGGTGTCTCTTAACCACCCAGTGCCGTGCCGGTGTTTGGTCTGTTCTTAGGCCTGTAGTTCAAGTACATGGTAGAATGCGCCTAATTTTAGATACTTAGAACTGGGATATTAAATTTGGGATTCTCTTTCCTTTATGTTTTGTGAAAATTTAGACCATGGCCTTATGTTGGAATAGTGGGCAGAAAAAAAGTCTGGAATAATTGTACAGTTTTGCCATGGAATGCTGTAGACAAGAGTTGCCTTGCAAGAGGCGTATCAGCCAAACTGAGACTTAGCGGAGTCACTTCACTGTGTGCCAGAAAGTGTGTTATATATCCTGAGGGTAAAAAGAGGTATAATGCAGTCTGATACTTGAAGAAGTTTATCGTGTAGCTATGGTTCCTGAAAATATAACTAGCAGAAGGTCAGTGATGTAGGCCAGATAAGTAAATCGTCAGAGGGAGGGATTGACTGTGGCTGAGAAGGACTGGGGAAAGGCCCTGTGAAGTGAACTGCAGACATCCAGAAGCATTATGACCTAGGATAGATTCGCAGAAGATAAGGCCTGGAAGGTAGGTTGGGGCGGAGTGTTGGAAAGCTTGCATCTCTTGCCAGTGGGGTCGTGAGTTTGTTCCATGGATTGAGAGAAGCAGTTGTGGATTTCAGACCTAAGGGAAGCTGTGCTTGGAGGATGACTTTGCCCACTGGGAGGGGCGTGGGCCAGAGGAGGAAGAGACTGAAGGCATGCCCCTGCTGTATGGAAAGGACCTTTTCCATGAAAATAGATTAGAATCAGAGTCAGTGGTCCATCTGGAAGCAACCTAGCTGAATTGAATTTGATCAAAGAGCTGAGCTGTTTTTTCAGAGACATCAGCCCAACTCTATCCGTGCCAAATCCAGTGTGTTAGGGAAGATGCTGATGTTCTGTTGGTATCCACATGGTGCTCCTGCATGAGATGAGTCATCACACTTCACCCTGGTAGCTCTGAACGGTGTGTTTTGTCAAAAAAAATTGAGAGTGCGAGGGGCTCAGAGAGACTGTCAGTACAGTAGTCATGCTCCTGCAAATCATGTATGCCTTATTTTTAGAAACAGTCATTTGTCCATACTTCCGTGGGGTATGAGTTGTTTGGAAGAGTAATTCCCTTTAAGTGCTTAAGTAGTTGCTTAATATTTAAGATTTGAAGAATCTGTCCCAGCCAAAAAAAAGCATAAAATAATACATAAACAGCCAAGTAGAAGGAAGTGGGTTTCAGCCATATATAGGAGAAAGGCTAGTTTATATAAAGGAAATAATTTTGAAATGAAGTCAGAATAGTTAAAATGTAAATTTAAAAATTAAGAGTTCTAGCCTTTGAGCTAAAAGTTGACCTTTAAAACTTTGCATAATAGAGCAGTAAAGTGTCAAAAGAGCACGATGAAAGCCATGCCGTCAGAATTGTGAATGCAAGGAAGTAGATGCAGTATATTTTTGTCATTGGTTTAGATTTTTCTTTGTTATCTCTTGGTCTCGTTGAATTTTTTTGTTCTTAGGAAAATTTTGTATGCAGTGTTAAATCACTGAACATTTGAATTTAAGTTGAAATAATTAGGTTGTTCTCTTTGACAAACCCTTATATCTAAGGACTTTGTAAGAATTAATAGAAAGTCCAAAGCAGTTGCCATATTGAAAAACATTTATATTTTCTTGTCAGGAACCTAGCTGGAGGTGGTTAGATTTAAATAATGATATGCACAGCAGAAAGTAACTATTTTGCAAAGCCATTTTATCTATTTAGAAGTTTATTTAGGAGCTTGTTTGCTTTTTAGTCCCTTCCTCTTTCCTTCCTTCCTGTCTTCTCTAGAAATGCTTTAAATGCTTGAAGAAACTTTATAGAGATTGTCTTGCTTGAGTCTGTCATTTTTCAAATGAGGAAACTAAGGTTTCATCTCGTGGGATGAATTGTCTGCTGTGTCAGAATCGGCTCCTAGTGAGGGAGAAGAGCTCCATCTCCTGTGCAGAAGAATTTCAAATAATTTATGCAGGTGGTCACCCTTCAAGGAAGTGGGACACAATCCCTACCCCTTAGATGTGGGTTGTGCCTCATGGTTTGCTTCCCAAGAGTACAGTGTGGAAAAGAGGGGGAAAGGAGCTTTCCAGTGGAGAAGCCTGACCCATACCACCCCACCAGGTGATCCAGGTCAGCCTCAGCAGTTCTAAGACACGTCAGTGGTGTGCACCCTTGATAAGACATGACGAAAATGGCTCTTCACCTCTCTGGGCTTCCTCCCCAAGAAAATTCTGACTTGAGGGACATTCTACAAAGCACCTGACTAATAGTCCTCAAAACTGTCAAGGCCATCAAAAACTTCCTTGGAAAGTCTGAGAGACCCTCCCAGCCCAGAGGAGGCTAAGGAGACCTGACGACTAAATGTAACGTGGTGTCGTGGGCAGGGTCCCGGAACAGAAGTAGCATAGTTGATAACAACTCAGGAAATCCGAATAAAATGTGTTTAGTTAATGGTGCTGTGCCCACACTGATTCCCTGGTTATGGCAGGTGTGCCACACTAATTAAGATGTTACCTCTTGAGAAACAGATGTGAGGTATAAGGAACTCTCTACCATCTTTGCAACTTCTCTGTAAATCTTAAACTATTCTAAACTTAAACATTGGTTTAAGAGAAGTAGTTAGAGTCAGACCCAGCCTAGACGCCCCCTCTGGCCTCCTCTTCACAGTACTGTCGAGATTCCCAAGTGTGGATGGTGTCCATAAGAACTCCTCTTCCCACGGGCCTGGAATCCCTAAGAAGGAATTACGTATTTGAACGGGAACGTAGCTTTTATATCCCCATTCCTCTGTTTTTTGGTTTTTGCTTATAATACTGTACTTTTACAGCAGAGGAAGAGGAAGAAGATGAAATTGAAATGGAAGTTGAAGACCAGGATAACAAAGAACCCAAGAAACCAAACATCATAAATTTTGACACTAGTTTGCCGACATCACATACAGTATGTAACTTTGTATTAGATCTAGTATGAGAGATGTGTACATTTAACTG
Source organism: Bos indicus x Bos taurus (assembly GCF_003369695.1). NCBI lineage: Eukaryota > Metazoa > Chordata > Mammalia > Artiodactyla > Bovidae > Bos > Bos indicus x Bos taurus. The sequence goes on along the minus strand of NC_040097.1, from coordinate 37,696,047 downwards.
TAGATAAAAGTTCTTGAAAATGAATGACTGCTTTTAGCATTACCTGATATTACTTCATGCTTGAAATCGTGGATGAGGATGTGGGCTTCTTGCCAACTGATAAATAGTGTTAAGCTTTAATTTTTAAGCAGTTTGGTACTTTGTCTATTACAAGTGATTCTTTGCACACTTGGCACCCTCCTTATATCTTGGCTAGTTATAGAACGGTTAAAGTACTGCTTATTCTCTGTACCGCAGGATTCCAGGGTGTTATTTAACATACTAGCATTTTATACTCATCATTTATACTTTTCAGACATAGAGATGCCGAGCTTAGTCAAAATCAAATGTTTTGAGCTTAAAAAATGCTCTGTAATTTGCATATGAGGTTCTTCACAAGGAGTTGAGACTTCCGCCTCCAGGAGTCACAGACTCCCTGTGGGACACCTATCCGGCGGATTTACTATTTACACGGGGGTACCTTCCACGTGCGCGTCTTTATGTCCGCTTGCGCGTGGCCTCTTGAGCTTGTGTTCTGTTGCTGTCCGTGACGACTGAGCCTGTGCGCCCCCCGCAGTACCTGGGCTCCGACATGGAGGAGTTCCACGGCAGGACTCTGCACGACGACGACAGCTGCCCGGTGATCCCCGTGCTGCCACAGGTGGTGATGACGCTGATCCCCGGGCAGACCTTACCTCTCCAGCTTTTCAGCCCTCAGGAAGTCAGTATGGTGCGGAACTTAATTCAGAAGGACAGAACCTTCGCAGTGCTTGCGTACAGGTAAAATCTCAGGGTCAGCTGACTTTAACACTCTGTTGTGCACTCACAGGAGAGGTGGTTTTAAGGCAAAACTGACTACTGTTTTGCCTGCACAGAAGTTGGGACAAGGCTGTGAAGTAAAACACTCTCATAAAAAGCTTGGAAGTGGAAGTTGGAATATTTTGCTGTGATCATTACCATCTAAGTCAAGCTTTAACTTTCACACACAGTTAACTTTCTAGTATGTGAAAGTTTTAAAATCATTAATAGATAATGAAGAACAGTTCTAGAACCTTATTTTCAAGCGCTGTCTTCAAGAAAAAGAGGGCTTTTACACTGTTTGTAAAGGATGGTTTTTGCAAAGGAGTGACTGGTTATTTTCTGTCTCTCCAAATTCCCAAGTTGTCCTCTCGTAGACAAGTGGTAAGTTGAAGCTAAGTGTCAAGTGTCCCATAAGAACTAGAGGAAATCAGTGGCGGGGGCAGGAAGTTGATACAGGAAGTCCCCACTCCCCTCCCCCCTCAGCCCAGTGCAGAGCTGCTGATAAGCGGCAGAAAGGATGATCTGCTGAATAAAAGAATGTTTAGCTTGGGAAATGACAGTTTAACCCCTGTCAGCTGTGGGTTATTTTCAATGACTAGAAATCTGTTCTTCTGCTACTGGGCTCTAATCGTACTTCCTGAGGCCCTCTCTATATATATCAGTTCCCCATGTGATTCTAAAATAAATAAAATTAAATAGCTGTGCAGCGAGAATGATATAAATTGTTTTCCCATGTGTATTGCTTTTGTCAACTTTGCATATTTGAAGATTAAATGTTTAAAACTGTTTCCTTTTAAAAATTTACCTTGGAAGTAACGTACAGGAAAGGGAAGCACAATTTGGAACAACAGCAGAGATATATGCCTACCGAGAAGAACAGGATTTTGGAATCGAGGTTGTGAAAGTGAAAGCAATCGGAAGACAGAGATTCAAAGTCCTTGAGATCAGGACACAGTCAGACGGGTAAGAAACACTGTCTGTCTATCTTAAAACTCCTCAAACATCATAAAATGAAGTAGTTTTCTTATATTCTGTCTGTTTTGCTGACATTCACATTTTATAGCTTTTAACTAGTTCTTTTCCCTTTGAAAGTGCAGTCTAGGGTTTCTAACTTTGCTGTGCATCATGGTGACCTGGGCAGTAACACTACAGACATGTGCGTTCCTGCTCTTCCTCCCATCCCTAGAGAGCGACCAGTCGGGGAGGAGGCCGCGGCATCTTTTCTGTTGATGTCCAGGTGACTGATGCCCCTCTAGGTTTCGGAGCACTGATGTATCCCCAGCAGGCAGTGTCATTTGGGACAGGGCATCTTTGGGATCGAAGACCTCTCTTCAAATTGGGAAGGGTGGGAAGTCAGGGCTCTGCGAGCTGTGTGCAGCATCAGGGGCTGCAAGGGCTGCGGTGGTCACGCTTGCCACCCGCTCTGTCTGGGTGTTGGAGACCATGTACCCTGCGTGCCCATCTCCACCGCAAATGTTCTCGCACTGCAAATGTTCTCTCACCGCAGTGGATCATATATTTACTAAGTGGTCAGGAGGTGCTTGTCACCCCTGTGCTTTATACAGTTGAGAAATTCTCTGAGTGTTCTGTTTAGCACTTCCATTTTGGTGTGACTCTCATGTTAGGGTTTTTTTTTTTTTCCACAGATTTAAGGAATACCTCATTCCTTAACGAGGAATGAATACCTCATTCCTTAACGAGGAATGAATACCTCATTCCTTAACGAGGAATGAATACCTCATTCCTTAACGAGGAATGAATACCTCATTCCTTAACGAGGAATGAATACCTCATTCCTTAACGAGGAATGAATACCTCATTCCTTAAGGTATTCCTTAAGGAATACCTCATTTTAAAAAATGCAGTTCACTTTGCAGACCTCCAAAAAAACCACAGAGCATTTGTCCTCATCACTGTGTGTTTCCTTTATAGGAATGGTTCTTAACTCTGGAGCATATAAATCACCAGTGAATCACTAGTGAAGTCTTAGAAAGATCCAAATTCCTGGGTCCTCCCAGCTTTAGGGAATTGGTCTCTTTATCTGTAGTCACAGTTGAAAGTCTTGTCAGACCTCTGTGTTGGACAGGTAATGTCTTCTGAAATCAAGAACGTTCAGAGGGTGATGGTGGTTTTTTTTTTTAAGATTTAAGAATATGAACTGCGGAGGGCAGTAACTTTTACGTGTTTCCACATAGTGGGCATTCATAAATGTGAGTGTACTCAGCCCCCCTTCGGGGCTTGAGCGAGCATAGGAGCAGGAGGGGTGGAGTGCCAGAGCCCGTGGGGTCCGTGCTCCCGCCTGGTGCTCCCTAGAGCACTCGCTCCGGGAACTCTCACCGTGCTGAACACAGGTCGTCAGTGGCGTGTGTGTCTGTCCCTCAGGATGCAGGCTGCTCAGGCCAGTTGATGCGACTCCTGTGTGTTCTGTGCTTGGGACCATCAGTGTCCACGGATGAGGGAGCATCCCCCCGAGGGCCCTGTGCTGAGACAGCAAGCTGTTTGTGCTGTGCATTTTACTGACAGTTCCATTTTAAAAGTACTTCCTACCTTTGTGCTTATAAAATTTTGAATATTTGTGAGTACTATATTCCAGAAACCATAATAGCAAATTGACTTGGGGAAAAGTATATTTCTGAGGCTGTCGACATCAGTGACTTGTGATTGTGGAAAATTAGTTTGAACACAAGATGGCAACAGAGCCTTGACTCTGAAAGCAAGTAAACGGATGTGCGTGGACTCAAGTAGAGATTAGCATCAAACTCATGAGGCGGGACAGGACTGGGAAGGGCCTGGTATTCCTCAGACCCACCACCACGGCTTTCACAAAAATGTCTGTCTTAAAAGACCTCCATGGAGTGAGAATTCTCTGGGCCCACTGCCCTTCTGGCCCTATGACTACCTTCAGTGGGAATGGTGAGGTGGCAGAGACTAGAGAGGATGTGGTGCAAGCCCCTCTTTTTTCAGAAAGGGAACCTGAGTGCGATGGAGATAAGAAGTTTGCCCAAAGCTGTGCAGCTCGTGGGCACCACTGGTGAGTTCTAGGCCCCGGACTTCCAAACCAGTGCTCTTCCCACCAAACCAGAATCCCTCCCTTGCACATCTGCAGCTCAGGCCGGTTTCCTTGTGTCTGTAATGCAGGACCAGACGGTAGTGATCTGTCTTATCAAGACTCGTCACGTATACAGGCGTGCTGCTGCCTGCGGACCCTTCCACGTCGTGTCTGTATTTCTTTGACATCTTCTGAACAGATCGAATTTTTTTTTTGAAAAGTGAATAAAAAAGTAGAAATGTATCATTGCATCTCTGTAGGACTGTTTTAGAAATTCCTGAATATTTCTTACATGTAGAGAGGAAGGGGAGATTAATACTCTATTTGTAATTTCAAAAGAAGCCCTTGTACTTACCATAATTGAGGTGAGTAATTTTTAGTCAAAAAGGTGATTAAAACTAGAACTCATAAAAATACATATATATATATCCTAAACATTTTAACTTAAAATATGTAAAAGCCCCTTCATTTGTTTTACACTGATGGTAAGACAGGTACTGTCTTTATGTTGGGTCTGCAGATAGAGCTGACAGTCTGTCTTGCATCAGTTGCTTTCACCGCGTCATCTATCTGCAGTGCATACCTGTAGTTTTTCTTTAGAGATTCCGAAGATACTCACAAGGGCTTTGATGAGCACAGAAACCTTCCAGATTCATACACTTTTCTCCCTATTAGAATTGTCCGAACCTGATTTGAAAGCCTTTTTTGGTCTCAAGCTAGTGTTTCATTAAAGCAGTTTTAATTTTGTAATTATTTTCCCGGTTGCCAAAGTATTTACATAAGTTACAGAACAACAGGGCTCTACTATATAGCCCAGGGAACTATATTCAATAACCTGTCATAAACCATAATGGAAAAGAACATGAAAAAGAACGTACATACATATACAACTGAATCACTTTGCTGTAGACCAGAGATGCACACAACACTGTAAATCAGCTATACTTGAGCAACATTTTGTATAGAGCTCCTTCTACTTCAAAAATATTTATATAGATTAGGTAGCTATAATAACTGCCACAACAGCTGCCACAAACAGGTTGGGAAGAAACAAAACTAGTTTATGTTAAAACCAAAACCCAGCTGCTGGGAGAAGCAGCAGCCGTGTGTGCAGCAGACCCTGGGGGTGCCTCACAGAGGAAGACAGGGCAGTGTTCACCCTTTGAGGCGATTTACACAGCCTGTGTACACTAATTATTAAAACGATCTCTAAGCTGATGTTTCTGTAGCATTAATGTTTGTATCATAATAAAATCTTAAGAATTAGGTGAGGAAAACATGATTATTTAGTTGTTTTTGTTTTTAATGAACTCTGATAACGTAAGAACATTTGAACATAGTCAGATTTATGTTACCATTTTCCAAAGTCATGTAGACTTAAATTTGAGCTTGCAAGAAAGAAATGAAGTGAGTGGAGTGTGTCTAATATTATCATGACAGTAAACCTACATATTTTCAGACACGTTTAGCTATTTTCATTTAATAAATCAGAAGAAGTATTAAAGTGTCGTAAGTTTTTGTGGATTGAGACAGTGGTCACAATGAAAGACCACTTTAGACCTCCTGAACACGGATAATAGTGAAGCAGAGACTTGTAATATATTTGACTTCTTCCGACTGATAGTGTTTTTTGTTCCAGCATTTGGATTGTTGATACTTTCTGCATTTGAAAAGTTACAATAGGAGATAATTCTTTCAGTGCCTCATAAGACAGTGGCTTGGACGTACAGCCTTTTTGGTGTTAATTCATGAGAAGAAACTTGCAATTATGATATTCTCAAGTAGCATTGTTGAATGTTGACTTTACTATATGAGCAGAAATAATTTTTAAAGATAATATGGATTTTGATTCTTTGCATATTCAGGGTAAATGTTTAGGAATGAGAAAAGGAACGCACAGAGAAATAAGGCTACATATAGTTCTCCATGTAAAAGGGTTATCCCTTTTACAAGTCTTATCCATGTAAAAGGGTTCTTGATTTTCTCTTCCTTTACCTACCTACTTCTTAGGATAGGTGATTCGTGAGAAGGGATAGATGTAAGAGTCAGGCAACATAAAGAAGTGAGGGGAGGGGAGGGGATGGATGGGGTGTCCAAGAATGAGAAATTTTTATAGAAGTATCAGCATATCAGGGGTTGGTGGTATACTGATTTTTTAACTTGATTTCATTTACAGGCTTTGTCTGAAATGTAGAAATAGCATTTTCCATTCCACAGTGAGATAGAAAAATCTTTGGTTACCTTTGGTTTTAACTTTGGTGTGATTTATGAAATACAATATTTTTTGAAAATTTCTTGTATCTTAATTTCAGGATTTGATGAATATGTTTAAAAAAGAAAACCTTGAAAATCTTAGTACTTGAAGCTGTCCATAATGGTTAGAAACGTAGTGATTAGAGTTGGTTTATCCTAAACATGAACACCGCGCCTGGTTCTCTTTATTTTAATGAACACCGCGCCTGGTTCTCTGTATTGTAGAATCCAGCAGGCGAAGGTGCAGATTCTTCCCGAGTGTGTGCTGCCTTCGACCATGTCTGCAGTTCAATTAGAATCCCTCAATAAGTGCCGGATATTTCCTTCAAAACCTGTCTCATGGGAAGACCAGTGTTCATATAAATGGTGGCAGAAATACCAGAAGGTGAGACACTGATTTTTTTTATGCATGTTCAAAAAGCAAAGACAGGTTGCTTTTTTCTTGTTTAAAGAAAGAAACACCAACAGCTCTCATGATTCCTTCCCCAGACATCATCTGAGCAATACTATAGTTGGCATTTGTTCATAGCCGGAGTTTCTAAAATTTCATAGGCAGCTGTTATGTAAGAGCAGTTTGCAAAATCAAGTAAAATGTTACAATACTGTGAGGTATTCCAGCTATTATGCCTGTAAGTTATGAATTACTTCGCTATGGCTCTAAATGCTGCAGGAAACGCTTACTAGACTGGTCACAGGAGGCGCATGGCTCTTGAGTCATAAGCACCTAGACTTGGGGAGAGAGTGTGGGAGAGGACACAGTGGCAGTTGCTTCCTCCTTGTGGGCTTCTGAAAGGAAGCTGTTTTTGTGCAACAGTATGGACATCACCAAAACTGGCTTGGGACTAGGCGCTCTTTAAAAGTATTGCCTCTAGGGCCTTAATTCCTGAGTATATCCTTTTGACTAGATCATTCTCGTAGGACAAATACCAGTGAAACTTGTTTGTACTTATCTGTGAGATGTATCAGTTGTGAGTATAAAATACCTAATATTTATGGTTTCTCCCTAAAGGAAAAAAATTTCTATTGTCTAAATTTAAAATTACTTTCTGAGATATGTCTTTTAAAAATACAGAAAGACAGTTTCTATAGTAACCTGAAGAATCCTGTACTAATCATCCTTTACTCTTCGTCGAGTATCGACGGTTTTAATTTTGATGTAGATTATCCTAGGGTCCTAATTTGAAGTAATAGCTCAGCGGTAAAGAATCTGCCTTCCAGTGCAGGAGTTCAGTTAACCGCTCAGTCGTGTCCGACTCTTTGCGACCACATGGACTGCAGCACATCAGGCTTCCCTGTCCATCACCAGTTTAAGGAGCTTGCTCAAACTCATGTCCATTGAGTCGGTGATGCTATCCAACCATCTCATCCTCTGTCGTCCCCTTCCCCTCCTGCCTTCAATCTTTTCCAGCATCAGGGTCTTTTCAAATGAGTCAGATTTTCGTATTAGGTTGCCAAAGTATTGGAGTTTCAGCTTCAGCATCAGTCCTTCCAATGAATATTTAGGACCGATTTCTTTTAGGATTGACTGGTTGGATCTCCTTGGAGTCCAAGGGACTCTCAAGAATCTTCTCCAACACCACAGTTCAAAAGCATCAGTTCTTTCGTGCTTAGCTTTCTTTATAGTCCAACTCTCACATCCATTCATGACTACTGGAAAAACTATAGCTTTGACTAGATGGACCTTTGTTGGCAAAGTAATGTCTCTGCTTTTTAATATGCTGTCTAGGTTGGTCATAGCTTTTCTTCTAAGGAGTAAGCATCTTTTAACTTCATGACTGCAGTCACCATCTGCAGTGATTTTGGAGTTCAATGAAATAAAGTCTGTCACTGTTTCCATTGTTTCCCCATCTATTTGCCATGAAGTGATGGGACTAGATGCCATGATCTTTGTTTTTTGAATGTTGAGTTTCAAGCCAGCTTTTCTACTCTCCTCTTTCACTTTCATCGAGATCTTCAGTTCCTCTTCGCTTTCTGCTGTAAGGGTGGTGTCATCTGCATATCTGAGGTTATTGATATTTCTGCCGGCAGTCTTGATTCCAGCTTGTGCTTCTTCCAGCCCAGCGTTTCTCATGATGTACTCTGCATGTAAGTTAAATAAGCAGGGTGACAATAAACAGCCTTGATGTACTCCTTTCCCAATTTGGAACCAGTCTGTTGTTCCATGTCCAGTTCTAACTGTTGCTTCTTGACCTGCCTATAGATTTCTTAGGAGGCAAGTAAGGTATCCCATCTCTGAAGAATTTTCCACAGTTTGTTGTGATCCACACTGTCAAAGACTTTGGCGTAGTCAGTAAAGCAGAAGTAGATGCAGGGGATGAGGGTTCAAACCCGGGGTTGGAGAGACTCCTCTAGAGGGGAAATGGCAACCCACTCCAGTATTCTTGCCTGGAAAATCCCATGGACAGAGGAGCCTGGCGGGCTACAGTCCGTGAGGGTCACAGAGTCTGACGTGACTTAGCGACTAAAGAGCAAACAGCTTAAGTTCACAGTAACTTTGTATAGCTGTGCAATACTTTTGTTTTCAGACTTGATACGGATGCTTTTTTTTTTAATCTAATTTTCTATTTTGTTAGCTGTACTGGGTCTTAATCGTGGCGTGCAGGATCTTTCATTGCCATGCGCAGGATCTTTAGTTGCAGCGTGAGGGATCTAAGTTCCCGACAATGGCTCGAACCTGGGCCCCCTGCATTGGGAGTACAGTTGTACTCTGGACCACCAGGGATGTCCCCAATACAGATGCTTTACATACACTTTAAATCATGTTTATTTGACCAGTAGCGCAGTGGGAGGTTTTTCTCTTACTCATTTAGTCCCAGCAGTGTGTCGGCGCTGGGTGGTGCTGAGATGCTCTATGGCGAGGTCACCGTGTCAGGATTACATCGTCTCTCAGGATTTAGATAGCTGTGGGTTTCAATCATTGGATGTTTTCCAGGAGGTATTAGGTATTTTATTTATATAATAGTTCTTCCACAACAAGATTTTTTTGTTAAAAATTCCTAACCATTTAAAAATCCTAAGTTACTTCTTGGCACAGTTCTGAGGATAGAGTGAGAGTCTGTGGAGTTAATTCCTGACTTAAGTGCTCTGGACAACTAGTTCTGTGTTTTCTCTGTAGGATCTTGACATTTTAAACCTGAACTTGGGTTAGACAAACAGAACTTGTGAAAAATCTTTTGTGTGAATTACTGATTAACTCCTTCCTGTTCTGTGGCCAAAGCACCTCAGCTTGTTTGTGTTGAATTCAGACATAGGCCTCTGCAGCCGGGCCGTCAGGCATTAGGAGCCAGATCCTCTGACCTGCCTGTTGTCTTATTTCTCCAGTAATTGTGGATTCTCAAACACTGGCCCTCAGTTTTCTTCATGTTCAGAACTGCCGAGGATTAAACAGAAGGTGCTGAGGAATGAGCGAGATATAAAAGGTGTTCAGAGCTACAGATGCCTTCACCTGTGTGTTTTTTCTGATCGTTCTGTTGCTTACACTTTGGGTAGTTTCTTAGGTTCTGAAATTTGGATCTAGATCACTAGGCCAAGAAAAAACAGCAGCCGCTCTATTTTGGACTCCAGGCGTCCTGCAGACTCTGCCTCACTTTAGAGAGCCCACTGGGAGCCATCCTGCCAGCATGCCAGCCTGGTGGGGAGTGCAGGGAAGGGCTGGCGGAGGCACTGGGGGCGACTCCAGGGGCCCTGGACCCGCCTCAGGGGTTGTTCTGCTGTACCTGTAGCGGACGCTGACTTGTCACAGCGCTTGTCTTCAGGCCGACCTGGGGCTCGGGTCAGCCCTCCGTGTGGAGTTCACTCACATCTGACCGCTGCGCCTGCCACGGCCCTGGCAGGGCCTCTTGCGTCTTTGCGTCTGAGAAGCGGTTCACGAGGCCAGAACTGGGAGAAGCTTAGTTGATTCTTAAATAACTTACTCTAATCGGGTTGCCACCCACTTTTCCACCAGAAAATGATACTTAAAGGATCTAGGAGTGGAGTGGAGTCTTCCTGAAGTGTATTCAGTTGACCTTGAAACTGTGTACGTAACCTCTCAACATTTGCCATTGAAAACAAAACAGTTGAAATGAGAAAAGTATTTACGCTTCGGTTCTCTTCCATTCTGACAAGGGAACACTGTCCCTAAGGATTGAGAAGTTAGGCTAGTATAATCAGGCAGTGCTCTTCCAAACCCACTTATATCTGGAAACCTTTCTCATTCAGTGATTTGATCTTTAAACTCTGTTTCTTTATTCCCTCTTCTCACAGTGTCTTTTTCTCTTCACTGTTTACTATAGTGAAATTCTCTCAAAACGAGGAAAGTGTTGTTTCAGCCTACTTAGAATACAGTGTATATGTTTCTAAGGACACTGCCTTCTTGCCCACACTGTTTGCTCATTTATAAAGCCCTCGCACGTTCCTGAGAAAAGAGTACGAAGTACAAAAAAGTAAATGTGGAGACGAGATAAGAAAGTGACTGAAGCTCAGCTTTCTGGTCTCCGCTAAATTCATAAGCTCCTGCTTCTCATACGGAGCAGGGAAGAACTGAGCGTAACTCAAGGGCGGGACCCACAAACAGCAGCTCACAGGTTAGCTTCTCAGTCTTCTTCCAGAGTTTGTGTAAAACACAGATAAATCTTCTTTCCTGTTTCTTATGTAGGAGGATCCATGCTGTCCTGCATCTTGTTTTAAGAGTGCAGGAGATTCTTCTGTCTCTAGTTTTCAGAGCAGTTCTTATTTTGAAATCTGCACAGTATTCTCTGTATTAATGACGTTACTGGACTCAGTTATGTATGACCTTTCATATAGGCCAGTATTTGAGAAGTGAGATTACTGGATGTCAGGGCAACTGCATTTGTAATGTTGACAAGTATTTTCAAAGTTTCTTACTTGAGATTGTTCCAGTCTGTACTCAAGTGTTTCACTAAGGCTGTGTAGTATCCAGCTTAATTTTTGCTAATCTGGTTAAGTGAAATACAGGAGCTTGTTGAAGGTTTAACTTGAATTTCTCTGAATGTGAATGACGTGTGACGTGTTGTGTTTAAGAGCATGTCTTATTTCCTTTAATTCGAATTGTCTCCACCCGCACTCTGTTTATTGCTAATTCTTTACACACTTATCTGTGTGTAAAGGAAGCTTATCCCTTTATCTGCAGTTAGTTTCAAACATAACATAGTTTTGTCATATTTGTCTTTTAACTCTATTTTAGTGGTTATATAGTTGAATTTTTTTTTAATACTTCTGTATTCTGAATCATAGCTAGCGATACCTCCCTGTGTGAAGGAATCTTCATCAAAGAAACGTGTCGTCTTTTCCTTTTGACTTCATTTTTTCTTACTGACGTCAGAGTGTAAGCTTCAATCCGTGTGTTTCTCTCAGTATGACTCCAGCACCCGTCCAGGTAGCTGCACAGTGTCCTTCTGCCGTTTTCTGAAAGGCCCCCATGTTCACTCAGCACACCTGTGCTGCCTTATAGCCCGGATTCATGTGTTTTACTTTTTCTTCTGCTCTGTGATCAGTCTGTTTATGCCCCAGCAGGATGCTGTTATGTAACTGTTGACAGTTTGTATTTTCTAAGTAAAAATATGACCACTAACGCCATCACAGCTTTTCTCTTTTCAAGATTTGTGTGGCTACTATTGCTTATTACCTTATCCATGGGAACATTAGAGTCTGTTTTTGTCTTGTTCCAGAGTAATAATAAGAGTAGCAGTGAGAGCAGTAGTATTTATGTACGAAAGAGACGTCTTGAAATGGTAGGCTGTGTGTAGCGTAGGCAGAGACTTCCTCGAGCAGAGGATTGGTTTCCCGGCATACACTGTGAACTTGTGGTTGTGTATCTTCCATTAGGAGCTCGCAAGCCTCAGAATCTAGAAAAAGCTCACCATTCCATTCCAGTTCTTACAAGCAAGTAGGATTTGATAAATGAGGAAACAAAAACTTGTAGTGTTTCGATTACTCAGGTAAGTTATTTTCATCGTTTACATTGCTGACTGTGCTAGGCCCTAACGCAGCAAGCGACTCCCGTGGTCACTAAGCCGCCATCTGGTCTTGCAGGCACAGCGCCCCTTCCCCACCGTCGTGTGCTGCCCTCCGTCAGTGAATGGCTTCTGTACACAGTCAACATGTCTGTAGATGTGCAGGCTTTGTTCTGTGTATAGAGAAGTGTGATCATTCTTTATATTCTGTGCTTTTTTGGGTCAGGTGTAGCACCTCTCTAGTGTAAGCATATCACACTGAACTGCCGTTGATAGCTGGCTGGGCTGTTTCCAGCCTGTTGCTCTTCCCAGCACTGCTGCAGTGCGTCTTTGTTCTGTGTAACACTTCTCTTTCCAGATTTTCTTGGTTGCTTTTACACATCTGTTCTTTCAGATGAACTTTAAACTGCTTCTGAATTCCAATTCATTGGTATCACATTGAATATATACTCTGAGGACTAATATCTTACTTATTGAGTCTTGCCATCAGTTACTGAAGTTTTACAGGAATTAAGTAAAAACATCTTTGTCAAATATAGTCATCTCTTATGGGATTCTCTGCAAACTTTTTCATCTTTTTTGAAATTAGAATGTCTTTGTGGGCCAAGATCAGTTTTTAAATGTGGTTCCTTCTACCCTAAGATCTTGATTCTATGGTGTTTAAGTGACTTTTGTTTTCTTTTCAGAGAAAGTTTCATTGTGCAAATTTGACTTCCTGGCCTCGCTGGCTGTATTCCTTATATGATGCTGTAAGTAACTTACACTGAAAGTTTTGCTTCCAGGAGAAGCCATGTCGTGAGGGTCATTAGACGGAATAAGTGCCATTCATTCAAGGGGAAAGGCAGCAGTCATACTGCCGGACAGACCTGACTTCTAACAAATAGACCTTCAGTTTTCTGTCCGTGGATAGTGGCTTATGACTTCAGGACAAGATGCTGTGGCAGCTTTGGGTGTATTAAGCAGTTAAAATTTTGTTGTCAAGTTACAGTTACATTTAGAAAAACAGAACCCTTAACAGTGTTTTAGTTCTCTTATAAACAGGTATGTCCACTTCTGTTTCCTGCTTTTAGGGTACTAATTGATGTATACAACAGTGCTTTTGCAGTTCAAATTTTTTATATTAGGCATCATGACAGCTTGAAAAATTCAGTAAGATACTGTCGGGATAGTTCATAGAATGTAGGAGCTGGAGCTCTGGGCTTACTGAACTGGTAGGTTGTGAGCACTTAGCACATGGGCAACACCGAAGGGAATGGTTCACTCTGCTCTTCAGCAGCTTAAGAGGCATTAGAAGTATGTAATAGACCAGAGTATTTTTTACATCCACTTGCGAAAAGACAGTGAGCACTCTGATGTGGTAAACACGCACCAGGTGAGGTGTGTAGGTAGCAGCTGCTAGTGCAGCTTTTTCCTGGAGAGGGCAAGGAGAGAGGCCCTTGAGAAGCCAGACCCAGGGGACAGAGGCTGGAAAGCCAGCCTTGTGCTGGGCTAAGCACGGGGTGCAATCATTTCTGTGTAAGAAAACAGACATGTATATACTGGAACTTCACTAGATAGTAACTACTTACATTGCTATTAATATGTCAGATTTATTGAGTTGAAAAGCTGACAGTGAAGTGTAGAAAGTGTGTGACCCTTACTATGGCTTGTTTCAAACAAGGAAACCTTAATGGATAGAATCAAGAAACAGCTACGCGAATGGGATGAAAATCTCAAAGAAGATTCTCTTCCTTCAAATCCAATAGGTATGAAAAATCAGCTTTCTTCCCATGATGTTTTACTAAAAGTGTTTTGTAAGTTTTCTGTTAAGTGAAACAAAAACTTTATTATCCTGAAAAAGCATTTGTTTTCATAAATTACAGAGAAAACAAATGAGTATTTTTTAGTTAAATTCTGAGCATTCCTATTTTAGACATAAAAGGCTCAGGTTGCAGTAAATAGCTTGCATCCAGAAATGCTATCTGGGTATAAAGACTCCTTTCCTTGGTCTTCAGGGTGCCTTTAAAGGTGACCTTAGTTCCAAGACTTACTGTTGTGTTTACATAGCTGTCAATTAGGTACAATTAACTATTTTTCTCGTCTCTTAGTAAGTGACTTTTAATAACATGGGTTTGATTTCACGTATAAGACATTTACAAAAACAAGTATGGGAAAAGAAGTTACGTCCTTAAGAAGATATATACACACACGAGAGCTGATACATGTTGGTATTGTTTATAACTGTGTGAAGTGTGTTCTCTGGGAAGGGTTTATTTGAAAAGGATGTTATGGCATTCATAAGTTATCTGATATGTATCTGCTTCGTAAGTTTGAGAAAACCTATCCTGTCTCTAAGATTTTTCTTACAGAGTAGCTGCTTGTCTTCCTATTGATGATGTATTACGAATTCAGCTCCTTAAAATCGGTAGTGCAATCCAACGACTTCGCTGTGAACTAGACATTATGAATAAAGTGAGTAGTGAACGCCTGGACGCTCACATTCTGTTGCTCTGGGGTTGGGGGAGTTGCATTGTCGGGACCTACAAGGCTGTCTGTAAGGTGTTGAGTCATGTAGTCAAATTGTGGTTTGCATTAACAGTATTTTAAAGGATTATTTAAACATTTCATTTGCGATCATAAGAGAGAAAAATTGTTTTGCATTCCTCTGTGTATCCTAGAGGGTCATTAGTTCAGTGAATATGTCAGCTTGTGTCTTCCTCGTTCCATCTTTAAGATGACAGTTAAAGTAATCAACACTTTGGAGCATTTCCCCCACTAATTTTCTCTTAAATATTTTAGTGTACGTCACTTTGCTGTAAACAATGTCAAGAAACAGAAATAACAACCAAAAATGAAATATTCAGGTGAGCTCTTTATTACATTTTTAGTACACATCTGAGTACATTTTCCTAACTGCACTAACAGAACAACAGCCTAGACTGTATTTCTGTTCTCCATAGTTTTCCCTCCATTAAATTACAAACACTCAGCAAATGAAATGCGGGCTCCTGCCTGGGTACCAGAACAGCAGTGGTTGTGGGCGGGATTATTCACAGCAGTGAGCCAGCCTGGGGAAGGAAAACCTCCCCATCACCCCAACCTTGTTAAAAATCTATCAACTGTATCTTTCTCGGTACCTACGGGGTTCTATGCACTGCTCCACTCAGATACCAGTTTCACCACGTAGGGTCAGAGTTTCACAGGACATGCTTCTGGACAGGTACTGATGCTGTGTGATACACAGTACTGTTTGCACAGTACTCAGATGCCCAAGAACGACCCCATGGAACCTTTTATTGGACTTCCCCTCTCACCCTTTTTGGGCAGCTTGAGCTCCCTGTATATTACATTGTGTATCTTGAAGAAGATTAAAAAAACCAGTACTACTTTCCTTTTTGTCATCATGAAAACCAGTGAAAGTCACTCAGTTGTGTCCGACTCTTGGCGACCCCGTGGACTATACATATACAGTCCATGGGATTCTCCAGGCCAGAATAGTGGAGTGGGTAGCCTTTCCCTTCTCCAGGGGATCTTCCCAACCCAGGGATAGAACACAGGTCTCCCGCATTGCAGGCGGGTTCTTTACCAGCTGAGCCACAAGGGAAGACATACACCAAATAAAACTGGGCTGCCAGCCTCTGGTTGGTTTTAACTGCACTATACAGCTCTTTCATCCTCGTTTCTTGGTGAACTTTGTAGGATTTTCCCCCCATCTTGACTCTGCTGATTCTCTGTTTTAGTTTATCTTTATGTGGGCCAATGGCAGCTTATGTGAACCCTCACGGATACGTGCATGAGACGCTTACCGTGTATAAGGCTTCCAACTTGAACCTGATTGGCCGGCCTTCTACAGACCACAGCTGGTTTCCTGGGTAATGCAGTGGCGTCCCCTGTTGGGTTTGTGTGTGTGCCTTAATTGAGCAGTAAAGCTCAAAAGAGTATTAAGGAGAGTTGCTAGAATTTATCATCAGAAATAGGCAATGAAATAAATAGCTATTTAAATGTTCATTTCACGAGTGGCTAGAAAAAGTTACTCTTGCACAGTCTCATTGAATGTAGTCAGGTGGCTGCTGCAGTTCTTAAATCAACTATACCGCTGATCCACACGCCTTCAGAATGAGCTGACAGGAAAGTGAAATATCAACTGTTTCATGAGCCAGTAAAACTAGACCCCTTGAACAGCATGGTTTTGAACCGCTCACTTCCGCTTTCCTCTTAGATGCAGGGATGTTTCAGTAGTAAAATACTACAATACTGGCTGCTTCTGTGTTGGCTGAATTGTTAGATGCAGAGATGAATTGCAGATACAAGGACCAACTATAAAAAATAGGTGGATTACCCCTTGTGTTGGTCAAGGGTCCACTGTATATCTGTATTTTATAATTTGTAAAATTAGCGACTGTTACCCAAGCAGTGATAGACACAAAACCTGCAGAATCCAGCTTTTCTTCTAGTTTGTAGGCTTTGGTTTTTTTGGCTTAGCCTATTGACCTTCAAAGTATGACTGTGGGACCTACGACACTACCTGAGAACTTGTGGGATCCCTTCAGCCAATAACGCTGGCTCAGCCTTTTTATTTTGAAAGAGGCAAGCTGAGCAGGGCTTAGTGGCTGTATTTGTTATTCTGGACCTAGAACCATGCCATTTGGACTGGCCAATCTTATGTGATAGCATTCTTAAGGACTAAAAGTAGAATTAACTGGTTAACAGAACTACTAAATATGGATCCCTGAAAAAAAAAAGTTTCATTACATGGTTTGGGTGACTTCTGGTTTGTTTGGGATTTTTTTCCTCTAATGCCAGGGCTTATATTTTTGTTAAATTATGTGGCAAAACCATTCTTCTTTTAGAAAAGCAGTTCTTAAATCTTATGTGAGAGAAACACTTAACTTCTTCCATCCCCAGTTTTAACTCAGAGAAGAAGTGTGTATTTCTACAGTTGATTGTTATTTCCTAACTTGACTTCAATGCAAAACAACTAGGAAAATGCTGCTACAATTTACAGTGTGTTCCTGGCAACCAGCAATTTGTATAAAGAAACCTGTATTAATAAGATAGTTTTTTTCTTCTTTGGCATTGGAGAAAAAAATTTAAGCATGGCTTAAGAGCACAATGAAGCAACTTTATAATGCATTACCATGATGATACAAATTAGAAAATCTTTTTTGTGAGATCTGTTTCAGGGAACTTGTATAAATCAAAGCTCTGAGTTTTCTCTTCCCCATCCTTAGAACTTGGCTACGAAAAGATGTGTCTTTCTAACAGGTTTCTGAGGTGATAGGCTGGGATACAGAGATGCAGTTCCTGAGCTGATTTACCTTTCCTTAATCTCGTAGGTATGCCTGGACAATTGCCCAGTGTAGGATCTGTGCCAGCCATATTGGATGGAAATTTACAGCCACCAAAAAAGACATGTCACCTCAAAAATTCTGGGGTTTGACTCGATCCGCTCTGTTGCCCACCATCCCAGATACGGAAGATGACATAAGCCCTGACAAAGTAATACTCTGCTTATAAACGAATACAGTAGGGATAAGGTTACTTAACACATTGGCATTCTAACACCAGATCTGCTTTGGAAATTACTGCTTTTGATGCATACCTAAGTAAAAGCAACATTACATGGAAGGTTGCAGTTTCTTAGTCGAACAACAGGATTTCAAGATTTAAACTAAGATGTTCTATTGAAGAGGATGAGAAGCAGTCTAGAATACTTGGTTTTCAGGAATACCTACTTTAGGAGCTTGGTGCTGTTATCCTGTGGACTCTTGATATGCCTGGTAGTGTTATCACTGAGCGGACATGAAGACATCTGTGAAACTGGTGAGCATGCTTTCTGCACAAAACAAATCTGAAATTCCTATCAATTGCTGTAATTAACGCAGTTCATCATTTATTTGATCCTGACACACGGAACAGAATGGCGTGTTTGCATCAGTGCTCCAAAGGGCAGACGTTCCAGAAGGGAGGGTGCCAAGCTCTAGTACTGTTCCTTTTTGAAAGAGGCGAGGAAATGTGTAAATGTTAAAAGGGCTGTGTTCCTTTTCTTTAGTTTCTGAGATACTGATTTGTAAATTTTGAAAATAAAGAGTTATAATATGCAGTTTGAGCCCCCAAATAAAAGTTTTCCTAACATGTTTGTTAGTGAATAGTAGTATCTGGTGTATTTGCTCAGTGTTTGGTTATTCTGTTTCAAAGTTGAATCTGAACTTAGACTCTGTGGAGCACGGATGCTAAAACACGTTCTCCTTCCTACAGGCTGGAGGCGATGATGTATTTCATAGGCTATTTTGTTCAATGTAAAGTGAGAAACTCTGTAAGGAAACTATAAAAGCAAAGCTAAACATGTTTGTTTAAATAATGTAAAATATCTACTCGGATGCAGATACTTTAGTGTAAGAAATAATTTTTAAGATAAACTTCTAGACAGATTTGCCACCTACCTCTTTGCTTACACATTCAAGGGGTTTATTGGATCCTTTCACATTGGTGTCATTTTGATATTTCTCCACTGCTTTACATATTTCACTGGGAAAAGTTCAGCTAATTAGGTACAATGTATGTGGCCAAAAATGGACTGTTGAAGTTTCTTACATTTTAATTTACCAATATTTTATTCTTCCAAAAATGCAATGGTTTTGACTGCCTAGACTAGAAACCTAAATTGAGTATCTTGTTGAATATTTATGTAAAGAGAGTAAACGAAAACCCACTTTAAGAATGCTGTTGATTCTTTAAAATATGCCTTTCTTTGCCTTTTTACAACCAACAACCTTGGGTTTTTATGACGTTACTATTACTACCTTACGGTTTGTTCATGTAGTCTTACACTGAACCAAAACTTCCTCTAAAGGGATCCCACAGTGTTTTTTTCGGTAGCACAGCACCTCTCTATGTCCACCCCAGCTGTAGTAAGGAAACACTGCTTTTACATTTACCCTGGAAGAGTGTAAGCTCAGAATGTTCTGTAGTGTTTACTGACTCTTGCAGATAAAAGATTCTGGTATATAAAATAGGCATATAATACTAATCTGAGGTCTTTTAACCTGACAAAACCAGACCTCTAATAGCTCAATCTGCATACGTCCTATGTAGAACAGTAGGAATTGTAAAATGTTGCACCAATACATATCTTACTAGTACTTACATATCTTAAGCGTTACTTCATAAGCATTCAGTTACTGACCTGTGTGCAGGTGTTTCTGAGGCTCCCTTTCTCGCAGCATAAGCCCCCATTACACTGAGTGAGTGTCACACTTCCTCTTATCTGGGTTTTAACAGAAATGTGCTTTTTTGTGTTATCAAGTCCAAAAGTGCTATTTGCCCAAAGCACACCAAGATGCTCTGACTGGCTACACAGAAAGGAAAGTGAGTTATAAAATGTCAGTACAGCAGCCGAAATACACAATACTTCGTGCTGTTTACCTCTTAACCTACTGAAAGCACATAGGCTCAAATCTTTACAGAGCAAATATGTAGGCCATGACCTTTTTTTACTTTAAAGCGACAGGAGTGCCGGCACTAAGTATATACGGCACCTGATATATAATGTCAGAGACCACATTCATGTTCCAGTATCAAAGGAAATGTTTATTAAAATAATGGGCACAAGAATCTTAAGCTAAGCTTTCTCAGCTTACCAGGAAGTTAGGGAAATTTCATTTTGACAGAGAAAACTATCAACTATGCCCTAAACTAGCTCCCTACAAACACGTCCTGGGTATTGGAACGCCAGCCACTTGGGACACATCTAGTCTTCAACTGTATATGTTATATTTTATGCAAAATTTTCAGCTGTATTCAAACACAAGTTTATTCTGGAATTCAGAAAAAAACTGACACCATAGACAATCCTTGTACAAAATTAACCCAGTTATTTCAATTGCAAATACAAAGAAACGTGTTTTTCAAGACACTTGGCACTTCTTAGGAACAATCTCAGCACTGCCACATGCAACAAAACCAACCAAAAATCCTCCTTAAAAACCCTAGACAGATTGAGAGGCGCCAACTCTACTTTTCTCAGTAGGACTATTCCAAGAGAATTACAAGCTTCAGAGACAAATCAGATTAAGAGGAAGTAGACTTGACTTTAGTGCCTGAAATACAGTTTTCATAAAATAGGACCTTTATTCTTCTGAAGAGAAAGCTGGCTTTCATTCTGCTATATATTCGAGTCTCTTAAATCTCACTAAGAGGGACGGGAAAGAAAACTAGTCTTACCAAAAATTTCCTGCTTTTTAGTAGTCAGCTCTTGTCAACTTTAGGTCTTCTTTATGTAACTCAGTAGTTCATCTTTTTCCAGTTGGTAACCACTTTTCTTCCACTGTTCTCGCAACTGCTGTAAGAGCACCCCAATTTCTTTTCCGGAAGAAATGCCCACTTTCCTGATGTCATGGCCACTTACAGGAAACGGGGGAATGGACCACTGCTGCATCTGCTTCAGAAGACCATGCTCGCCTTGGTACTTGAGAAGCTCACACACACGAGCCGTCGCATCAGCTTCTCTAGACTGAGGGCCAAAACCAAACATCACCACACTTGCAATGATCTTATGCTGACATTTAAATAAATGCAATGTGCAAATTTTCATTTAAAATAAAGGAAATTCACATAATACACAGTGGGTCCTAGTATTAATGAATTGGTTGCAATTAGTGGAGATGATCTATACTCTAACCAAGCTGTGAAAATACTTACGTCTATGATGAAGTCTTGATAGGGTTTCAGTGGTTCTGAACTATCTACTGCCTTAATTAAATCTTTCCTATTTTTAACAATAAATAAACCCAGATTCTTCTCTTCTTTTGAAATCTTCAACCTCAGATCCAATTTCGTGACATCATCCTGTACTTTGAACAGTGAGGTCAAGAGAGTCATTGGCTTTGGTGAAAAACCTTCCACATTTTTACTGACTTTGTTAAATTCTTCTAAACTTGCATTAGCAGGTAAGCCTGTAGGGACAAAAGCATTTTCCACCCATTTTTAGATACATTTTAAAAGCTCCCATCTTAAGCACACTGTGTCCTCATATTCAGAAATGTCCTGGTACCAGGATCCACTGCTGGTGCAGTCTTACAGGTGAACCGCTGCCCACTACTGCTCTCCCCTCCCACATCTCAAACCAGCACTGTGGCTCTGAGTAGTATTCTGACACCTACTGAACTGTCTGTGTAAGGCCCGCCTTCTCCGTGCTCTGCATGTGTTAACTCCCTGAAGCTCTCAGCTCTTCCATTAGACAGCTGCTATTATTTTCATATCCCTTTTTTAGATTTGCAAACAGGAAATAACCCAAGTTACAAAGCTGATAACGTGGTGAAGCTGCACTCAAAGCCCTGGTGGACCGACTCCAGAGGCCCCTTTGTCCACCCTCACATGCTGCCCTTGTGCTGTCCCCTGCCTGGAAAAACTCCTCCTCCTGGCCACTCCTGGCTCAGAGTCTACCATATTTTAAAGTAGTCCATTTTTCCTTTTGGAATTAACTACATTCACTTTTTTTCCTTATGAAATTTTAAACGAGATATGTTTCATTGCCAAAAATGCAAACGTTTTACAAGTTGGGACTCACCTATGTAAGGAGCCACATCGAGTTCATAGATGAGATGAATCAGATGGTTCACGTGGTTACCAGTAAGTATTTTTTTCAGTTCCACCCAGATCCGCTCTCCTGATACTCCTGCCAAGCCTTTTGCATTTTCTGCAATTGCTTCCAAAGTCTCAGGATCATGGTCACCAGGTGTGTCAACAATTTTCCCGTAAAACCTACAAAGTAAACATGTCCAGAAGCACTGCCTTCATGCTGGCATTTCACCAGAAAACTGCGCTCTTCATTTTCCTGATGCTACTAGTGAGGTCTAGGAGGGACCTTAGAAATCATCTGCTCATCTACCTTCTCTTTTTTTCTCAGCTCAGAAAACCTGAGCTCCAAAAAGTGTAAGTTTGGCCTTCAATGAAGGTCTATTGATTGGTACTGACAGTGGACGCATAAACCAGAGCAGTCTTGGGCAGGCTCTAAAACAGGTCCAAGATATCGTCATGGAGTAGTCTTGCTTCCTCAAAGGTTGCCTGTCTGTACACATCAATGCTTTCAATTAAGAGTTTCACATGAAACACATCTCATTGCAGACATGGGAGTGTATTTCATGGACTCTTGGAAGCATTAAAGTATACCTGCTTTTACCACTCATTTCTTCACAATGCATTGCTCAGTTCGGTTCAGTCGCTCAGTCGTGTCCGACTCTTTGCGACCCCATGAATCCCAGCACACCAGGCCTCCCTGTCCATCACCAACCCCCAGAGTTCACTCAGACTCACGTCCATCGAGTCAGTGATGCCATCCAGCCATCTCATCCTCTGTCGTCCCCTTCTCCTCCTGCCCCCAATCCCTTCCAGCATCAAAGTCTTTTCCAATGAGTCAACTCTTCGCATGAGGTGACCAAAGTACTGGAGTTTCAGCTTCAGCATCATTCCCTCCAAAGAAACCCAGGGCTGATTTCCTTCAGAATGGACTGGTTGGATCTCCTTGCAGTCCAAGGGACTCTCAAGAGTCTTCTCCAACACCACAGTTCAAAAGCATCAATTCTTCGGCGCTCAGCCTTCTTCACAGTCCAACTCTCACATCCATACATGACCATAGGAAAAAACTATAGTCTTGACTAGATGGACCTTTGTTGGCAAAGTAATGTCTCTGCTTTTGAATACGCTATCTAGGTTGGTCATAACTTTCCTTCCAAGGAGTAAGCGTCTTTTAATTTCATGGTTGCAGTCACCATCTGCAGTGATTTTGGAGCCCAAAAACATAAAGTCTGACACTGTTTCCCCATCCATTTCCCATGAAGTGATGGGACTGGATGCCGTGATCATCGTTTTCTGAATGCTGAGCTTTAAGCCAACTTTTTCACTCTCCTCTTTCACTTTCATCAAGAGGCTTTTGAGTTCCTCTTCACTTTCTGCCATAAGGGTGGTGTCATCTGCATATCTGACGTTATTGATATTTCTCCTGGCAATCTTGATTCCAGCTTGTGTTTCTTCCAGTGCAGCGTTTCTCATGATGTACTCTGCACAGAAGTTAAATAAGCAGAGTGACAATATACAGCCTTGACATACTCCTTTTCCTATCTGGAACCAGTCTGTTGTTCCATGTCCAGTTCTAACTGTTGCTTCCTGACCTGCATATAGGTTTCTCAAGAGGCAGGTCAGGTGGTCTGGTATTCCCATCTCTTTCAGAATTTTCCACAGTTGATTGTGATCCACACAGTCAAAGGCTTTGGCATAGTCAATAAAGCAGAAATAGATGTTTTTCTGGAACTCTCTTGCTTTTTCCATGATCCAGCGGATGTTGGCAATTTGATCTCTGGTTCCTCTGCCTTTTCTAAAACTAGCTTGAACATCAGGAAATTCACAGTTCACGTATTGCTGAAGCCTGGCTTGGAGAATTTTGAGCATTACTTTACTAGCATGTGAGATGAGTGCAACTGTGCAGTAGTCTGAGCATTCTTTAGCATTGCCTTTCTTTGGGATTGGAATGAAAACTGACCTTTTCCAGTCCTGTGGCCATTCCAAATTTGCTGGCATATTGAGTGCAGCACTTTCACAGCATCTTTCAGGATTTGAAATAACTCAACTGGCATTCCATCACCTCCACTAGCTTTGTTCGTAGTGATGCTTCCTAAGGCCCACTTGACTTCACATTCCAGGATGTCTGGCTCTAGGTGAGTGATCACACCATCGTGATTATCTAGGTCATGAAGATCTTTTTTGTACAGTTCTTCTGTGTATTCTTGCCACCTCTTCTTAATATCTTCTGCTTCTCTTAGGTCCATACCATTTCTATCCTTTATCGAGCCCATCTTTGCATGAAATGTTCCCTTGGTATCTCTAATTTTCTTGGAGATCTCTAGTCTTTCCCATTCTGTTGTTTTCCTCTATTTCTTTGCATTGATCGCTAAGGAAGGCTTTCTTATCTCTTCTTGCTAGTCTATGGAACTCTGCATTCAGATGCTTACATCTTTCCTTTGCTCCTTTGCTTTTCGCTTCTCTTCTTTTCACAGCTATTTGTAAGTCCTTCCCAGACAGCCATTTTGCTTTTTTGCATTTCTTTTCCATGGGAATGGTCTTGATCCCTGTCTCCTGTACAATGTCACGAACCTCCATCCATAG
The DNA here is from genome assembly GCF_003369695.1 of Bos indicus x Bos taurus. Lineage (NCBI taxonomy): Eukaryota > Metazoa > Chordata > Mammalia > Artiodactyla > Bovidae > Bos > Bos indicus x Bos taurus. Next base: position 37,671,873 of record NC_040097.1, on the reverse strand, counting down.
TTCATCAGGCACTCTATCTATCAGATCTAGGCCCTTAAATCTATTTCTCACTTACACTGTATAATCATAAGGGATTTGATTTAGGTCATACCTGAATGGTCTAGTGGTTTTCCCTACCTTCTTCAATTTCAGTCTGAATTTGGTAATAATGTATTGCTATAGTGATCTAATTAAATGACTGTACCTTAGTCCATGTCCTATGATTTGTAAAGAGAGACTGTTTGCAAACACTTAAGTCTAAAGGAATAGCAGTTATTGACAAAACGTAAAGTCTGTCAAAGAATATTCTGAGCATTATCCCAAGCTGTAAAAAATTAACTATTAATAGATACAAATTAGCCAGTTACAATGGTTTGCCTGTTATAGTTCAACATTGAAGACTGCTACCCACAAAACCATCCAGGTGCATTACACACCTTCCAGATTCATCTAACACATTTCCCATGACCACCTAGAACTGTAAGCCACATGAAGGCACACTGCCACTCGTTACTCCAGGTTCAAAGCACCTAGGACAGTAATAAGCACTCAAATACCCGTGTGATGAATGACTGGTGCAGAAAATAAGACTTAAAACTGCATTAAAGATCACCACAGAAAGGAGTGAATAAATGATCTGGAGAACGCAAAGATGAGGCGTCTCAAAGTCACAGTACCCTGTCTCTTGGAGACAGAGACGTGAGGTGGCGCCACGGTGCACGGGGCTGCTGCGCATTTCCCATGATGAGAGAGAACCGCACTTTGGTAAAAATAATATTCAAAACTGTATTATTATAATTTATAGAAAGGCCTTACCTGAAATACCTTAAAATTCGAAGATAATCTTCTTGTATCCTCTGTTTAGCTTGTCCAACAAATCTAACTTTCTTATTTTTTAAATCTTCATAACCATTAAAGTAGTCAAATAAAGTACCATCAAAACCTAGTCATTAAAAGAGGGAAGAAAAATCACTATTAGCAAATAAGAATTGGAAAACACTGGCCCATACATAATAATCATTCAGCCATTTAAAAAAAGAATGAAATCTTGCCATTCGCAACAACATGGATGGATCTTGACGACATTGTGCAAGTAAAAGAAGCCAGACAGAGGAAGATAAATTATATGATTCCATTCTTATATAGAATCTTAAAAACAACAAGCTGATAGAGAACCGACTGGTGGTTGTCAGAGGCTAGGGTGGGTACAATGAGTGACCAGAGTCAAAAGGTACAAACTCCCAGCTATAGAACAGGTCCTGAGGAGGCTGAGTACACCATGGCAACTAGTTAACAACGTGTGTGTGTGTGTGCGTGTGTGTGCACTCAGTTGTGTCTGACTCTGCAACCCCAAGACTGTGGCCACTACAGTTAACAATACTGTATTACACATTCGGAAGTTGGTAAGACAGATTTTAAAAGTTCTCATCACCAGGGGAATAAAATTCTGTAAGTACATATGCTGTCAGATATTACTAGACTTACTGCAGTGATCATTTCTTGATATATACAAATATCAAACATATTTGTATACTGAATCTAATGTAAGGCTGTATTTCATTACCTCAATTTAAAAAATTAAACAGAAAAAACTGGAAAACTTAAAATCTGCAAAAAAAGTATCACAAACAGGAAAAAATTCGGGAAAGAGATAGACAGTGAAGTACTGATACGAGTAACATTCATCTGTATCCAGTACCAAATGGAACATACAATGGAATAAAAGGCTGCATTTACAATAGCAATAAAAAGACAACACACTAAATAAACAAGATGTATGCCAGTATGAAATGGGCAAAAACAATAAAACAAGCGATTTTCAAGTTAATAATGGAAAATAAACAAGAACACCCAAAATAACCTGGAAAGAAGAAATGATAGTTAAAACTATCTAGAAAAATGTAAAAACTGTAATAAACCATAGGGAAAAAATTTATAATCCTAACGCAGGGAAGACCTTTCAAAATATGATTACCAAAAGAAATGAAAACACAACACCAAAGCCTTCAAAGAAATTATTAGTAAATCCAACTACATGAAACATTAGATATTCATTCCTGGATAGCATGAAAATGACACAATATGAAATTGCATAAGGTAACATACTGGGGAAAACATTTACAGTTAGTATCACAGAGACAAATGGCTTTCTATTATCTACAAAAACCTCCTAAATAAGAAAGACCATATGTAGAAAAGTTAAGGGAAATGTTAAATTGGTACAGCCACTGTGGAGAACAGTATGGAGCTTCCTTAACAACTAAATACAGAACTCCCACGTATGCCCAGCACTCCCACTCCTGGCACACACCCGGGAAAAGCCATAGTGCAAAAGGACACACACAGCTGTGTTCTGGCGCCGCTCCTAACAGTCGGGACACGGAAGCAACCTAAATGCCCGTCGACAGAGGAGCAGACACAGGTGATGTGGTAGATGCGTGCAATGGGTGTTACTCGGCCGTAACAACAAAACTGGGCCATTGACCGAGACGGACCTGGAGACTATCATACAGAGCGAAGCAAGAAAAACACCCTGTATATTAACATGTATGTGGAATCTAAAAATGATATAGATGATCTTATCTGCAAGGCAGAGAGAGACCCAGAGGTAGAGAACAAAACACGGACAACGGGGGAGGGAAGGGGTGGGATGCACTAGGCAACTGAGATTCAAATATATACACTACTGGACACTGTGCAAAACAGAAAACTAACGACAGACTGTATACAGCTTGGGGCACGGCACTCAGTGCTCTGTGGTGACCTAAATGGGAATGAAATTCACAAAAGGTACAGCTGATTCACTCTGCTGTACAGCAGAAACTTGCAACACTGTAGGTCAGCTAACTATACTCTAATAAAAATTTTTTAAAGAGGAAAAAAAATGAACTAAAATATATATGACATATAAAAAGCTTTAAAATGAAGATTTTCAACTTCAGTTGTAAGAAGTGGACATTTATGAGATAATCATTTTTCAGACCTCCATCAGCTCAGCAAGGACCTAAGTCCAATTACATGTTAGCCAGGGGACAGTGAAATCTGAAATCTGACAAGGACACTTCTCCGTGCAGCCTTCTGAACTTGGTGAATTTTGAACCATGTGAACCTAACATCTGTTCAATACGTTATACATATATTTCTAGCGCAATATCCTCTCATGTTGAACAAAACAAAACAAAAAACTTAACGATTTTAATATAAGGCACATAAAACCTCAGGTATGTGTGAAGTGACCAAGTCCTCCCAGCTATCCCAGGACTTCCCTGATTTAAAAACTGAAAATCTCCTGTCTCGAGGATACCTTAGTCCAGGCAAAATGAGACAGGTGGCTGCTCTGGGAACTAAGATGGAAAAACAGAAACACCTGGAGCAAAGACACAGATGCCAACAACCACCCAAATGGGGAGCTCCGTGGGCCTGAGACAGACCTCAGCACGTGGCATCACAGGAAGGCGGGAAAGGAAGAAAGTAACCACTCGTCATGATTATGGCAAATGCAGCCACACTCTAAGCTCAGGCTTAACTCCTGCCAAACTCTTCTTGGCATTTTGACACTTACAGCCAATTTATAAGGCTCCAGATTCAGAAAGATACAACAGGAAATGACAACAAACAAAAAAACTTAGACAATATGATTACAACGTACATGCGGTACACCTATCTCCTGTTACTTCTCTTACTGAACAGACACAACTCCATGAGGACTGTGGAAACCAGATCTTTTTCAGTAAAGGGAAGATCAAAATTTGCAGGAAAAAACAGTGTTACAAAAGGGAAAATAAGAGTTTGAGAAACAAAGTGACCATTATCACCCCCAGAACTAGGAATGCTTTGTCTGATAAGGTTTGAAAAAAGTATGGATGGGAAAACGGGCTGAAGGTAAAGATTACTGAGTAGTATCTGTGTATATTTTGTTTTGCTCTGAATATCCTTTGAAAAAATGATGAGTAGAAGTTAGAAATAAAGTTGAGGTGCTGAGCATAATGCAGTGGTTAAGGACCTAACCTCTGAAACCAGGCTGCTTAACACATTATTGACCAGGAAACTTTTGCAGACGCTAGCTATACATATTGAAACACTCTAGTCAATAACATTCAGGTAACGAAAGATGTATTAATATGTCTCTGGTCAATAAACTGTTGAGTTGGAATCCTAATTCAGCAGTTTACTGGCTGCAGGACTTTGAGCAAATTTTCCTTAGTTACACACCAAGATCTGCCTCACAGGGTTGGTGGGAAGATTAAATTTCTGTGATGGGCTGAGAACAACGACGGTCACATTTTATAAGGGCTCAGCAAATGTCAGCAAACAGTAGCACCGATAAGAGCTTTTATTTTTATAAAACAGTATCTTGAAAAAGAATATTAGTTTCTCTTTTAGTTATATCTGATTATGAGACATTAGTTATAAAGTTTTCATACACTGAACTAGTTGGAGCAGTTTAACGCTAAGTAAAAATGATATAAGAAGAAACTAACACCTGGAGTTCGACCCCATAATGGAGAGAAAACATGCCTCCAACTAGGCTCCCTCTGGTCATAAATCACCCAGGCTCTGGAAACCCGGGCTCCAATCAAAGCTCTCCGTGACTTGGGCTCAATTACTTAACGTCTCTGAGTCTGTTTCCACATCTGTTGAATGAGTTTAATACCTACTTTATGGAGTCTTCCTGAGCATTAAATGAGCTGAAGTACATCAAGTGAGCACTGATGCACCTCAAGCCAGGGAGGCACGCTAGAAATGTTACTGGGCATTAATGTAATTAGCAAAGTGTGCCCACTTGGGTCTACAGCCCCCTCTCCATCCCACAAAGTGGGTACCACTGCTTCCTCCTTTCACTATTACTGTGCCACAGGTAAGAGTGGATGCCCATCTTTTCTAATCCAAAGACTTAACCCTGAAGAACTTGCCTAAAATTTAAAGGACAAAAAACGATGCTTCAACTGCACACCAAAACGCTAACCTAATTCACACTGACTCCCATTACGATCCTCACTGCTTTCTTTCCTGAGCAAAATGTTATGCTCAGATGATCAACAGGCTTCCTCTCACATGCCAGGGCTGAGTAGAGACGGTCTGTAAGCCGTGGTGCCACGGAGGACTGTGAGGCAGTGCTGGGCACATGGAGCAACAGAGGAAGTGACATCACTGACCATGTCCACCACAGGAACCAGAAGAGAGGGAAGGTGGGGCGTGTGTGTGTCCAAGACAGGAAGAAGGGGCAACGCGCGCATGTGCACGGTCCTCGCCTGAAACCTAACATCTTTTGATGCGATTCATAAGGAGCCCCTGGCTGAACGTGCACCAGGGACTCGCCACGACCAACTCCTCTAACCCTCAGGACAGCCCTGCAGAGGAAGCGGCTATCCACGGCCTCGCGTTACAGCGAGAGCGACCGAGGCAGCGGAACCCAGGAACCTCGGCTCCACAGTCAGTTTTAACCACAGCCTGTCTCTTCACAGAAACTGACACAAGCCCTCCAGTGGGAGAACACTGCCAGAAGACACGTTTCACGTGAAAAGGAAGCATTCGGACTGAAGGAGTTAGAACGCGACCCCCAGGCGTTACCTAAAAACATGGAATTTATGGTGAGATCTCTGCGCTCAGCATCCTTCTGCCAGTCAGTCGTGAATTCAACCTCGGCGTGTCTTCCGTCAGTGGCTACGTCAATCCTCAGTGTAGTAATTTCAAAATTTTCTTCATGAAGCTGGAAGTAAATATGTTTTTCAGAAATTAGTTTTCAGTATCACTGGATGGATTGAAAAAAAAAAGTAAGTCCTGACAAGTATATATCTTCTTTTCTTTTTAAGTCAACTAGTACACATATCGGAGAAGGCAATGGCACCCCACTCCAGTACTCTTGCCTGGAAAATCCCATGGATGGAGGAGCCTGGTAGGCTGCAGTCCATGGGGTCGCTAAGAGTCAGATACAACTGAGCGACTTCACTTTCCCTTTTCACTTTCCTGCATTGGAGAAGGAAATGGCAACCCACTCCAGTGTCCTTGCCTGGAGAATCCCAGGGACGGGGGAGCCTGGTGGGCTGCCGTCTGTGGGGTCGCACAGAGTCGGACACGACTGAAGCGACTTAGCAGCAGCAGCACACATATACCTCGAAATACAATGACACCCACAGTATTCAAAGATACATCCAAAAAACATTTTTAAGAAATAATAAACCCCTCTTAATTTAAAAAGATAAGTTTGCATAGAAAAAATGGCAAGCCTGACAAATTATGTGGCAGAAAGTAAGATCCCTTAAAATATTCTGGTTCTTCAATACAAAACCAGGCTACTCTTTTAAATATCTTTTTAATAGCTCCAATTTTCAAAGAGCTGAATATCAATTTATAGAATATAATCCACTGAGCAAAGGCCCGACAGAGGAAGAAATACAGGCAACACATCCTGCAGCTCCTTTGCTGGTTACCTTCAATTACGTTACAATAAAGTGCCCTGTGCATCCTGGGAAAAGAGGTACCCCCTGCTGGGAGAAGCGGAGTAGCTCCGTTACAGTCATGTGTGAACTTAGCCTGAAAAAGTAAGTGAGCTCTGGACATGCAGATGCGGAAGAAGAATAGTTCAAGATGAGCAAAGGCACAGTGGAGAGAAGACGGGTACATGCAAGAGCAAGTTCATAGCATACACGGGGCATCCACATCGAGGGGCAGACAGCAAAAGGTTTCACATGCCAAGCAGGGGTTCGGGATCTTTTCATTAGGAACTGAAAGCCATTAATGATCGGTAAAGTCAGTTCTGGCTTCCCTGATGGCTCAGTGGGTGAAGAAACTGCCTGCAACGCAGGAGACACAGGAAACGTGGGTTCAGTCTCTAGATTGGGAAGATCCCCTGGAGAAGGAACTGGCAACCCACTCCAGTAATCTTGCCTGGAAAATCCCACGAACAGAGGAGCCTGGAAAGCTACAGTCCATGGGTTGCAAAGGGTCGGACATGACTGAGCGACTAATACACAGAGTCTGTTCTGGAATTCCTCTCAATCTCATGTACTGTTTTCTACAAACTGGTTCTCACTGGGGAGTTCCAGAATTAGGAATTTGAGGCACAAGTTAACTCAAGAAAAACAGTGTAAATATTAAGACAGTTGAAATCTACAGAAAACAAAGAGACCCCCAGAGTGCCTCCCTCGCCCAAGCAGAGAACCAGAGATTGACTAGAAAGGATGACCCCAAATAATAACAACTTGAGGCACCATATACAAAATCATGGGAAATGAAAATGAAAACAAGGTTGTGAAGAAAACCCAACATGACCTCTATCCCTTTCTACAGTCAGTTTTCAAAATGTTAATCAGCAGCCTTGTTCCAACCTGGGTAATGCTAGAGGATTTCTCTGGTGTCCCCGGATGAAAAGCCCTCCCGATACTGATAGCAGGGTCCCGTCACTAACAAGGCTGCTGCTTCCACACAAAACTACCTAAACTGCCCAGGGCTTTCTGCATGCACTCCATTACTGCAACAAAGAGACACTGAAAAGCTTCCACACTGAAGGAACGCCAACAGCAAAGACAGAACAAGCTCAAAGGAAATAAAGACATCATCCAAGTACCTAGCCCCTTCACGGATCACAGCCTTGTTGTGGCGAAGGGGCCTGGAGAACTCAATGACGCTATGAGCCATACTGTGCAGAGCTACCCAAGGCAGATGGGTCACAGTGGAGAGTTCTGACAAAACGTGATCCACCCGAGGAGGGGATGGCAAACCGCTCCAGTATACCTGCCGTGAGGACCCCATGAGCTGGATGAAAAGGCAACGAGAGATGAATCGCCCAGGTCAGAAGATTTCCAACATGCCACTGGGGAAGAGCAGAGGACAACTATTAACAGCTCCAGAAAGAATGAGGCGGCTGGGCCAAAGCGGGAAGAAGCTCAGCTGTGGATGTGTCTGGTGATGAAAGTAAAATTCCACGCTATAAAGAACAGTACTGCATAGGAACCTGGAATGTCAGGTCCACGAATTAAGGTAAATTGGATGTGGTCAAGCAGGAGATGGCAAGAATAAACATCGACATTTTAGAAATCAGTGAACTAAAATAGACTGGACTGCAATGGGTGAATTTAATTCAGATGACCATTATATCTACTACTGTGGGCAAGAATCCAACAGAAAAAATGGAGTAGCCCTCATAGTCAACAAGAGTCTGAAATGCAGTACTTGAGTGCAACCTCAAAAACGACAGAATGATCTCGGTTGGTTTCCAAGGCAAACCATTCAACATCACAGTAATCCAAGTCTATGCCCCAACCAGTAATGCTGGAAAAGTTCTGAAGCTGATCAATTCTATGAAGACCTACAAGACCTCCTAGAACTAACACCAAAAAAAGATGTCCTATTCATCACTGGGGACTAGAATGCAAAAGTAGGAAGTGAAGAGAAACCTGGAGTAACAGGCAAGTCTGGCCTTGGAGTACAAAATGAAGCAGGGCAAAAGCTAACTGAATTCTGCCAAGAGAATGCACTGGTCATAGTAAACACCCTTTATCAACAACACAAGAGACAACTTTACACATGGACATTACCATATGCTCAATACCAAAATCAGATTGATTACATTCTTTGTAGTTGAAGATGGAGACACTACATACAGTCAGCAAAAACAAGACCCGGAGCTGACTCTGGCTCAGATCATCAGCTTCTCATAGCAAAATTCAGGCTTAAAGTAAAGAAAGCAGGGAAAACCACTAGGCCAGCCAGGTACAACTTAAATCCCCTATGAATATACAGTTGAGGTGACAAATAGTTTGAAGGGATCAGATCTAGTAAACAGAACGCTTAAAGAACTATGGACAGAGGTCCATAATGCTGTACAGGAGGTGGCAAACAAAACCTTCCCAAAGAAAAGGAAAGGCAAGAAGGCAAAGTGGTTGTCCGAGGAGGCTCTACAAATAGCTGGAGAGAGAAGAGAAGTGGAAAGCAAGGGAGAGGGAGAGGTACAGCCAAGGAAACGCAGAGCGCCAGAGAACAGCACGGAGAGATGAGGGCTTCTTCCGTGGACAATGAGCAGAAGCACAGGAAAGCCACTGAACGGGCAAGACTGGAGACCTCGTCAAGGAAACTGGGAATGTCAAAGGCACACTTCATCCAAAGATGGCTCCTAAAAAGGACAGAAGCTAACAGAAGAAGAGGTCAAGAAGAGATGGAAAGAATACACAGAACTGTACAAAAAAGATCTTAATGAACCGGATTACTATGATGGTGTGTGTGGTCAGTCACCCAGACCCCCACATTCTGGAGTGTGAAGTCAAGTGGGCCTTAGGAAGCACTGCTGTCAATAAAGCTAGTGGAGGCGATGGAATTCCAACAGAGCTATTTAAAATCCTAAAAGATGATGCTGTCAAAGTGCTTCACTCTATATGCCAGCAAATTTGGAAAACCCAGCAGTGGTCACAGAACTGGAAAAGGTCAATTCTCATCCCAATTCCCCGGAGAAGGCAATGGCACCTCACTCCAGTACTCTTGCCTGGAAACGCCCACGGACGGAGGAGCCTGGTAGGCTGCAGTCCATGGGTCTCAAAGAGTCAACAGAACTGACTTCACTTTCATGCATTGGAGAAGGCAATGGCACCCCACTCCAGTGTTCTTGCCTGGAGAATCCCAGGGATGGGGGAGCCTGGTGGGCTGCAGTCCATGGGGTCACACAGAGTCAGACACGACTGAAGCGACTTAGCAGCAGCAGCATCCCAACTCCCAAGGACAGTACTAAAGAATGTTCAAACCACTGGACAACTGTACTCATCTCCCATGCTAGTGATGTTACGCTCAAAATCCTCCAAGTTAGGCTACAAAGTACATGAACCGAGAACTTCCAGATGTTCAAGCTGGGTTTAGAAAAGGCAGAGGAACCAGAGTTCAAATTGTCAACATTTGTTGGATCATAAAGAAAGCAAGGGAATTTCAGAAAAACATCTACTTCTGTTTCACTGACTATGCTAAAGCCTTTGACTGTGTGGATTGTAACAAACTGCGGAAAACTCTTAGAGAGATGGGATTACCAGGCCACCTTACCTGCCCCCTCAGAAATCTGTATGCAGGTCAAGAAGTAACAGTTAGAACCTTGTATGCAACAACAAACTGGTTCAGGATTGAGAAAGGAATATGACAAGGCTGCTTATTGTCCCCTTGTTGCTTTAACTTATACACAGAGCACATCATGAGAAATGCTGGGCTGGATGAAGTACAAGCTGGAATCAAGACTGCCAGGAGAAATATCAACAACCTCAGACATGTGAATTACACCACTCTAACGGCAAAAGCAAAGATGAACTACGCAACCTCTTCTTGAGAGTGAAGGAGGAGAGTGAAAAAGCCTGTTAAAACCAAATATTTAAAAGACTAAAATCACAGCATCTGGCCCCATTACTTTATGGCAAACAGAGGGGGAAAGGTGCAGGTAGTGACAGCCTTCTTCTTCTTGGGTTCTAAAATCACTGCAGATGGTGACTGCAGCCATGAAATTAGAAGATGGTTGCTTCTTGGCAAGAAAGCTGTGACAAACCTAGACAGTGTGTTAAAAAGCACACACGTTGCTTTGGTGACAAAGGTCCGTACAGTCAAGGCCATGGTCTTTCCAGTAGTCACGTGCGGTTGTGAAAGCTAGACCATACAGAAGGCAAAGTGCTGAAGAATTGATGCTTTTGAAGTGTGGTGCTGGAGAAGACTGTTGAGAGTTCCTTGGACAGCAAGGAGATCAAACCAGTCAACCCTAAAGGAAATCAACCGTGAATACTCATCAGAAGGACTGATGCTGAAGCTCTAATACTTTGGCCACCTGATGTGAACAGCTGACTCACTAGAAAAGACGCTGATGCTGGGAAAGGTAGAAGGCAGAAGGAAAAGAGGGCAGCAGAAAATGAGACGGCTGGATGGCATCACTGATGCAATGGACCTGAACCTGGGTGAACTCCACGAGACGGGGAAGGACAGGGAAGTCTGGCATGCTGCAGTTCATGGCGTGGCAGAACCGGACACAGCACAGCAACTGAACAACAGAGTAGCTAGAATGGATACTCTCAGGGAGTATCAGATGATACTGCATCTGAAACAAGAACAGGACGCTTTCAAAAATATTCAGAAAAGACCTCTTGGAAATATAAAAAAGACAGCAAAAGTTGCCAACAGAAAAACTGGATGATCAAGTTAAGGCAGTTTCACAGAAATTAAATGAAAATATAAGAGACAAAAGACAAAACTAGAGGATCAGTCCCTGTGGCCCAACATCCAGCATTCACGGAGGTTTCCACAGAAGACACCTGCCAAAGGGGATGGAGTCGGGAGAGGAGTGAACACGAGAAGGCCCACTCAGCGCCTGACGCCGAGGCAGTGCCCGATCCAAGCCAAGGCACGTCCTCTTCAAATTAAAAACACCAGGGATAAAGTGATCAGAAAGGCTTCCAAAACGGGGAGGGGGGAATCCGTTCTCGAACACGGGAGAAATCTGAACAAGCTCAGGCTTCTCAGTGGCAACTCTGGGAGACAGAGAACAAAGCCTTTACATTTCTGCCTGAGAGTGATTCCCAGCCTTGAATTCCACAGCCAACCAAACTATCCGATCAGCGTGAATGGAGGCAAAATAACAGCGTTTTCACTCATGCCAAGCTCTCTCAGGCCACTAACATGAGGGCATAAACCAAGACAGAAAGCACATGGGATCAGGAACCAGGAGGTCTAATAAGGAAAGGGGCAAGTTCACTCCTGGATCTGACACACGGACCTCCCAGGGTGGGCGGAGGCAGACAGCAGCAGGTGACCCGGCTCCAGAAGGCCCCAGAGGACGCGCACAGCGGGGCCCAGTGGGAGCGAGCGGCGGCCCAGAGCCGCGTCAGAGACACACTACCAACTGCAGGGCCCCCCAAGCATGAAGCGCAAGGAATGGAGTCACAGCGCACCACGCCATCTAGCTGCAAACAACGGGGTTGGGGGGGGAGCATTTGGCCAGAAATTACAGCAGAAATGCCCTGAGGCAGCCAAGTCGCCTGCCTTGCAGGAAGTCAATAAACAACATCTGAAGACTGGAAATTTAAAACGAAAACCAAACGCTGAAGCATCAGAAAGGTCTGTTTTAGAAACGCAGAGGGAAAAGGTACCGACCATGAATATTAGCTGAAAGGGGGGGCAACAAAGGAGGGTGCAGCGTTTCACAGGAGGCAGAGGAGACTTCTTTTTTTAATGAGGCTTCTTTGCTATTAGGTTTTTAAACACTAGAAATCATCTATAAATTTTTTTAAGTTTTCAAAACAGGCAACGCCGCTCCTGCCAGACTCTTCACTCACCCTGGCAGTGATGGTCCCGTGCTTCTCTCCTTTGTTGTTGATCATGCGGATGCCGACCGACTGGAACAGCTCCTTCATCTGGGCTGGGGTGGCCGTGGTGGCAAAGTCCACATCTTGCGGCTTCACCCCACTCAGCAGATCCCTCACGGCTCCTCCCGCGATTCGCAACTCATGATTTTCCCTGACAAATAATTCTGAGACAAAAAGGAACGTTTTTTATTTCAGTGGGTTTCTGTCAAGAATCACAGAAGCACAAGTTCTTCCATCTATTTGGCACAGCAGAGATAACTGAACTCAGTCTTTTTATATAAAACTGGGAGAGCAGGGGTGGGTTGGGGTGGGAGGTGGGAGCCGTGGTATACTCTTGGCTGATTTACACTGTGGTATGGGAGAAACCAATACAACATTGTAAAGCAACTATCCTCCAATTAAAAATAAGTAAATTAAAAAAAAAATACAAACTGTGAAAACAAAGCCCACAGCAATGAAGGGACCTGCCTGCAGCAGAACGCCTTCAACAATCATGAGAAGCAGGGAACTTGCAGGATTCTCCTTAGGTTAATTCAGAATATCTAAATGCCTCAAGGTTATCAATGTAAATCTGAATTACTACCAAAAAGTACAGGGAATACTCTAGAAAGGTGAAGTGTTCCTGCACATCCTCGGTGTGTTTTCTCTTGAAGCAACAGCATGCTGACGCAGGAAGCTATCAAATGTTATCTATCACACCACATATGGTGAACACTGCAGCTGAGCATCCTTTCAGAAATAAGCCACATATAAAACCAGCTCATAGCTCTGCTCCAGAGAAGCCACACATGCCAACTACCATGAGGGCTGAGACCAGGAGGCCCAGAGCTGACTCCTCTGCAGGCGGAGGACAAGTCTGAGTCCACCGTAACCACCCACGTGACTGAGGGACCCACATGGAATCCCGTGAGGATGAACCAGGGCCCGGCCTGACTGCCCACCCAAGCCGAGCTGCTGCTACGTGCTGGACTCACACGAGAGGCCTGGGTATCCTCCTGTGAACATTATCACGTCAGAGAACATCCACACGAGACAAGGCCTCTCTGTGACCAGCGTGCATCAAGACACCTAGTAATCATGTGTGAAGGAAGACGAGACACGCACACTGCCGGACAGCACCCTCTCACAGTTAATACACGCGACTGTGCCTTAGGTACCAGTTTAATCATCAAGCTGTGTTCCCACCTTCCAGGTAAGGATTATTAAGACCATCAGACTAACCCCTGCTTCTTGACACCCGAATCCACAGCAAAGCCCCCAAATCATGTGATACAAGCCCAAATCCTACAAAAAGTCCTTTCTACAATGGTTTTTCTCAGAGGCCTCGAGGTTCTCCTCGGTCAGCAAGCCCCACTCTGCCTGGACTTGCTGAGGGGTGTTCTTACTGGTCCTTGGCAGGAGGGTGCATCAGAGCTCCAGCACCACAACACAACTCAAGATGTCACCCTCCAGCCCATGCCAAGCTCTGCGCTCTGCCATCCTCCTCCTCTACCTGTCCTTCCCAAACCTCCCAGCTCCACACCTCTGCAGACTCCCCAGAATCATCTGCTGCAAAACAACCAAGGCTGCTCCCTCTACCTCCCCGCTTGACTAAAAGCTCTTGCACACGGAAACCACTTCCGGAAGCCCCTCCCAGAGGGACTGCTTATACTCCTCCAGCCCCACGTTTCCAGTCAAGTCCCAGTGATTCCTTAATATGGGGTCCATGGTTCCTTAAAATAAAACACTAAAATCATCTGTTAGTGCACAGTTTTCATGAGACTCAGACAGGAAGGGTAAACAAGAGTTTCATGAAATAGCACTCACCCTTACTATAAGTACCATGCAATCCAACCTGTTCTATTCTTTATCTTCTCTCTTTTTCCTCTATTTTTTAACACTGGTCATGACCACTAAATTGATTTTATGACCCATGAACAAGTCACACGAACTCTGGTGCTAGACAAAACTCCTGAGAGCCCTTGGCTAGCAAGGAGACATTCATTGGAAGGACTGATGCTGAAGCTGAAGCTCCAATACTTTGGCCACCTGATGCAAAGATCCAACTCACTGAAGACCCTGAACCTGGGCAAGATTGAGGGTAGGAGGAGGAGGAGGCAACAGAGGATGAAATGGTTGGATGGCATCACCGACTTGATGAACATCAACTAGAGCAAACTCCGGGAGATGGTGAAGGACAGGGAAGCCTGGCGTGCTGCAGTCCATTGGGCTGCAAAGAGTCAGACAGGACTGAGCGACTGTACAACAACAATAACCATTTAACTTACACAATAATTATTACATTTGGAACTTTAGCCTCATGTATAGAATGAAGGAGGGGCTTCCCAGGGGGCGCAGTGGTAAAGAATTGGCCTGCCAAAGCAGGAGATGTGGGTTCGATCCCTGGCTCAGGAAGATCCCTTGGAGGAGGAAATGGCAACCCACTTTAGCATTTTTGGCTGGAAAATCCCATGGACAGAGAAGCCTGATGGGCTATATATAGTCCATGGGGTCACAAAGAGTCAGACATGACCTAGCAACTAAACAACAGGATTATATGGCTATCCTTAAGCAAAAGGAAAACAAATTACATGAAATAAATTGACATAAAATTCTATATGAGCATCGTACACTATCCTAAACCTTCCAAATTCTTGCACACTGAAAACTAATTTTACATTTGGCAAAACAGCTATCACGATTCAACAACTGGTATAGTATTAAGCTGCACAGCAGCACCATACAACGGCCATCTTTTTTTCCCTTGTTGCTTTTGTGCATGGTTTTCACACAGTGCACTGTATTTTAGCAAGACATTCAAGTCTTTAGAAACTAGCAGAGATCATATAGAAGTAACTATTTGATTTTCTAACTGCTGGGTACTGCACGAAAAGATTACACCCTTGCCACTTCCACTATAACCGAGAAAACCTGGGTTGGTCTTTCAGGGCCAAGGCCACGGGCCAAATCCCACCTCTCTCTACCGCACTCTTCACTTTCTCACTTGCTAGGACTTCACCTCTCAAGGTAAAGCACATTTGGCCCTTGAAGTCAGGGTTAGGAAGCCAAACGCAACTGGTAAAAACTGTTCAAGGACCTACAGTAATCAATATCCACGGTCTTGTTTCCAAAAGAGAAACACAGAAGGGGCTTCCTTGACGGCTCAGTAGTAAAGATTCCACCTGCCAGTGCAGGAGACGTGGCTGCAATCCCTGGTCCGGGAAGACCCCACATGCTGTGGAGTGACTAAGCCCGTGTGCCACAACTACAGAGCCTGTGCTCTGGAGCCCAGGAACCGCAACTACTGAGCTCACACACCACAAGTGCCGAAGGCTTCATGCCACGTAGCCCATGCCCTGCAATAGAAGAAGCAACTGCAATGAGAAGCCCCCACTCGCCGCAACTCGAGGGGAAAAAAAAGGCACAGCAATGAAGACCCAGCACAGCCAAAATAAATGCATTTTCTACATCCAGTCATTTGGCGGCTATCTTCCAAGAAACCTCTTACAATGAAGACAGTAAAAGTGGGAGCTGGGAGAGACATATGAAGAAAGAACAAACTCAAATTCAACTGTAAGTCAGAACCTACAGATATGAGCTGTACACACAGTAGCCACATGTGGTTCCTGAGCACTTGAAATGTGGCGAGTCTGAATTCAGATAGTCTATACTAAACGCCAGATTTCAAAGATTTATAAGCAAGAGTGGGAAACATGTCACTCGTAATTTGTACACAAATATGACTTTAAAATGACGGTATCTTAGATGTACTGAATTAAATGAGATGTACTAAAAAGTTATTAAAATTAATTTCACCCATTTCTCTTTTTCACTCTAATTAAAATTCAGAGTGAAGTATCTACTTTAGGCCCCCTACTTCAAGACCATATGAAACTATGGTCTATAAAACTATAAAACTTAAGTAGTTCTGGACCATTTACTTCTAACATATACCTAAAAGTCACCTTATTTCAAGAACAGGAAAGTAGTTTTGTCAATAAGCTAATACAGGGACATCCCCCGTGGTCAAGTGATTAAGAATCCACTTTGCAATACAGCATACAAGGGTACAATCCCTGGTTGAAAAACTAAGATCCCACACGTCACAGAGCAACTAAGCCCGTACCCCAGAATTCCTGAGCCCATGAGCCAAAACCAGGGAGCCTGTGTGCTGCAGTGAAGATCCCACATGCCCCAACTGAGGCTGGCGCAGCCAATGAGGATTAAAACAAAAAATCAGCTACTAAAAGGCCAGTCACTTTAAATCAACGTTCCTTCACCTTCTGGGCATCAGAATTAATGGAACAGTTTTTATAGAAATTTACAAATGCCCATACTCCTCAGAGATTCCAGTCAGTAGGGCAGGAGTGGGACCCTAGCATCCGTAAGCTATAAAAGCTCCTCAGGTGAATCTAAAGGACAAACCAACATGTAAGGTCATGTTTCTACATATATACACCTTAATATACTTCCCAAATCACTGACGGTGACTTTAGCCATGAAATTAAGACACCTGCTCCCTGGAAGAAAAGCTACAACAAACCTAAACAGTGTATTAAAAAGCAGAGACATCACTTTGATGACAAAGGTCCATCTAGTTAAAGCTATGGTTTTTCCAGTAGTCATGTACGGATGTGAGAGTTCGACTATGAAGAAGGCAGAGTCCCTAAGAATTGATGCTTTTGAACTGTGCTGCTGGAGAAGACTCTTGAGTCCCTGGGACAACAACAAGATGAAACCAGCCAACGCTGAAGGAGATCAACCCTGAATATTCACTGGAAGCACTGATGCTGAAACTGAAGCTCCAATAGTTTGGCCACCTGATGTGAAGAGTTGACTCACTGGAAAAGACCCTGATGCTCAGAAAGATTGTGGGCCGAAGAAGGAGACAACAGAGGAGGAGATGGTTGGATGGCATCACTGACTCAATGGACACGAGTCTGGCCAGACTCCAGGAGATAGTGAAGGACAGGGAAGTCTGGCGTACTGCAGTTCATAGGGTCCCAGAGAGTTGGGCATGACTGAGCCACTGAACAACCCATTGTATTTATAAAGACATGACTAGGAGACCATAAATTCTGCAGTGCAACTGTGTGCACTGTAACAGCGATAGTTGATACTGAGTTGAGAACTGCGGCAAGCAACACGAAGCGCCTGTGACCAGGCACGTAGCTAAAGCCATTTCCTGTGTCCCTTCCAGATAAGGGTTGTATATGCACAAATGGAGATGACTCCCACTTACTTCTGCCTCTGGTTCTCTCGGAAAGCACTGATACCTGAGCCAGAAATATAGCTTAGTGGTGATAAGCTGGGTTCTCAAATCAGACTGCAAAAGTTCAAATCCAAGCTCTTCAGTTATTAGTTATAAAAATGGTGCCAAGGAATTTCACATTCCTAAGCCTATGCTTCCTCAACAATATAACAAGAGAAAAAGTATCTAATCCTTAAGTCAGTAGGCCTAATTCTGTGATGCATATAAAGTACGTGGGGGTAACACAAAAAAGCCATGCTTTTTACTGCAATCATTATTTGCCTCTTCTCATGACTTGGCTATAGTTTTGGATTATTCATAGTAAACCCTGCTTTCACTAGCTCAACATTCACAAAAAAAACTACGAATGTTGGCTTAAAAACATTACTTCTCTGCCTCTCCATTTATACAAACTTCCAAAGCAAGAGGAGGCATCCGACTTCTCACCTGTCAGACTCTTCAATCCTTCTGTGAAAAGTGACTGGAATTCTGGAGACTGCAACTTCATTGTAAACATAGAGTGCTTCAGAAGGCACAGTCTACTCCAGCTGCAGCTCAGTAACTGCCTGCGCCAGGGATCCAGGCACCTCAGCATCTGGGGAGAAAGTCACCACCTCGCATCTACAAGACAAGCATGCACACACCACGATGAAATTTACAAGCGCAGGACAATGAGGGGATGCGCAGTGATTTTATCAACAGAGACACAGTCGTCTCCTGATCATGTGAAAAACGGAAAAAACTGACAACGTGAGGGAGAATTACAACTGGGTCTACCCCTGCAGTTACCCGGTTTTGCCCTCCTGAAGCACTTGCTACTATGTTAATACCGCATTCTACTGTCGGGATGCTCTCCTGGGAGACCGGTCTCAGTTAAAGCCTGAGGTACAAGGCTGCCACGAACAGTGGTTCCAGAAAATGTAACTCAAACACTTGCAGGGACACTTGCTCTTCTCCAGAATAATTCACAGTCGTGTGTACATCAGCATACTTGCTCACACACACCTGAGACTCATGACCCCGGGATATGTCCTACTCACTGGAAAACAAGATGTTTTCCTATCATCTGTCCTTGCTGCCCGCTTCTTCTTCATTCATCATCCGCCTATCCCATCAAGTCTCCTGAATCCCACCCATTCACACTCTGCCATCTGTCGTCCATCATCATCACACTCCGTTTTTCATGTAGGGTGGGCCTCTGGGAGGCAGCAACAGATCGCAAACAAACCGAAAGAAACCCCAGAGAAGAACCATTCCTTTTCTTGGAAAAGCAGGTTTCAAAGAGCGGCGTTTCCCGCCAGGGGGCGAGTTCTCCTTATCCAAAGAACTGGGGAGGAAAAACACTGCACTTCCTTCCACGCTTCAACACAGAAAACCCAGTGGGAACCCAGGCCCTGAAACTGTGTGGCCTGTCCCCCACAGCAGGTGCTGGACCTAAAAGGGAGGCCAAAGGCCCGGCCGCAAGGAAGGGAAAGCGCCCAGGGGAAGCCCGATGAATCAGCCCGCAGTCAGTGAGATGTAGCAGAAACGCGGTCCCACGACCTCGACAGTGGGCTCTATTCCCGAGGGCGGAAGAGGCCTCTCACCGCCCCGGCACCCGCCTTCCCCAAGACCAAGCCCGTGGGACAGTCCCAGGGTCCTGCCATCGCTGCCGCTCGCCCCCCAGCAGCGCGCAACCGCACGTCCCCCGCACGCCTTCTCACCGTCCCCACGGCTCCGTCGCCGTCGCGTGCACTTCCGGGCAGCAGGCGCCGTGACGTCACCAATGCGCGCCGGCTGACAGCAAATGGGAAGTCACGGAAGGGAGTGGGCGGTACTTTACCAAGCTCTCCCGGTCTCTCCCACTTCGCAGCCGGCAGCGTACCCTACCTTCAGCAAGGTTCCTGAGTTCTTCCCAGTCCTGCACAGCCAGGCTTTGCTCCTGGGGGGACCCTAGGGACCAGTGGCTGTACTTTTATTTTAATTATACCTCACCGCACCTTTCTCTTGGAGAGGAAGTGGCAACCCACTCCAATGTTCTTGCCTGGAGAATCCCACGGACGGAGAAGCCTGGTAGGCTGCAGTCCATGGGATCGCACAGGGTCGGACACGACTGAAGCGACTTAGCAGCAGCAGCAGCAGCACCTTTCTCTGGCCCTGGGGTTGTTAGACACCCATCTGTACTGCATACCCGTGTGACCCGGGACAAGTGACACCAACTTCCTTTGTAAAATGAGACTATCAATAGAACCTATCCCAGGGAACTGCCAGGCTTAAATGTCATGTTATCCCCTAGTAAAGGGGAAGGGCTCAGTAACTGTTTACTTGTTATTCTTGCCTGCTCCCTGGTTGGCACCTGACTCACGTTACTATTCTATACACTAATTGGTGTGGCAAACAATTTGATATTGTAGATGAAATAGACAAATCCTTTGAAAAATACAACTTACCAAAATTGACCTTGGATGACATTTTAACATCTGAATAGCCCTTTGCTATTAAAGAAATGGAGTTTAGTTCAACAAACTTCTTACAAAGATAATTCCAGACACAGATGGTTTCAGTGGTCAAATTTATCAACCACTTGAGAAAGAAATGACACGAAATTTGCACAGTTTTTGCTCAGCAAATAGAGGGAAAGGTCTTCCTTTCATCTGAGGCCAGAATACACTGATAACAAACTTCAAATAGATACTACCAAAAAAGAATTTACATATTAATATCCATACGAACACAAAAACAAGTATCTCTAGTATTAGCAAATTGAATCCAGGTTGGATAATGTTGGGTTTATTCAGTAATGCAAGGTGGATTCAACATTTAAAAAACAATCAGTGTTACTTATCATATTACAGGCTGATAAAAAAAAAAAACAAAACTATGATCTATCTAGTTGCACAATAAGTGAAACAGAGCTGGACCCTGTGGGGCTCCTGGACACAGAAACCTTTCAAACAGTTGTCAGTCAGGTAAGGGAGGGGATGCAGAGGCAAGTGAGGAGCAGGCAAGACACAGAAGTGTAGCCTCGGACAGGGTCCTGGTTCCAAGTCAAGGGATACAAATAACAGTATCTTTGCACTCTTTTACAGAAATAAAACCCCCAACAAATTAAAGATATTAACATTCTTTATTGTAGACTAAAGGACCAGAGAAGCTCTTGAGGAGAACATGTGAATCCTAAACAGCCAGTGCAATCTTGAGAAAGAAAAACAGAGCTGGAGGAATCAGGCTCCCAACTTCAAAATATATAACAAAGCCACAGTAATCAAGAAAGTATGGTACTACCATAAAACCAGAAATATAGACCAATGGTACAGGATAGAAAGCCTACAGATAAACCCACCCATCTATGGGCAATTCACATATGACAAAGGAGGAAAGGATATGCAATAGAGACAAGAAAGACTTCAATAAGAGGTGCTGGAAAAGCTGGACAGTGACATATAAAAGAATGAAATAAGAACAATATCTAACACTATGCTGTTGTTCAGTCTCTTAGTTGTATCCAATTCTTCATGACCCCATAAACTGCAGCAAACCAGGTTTCCGGGTCCTTCACTATCTCCCAGAGTTTGCTCAAGCTCATGTCCATTGAGTTGGTGATGCAATCCAACCATCTAATCCTGTTGCTCCCTTCTTCTCCTGCCTTCAGTCTTTCCCAGTATTAGGGCCTTTTCCAGTGAGTCAGCTCTTCACAACAGGTGGCCAAAATATTGGAGTTTCAGCTTCAGTACCAGTCCTTCCAATGAATATTTAGGGCTGATTTCCTTTAGGATTGACTGGTTTGATATCCCTGATATTCAAGGGATTCTCAAGAGTCTTCCCCAGAACACAATTCAAAATCATCAATTCTTTGACCCTCAGCCTTCTGTATGGTCCAACTCTCACATCTGTACATGACTACTGGAAAAACCATAGCTTTGACTATAAGGACCTTTGTTGGCAAAGTGATGTCTCTGCTTTTTAATATGATGTCTAGGTTTGTCATAGCTTTCCTTCCAAGGAGTAAGCATCTTTAAATTTCATGGCTGCAGTCACTGTCTGCAGAGATTTTGGAGCCCAAGAAAATAAAATGTCTCTGTTTCCACTTTCCCCCCATTTATTTCCCATGAAGGGATGGGACTGGATGCTGTAATCTTTGTTTTTTGAAGGCTGAGTTTTAAGCCAGCTTTTCACTCCCCTCATTCACTCTCACCAAGAGACTCTTTAGTTCCTCTTTGCTTTCTGCCAATAGTGTGTTATCATTTGCATATTTGAGCTTGATATTTCTCCCAGCAATCTTGATCTCTAGTCTTTCTCATTCTCTTGTTTTCCTCTATTTCTTTGCATTGATCACTTAGAAAGGCTTTATCTCTCCTTGCTATTCTTTGGAACTCTGCATTCAGATGGATGGATCTTTCCTTTTCTCCTTTGCTTTTTGCTTCTCTTCTTTTCTCAGCTATCTGTAAGGCCTCCTCAACTACTTTGCCTTTTTGAATTTCTTTTTTCTTGGGAATGGTTTTATCACCACATCCTGTACAATGTCAGGAACCTCTGTCGATAGTTCTTCAGGCACTCTGTATATCAGATCTAATCCCCTGAATCTATTTGTCACTTCCATTGTATAATCATAAGGGATTTGATTTAGGTCATACCTGAATGGCCTAGTGGTTTTCCCTACCTTCTTGAATTTAAGTCTGAATTTTGCAATAAGGAGTTCATGATCTGAGCCACAGTCAGCTCCCAGTCTTGTTTTTGCTGACTGTATAGAGCTTCTCTATCTTTGGCTTCAAAGAATATAATCTTGTATTGACCAACTGGTGATGTCCATGTGTAGAGTCATCTCTTATGTTGTTCGAAGAGGGTGTTTCCTATGACCAGGGCACTCTCTTGGCAAAACTCTGTTAGCCTTTGCCCTGCTTCATCTTGTACTCCAAGCCCAAACTTGCCAGTTACTCCAAGTATCTCTTGACTTCCTACTTTTGCATTCTAGTCCCCTATGATGAAAAGGCCATCTTTTTTGGTGTTAGTTCTAGAAGGTCTTGTAGGTCTTCATAGAACCGTTCAACTTCAGCTTCTTCAGCATTAGTGGTTGGGTCATAGACTTGGATTACTGTGATACTGGATGGTTTGCCTTGGAAACGAACAGAGATCAGTCTGTCGTTTTTGAGATTGTATCTAAGTACTGCATTTTGAACTCTTCTGTTGACTATGAAGGCTACTCCATTTCTTCTAAGAGATTCTTGCCCACAGTAGTAGATATAGTGGTCATCTGAATTAAATTTGCCCATTCCGGTCCATGATAGTTCACTGATTCCTAGAATGTTGACGTTCACTCTTGCCATCTCCTGTTTGACAACGTCCAACTTACCTTGATTCATGGACCTAACATTTCAGGTTCCTGTGCAATACTGTTCTTTACAGCATTGGACTTTCCTTCTGATGTATAATCATAAGGGATTTGATGTAGATCATACCTGAATGCTCTAGTGGTTTTCCCTACTTTCTTCAATTTAAGCCTGAATCTTTTAGTAAGGAGATCATGATCTAAGCCACAGTTGGCTCCAGGTCTTGTTTTTGCTGACTGTATAGAGCTTCTCCAACTTTGGCTGCAAAGAATATAATCAATCTGACTTTGGTATTGACTATCTGGTGATGTCCATCAGATAGTACAGAGTTGTCTCTTGTGTTGTTGGAAGAGGGTGTTTGCTATGACCAGTGTGTTCTGGTGGCAAAACTCACAAAAATAAATTCAAAATGGATTAAAGACATAAATGTAAAGCACTATAAAACTTAGAGAAAAATATAGAGAAAACACACTCTGATCTAAATCACAACATCTTTTTTGATCCACCAACTAGAGCACTGAAAATAAAAATGGGACCTAATTAAACCTAAAAGTTGAAGTAAAGGAAATCGTAAATAAGAAGACAACCCTCAGAATGGGAAAAAGTATTTGCAAACAAAGCACTAGGCAAAGGAATAATCTCTAAAGTATATAAACAGCTCATGCAGCTCAGTATTATAAAAACAAACAACCCAATCAAAAAATGGTTGGGACACCTAAGTAGACACCTCTCCAATGAAGATGTACAGATGGTGAAAAGGCACATGAAAAGATGCTCAACGTCATTACAGAAATGAAAATAAAAAGTACAATGAGGTATCACCTCGCACCAATCAGAATGGCCATCAGTAAAAAATCTATAAACAGGACCTCCTTGGTAGTACAGTGGTTAAGACTCCAACTCACAATGCACGGGACATGGGTTCAATCTTTGTTCCGGGAAGATTCCATGTGCCTTGGAGCAACTAAGCCTATTCACACGACTACTGAGCCTGAGCTCTAGTGCCTGTGAGTCACAACTACTGAAGCCCAAGTGCCTTGACCCCATGCTCTGCACCAAGAGAAGCCACCACAGTAAGAAGCGTGCACACTGCAACCAAGAGTGGCCCACACTGCCACAGCTAGAGAAAACCTGCTGAAAGCAAAGAGGATGCAGCACAGTCAAAATACAAATAAATATTTTTAAAAGATAGTAATTTCAAAAAATCTGTAAATAATACATGCTGCAGAGGGTATGGAGGAACCTTCTTGCACTGTTGGTGGAACTGTAAATTGATACAGCTACTGTGGTGAACAGTATGATCAGATCAGTCGCTCAGTCGTGTCCAACTTTTTGTGACACCATGAATCGCAGCACGCCAGGCCTCCCTGTCCATCACCAACTTCCGGAGTTCACTCAGACTCACGTCCATCAAGTCAGTGATGCCATCCAGCAATCTCATCCTCTGTCATCCCCTTCTCCTCTTGCCCCAATCCCTCCCAGCATCAGGGTCTTTTCCCATGAGTCAACTCTTCGCATGAGATGGCCAAAGTATTGGAGTTTCAGCTTTAGCATCATTCCTTCCAAAGAAATCCCAGGGCTGATCTCCTTCAGAATGGACTGGTTGGATCTCCTTGCAGTCCAAGGGACTCTCAAGAGTCTTCTCCAGCACCACAGTTCAAAAGCATCAATTCTTCGGCGCTCAGCCTTCTTCACAGTCCAACTCTCACATCCATACATGACCACAGGAAAAACCATAGCCTTGACTAGATGGACCTTTGTTGGCAAAGTAATGTCTCTGCTTTTGAATATGCTATCTAGGTTGGTCATAACTTTCCTTCCAAGGAATAAGCATCTTTTAATTTCATGGCTGCAGTCACCATCTGCAGTGATTTTGGAGCCCAGAAAAATAAAGTCTGACACTGTTTCCACTGTTTCCCCATCCATTTCCCATGAAGTGGTGGGACCGGATGCCATGATTTTCGTTTTCTGAATGTTGAGCTTTAAGCCAACTTTTTCACTCTCCACTTTCACTTTCATCAAGAGGCTTTTGAGTTCCTCTTCACTTTCTGCCATAAGGGTAGTGTCATCTGCGTATCTGAGGTTATTGATATTTCTCCTGGCAATCTTGATTCCAGCTTGTGTTTCTTCCAGCCCAGCGTTTCTCATGATGTACTCTGCATAGAAGTTAAATAAACAGGGTGACAATGTACAACCTTGACGAACTCCTTTTCCTATTTGGAACCAGTCTGTTGTTCCATGTCCAGTTCTAACTGTTGCTTCCTGACCTGCATACAAATTTCTCAAGAGGCAGATCAAGGCTCCTTAAAAAACTAAACTGTATGACCCACCAATCCCCTACTGGACATATATCCAGGACACATGCACCCCAATGCTCCCTGGTGCACTGTGCACAAAAGCCAGGATGTGGAAACAATCTAAATGTCTAACAGCAGACGAGTGGGCAAGGAAGATACATACACACAATGGAATACTACTCAGCCACGAGAAGGAACGGAACAGGGTCATTCGTAGAAACATGGGTGGACCTGGATGGAGTCTGTCACACAGAGTGAAGTAAAGTCAGAAGGAGAAAAACAAATACTGCATATTAATGCATGCATGTGGAATCAGAGAAATTGTATAGATGAACCTATTTCTAAGGCAGGAATAGAGACACAGACTTAAAGAATGGACCTACAGACATGGGGTGAGGGTGACAAATTAGGGGGAGATTGGGATTGACCAATATACACTACATGTATAAAATAGGTAGCTAGTGGGAAGCTGTAGTATAGCAGAGAGACCTCAGTTTCACGCTCTGTGAAGACCTAGGGGTGGGATGGTAGTGGGTGGGAGCTCCAGGAAAGAGGGGATGCTGTGCTATGTTTTGTCACTCAGTCATGTTCGACTCTTTGCAACCCCATGTACTAAAGCCCGCCAGGCCCCTCTGTCCATGGGGATTCTCTAGGAAAGAATACTGGACTGGTTTCCATGCCCTCCTCTAGGGTATCTTCCCAACCCAGTGATAGAACCCAGGTCTCCCACATTGCAGGTGGATTCTTTACCATCTGAGCCACCAGGGAAGTCCAAGAATTCTGGAGTAGGTAGCCTATCCCTTCTCCAGGGGAGCTTCCCAACCCAAGACTAGAACTGGAGTCTCCTGCATTGCAGGTGGATCCTTTACCAGCTGAGCTACCAAGGAAGCCTGACAAAGGGGATATACATGCATATGATTGATTCACTTCACTGAAGGGCAGAAACTAACACAATACTGTAAAGCGATTATATTTATTAAAAAAAAAAAAAAAAAAAAGATCAGCTGAGGCCCAGATTGAAGGAGTGCTGGCCCTGCACACACCCAGATCCTTACCAGCATCTTCACCTTTGCTACATAAAACTCCTCACAAAATCCTTCTGGGTTGAGACATTTGGTTTTGAAGTTATGACACTGCTGTGTCCCCCTTTGCCTGGCAAAGCAATGAAGCTATTCTTTTCTCCTGCACCCAAAACTCTTGTCTTCAACATCCCATTCAGCACTGGGGCACAGAGGCTGGATTTTCAGCATCAAAAGCACTAGAAATTCAACATATAGTCATGATTAAAAACTCTGAAAATTAGTAGGACAACTTCTACAATCTGGCAAAGAGCATCTATGAAAAATATACAGGTAATACCATACTTAATGATAAAATATTGGCCACTTTGCTGCTAACATCAGCAAAAGGAATGCCCATTCTCAGTATTTCTTTTCAAAATTTTACCACAGTTCAAACTCTTAACATAAGGCAAGGAAAAGAAGTAAAAGATATGATAGAAAGCCCAGAGATACACCCATACACATATGGTCACCTAATCTATGACAAAGGAGGCAAGAATATACAATTGGGAAAAGACCATCTCTTCAATAAGCGGTACTGAGAAAAATAGACAGCTACATGGTAAACAAAAGAAATTAGAATACTCCCTCACACTGTACACAAAAGTAAACTCAAAGTGGATTAAAGACTTGAACACAAGGCCAGATACTATGAAACTCTTAAGAGGAAATCATAAACTCTTAAGAGGAAATCATAGACACAACATTCTATGATATAAGTCACAGCAAGATTCTTTTTTGAGCCACCTTCTAGAGTAATGAAAATAAAAACAAAAATAAACAGATAGGACCTAATGAAACTTAAAAGCTTTTGCACAGCAAAGGAAACCATAAAAAAGATGAAACAGCAACCCTCAGAATGAGAGAAATATGTGCAAATGAAGCAACTGACAAAGGATTAATCTCCAAAATATACTAACAGTGAATGCAGCTCTATGTAGACAACTCAATCAAAAAAATAGGTGGAAGACATAAGTAGACGTTTCTCAAATGAAGACATGCAAATGGCCAAAAAACATAAGAAAAGATGTTCTACATCACTAATTACTAGAGAAATGCAAATCAAAACTACAGTGAGGTACCACCTTACACAAATCAGAATTGTTATTATTTAGAAATCTACAAACAATAAATACTGGAGAGGGTGTGGAGAAAAGGGAACCCTCTTGTACTGACAGTGGAAATGCAAACTGATATAACGACTATGGCGAACAGAGAAGATTCTTGAGAGTCCCTTGGATTGCAAGGAGATCCAACCAGTCCATCCTAAAGGAAATCCGTCCTGAATATTCATTGGAAGGACTGATGCTGAAGCTGAAACTCCAGTGTTTTGGCCACCTGATGCGAAGAACTGACTCATTTGAAAAGACCCTGATGCTGGGAAAGACTGAAGGCAGGAGGAGAAGGGGACGACAGAGGATGAGATGGTTGGATGGCATCACCAACTCAATGGACGAGAGTTTGAGTAAACTCTGGGATTTGGTGATGGACAGGGAGGCCTGGCGTGATGCAGTCCATGGGGTCACAGAGTCAGACATGACTGAGCGCCTGAACTGAACTGATGGAGAACAGTATAGAAGTCTCTTGAAACACTAAAAATAGAACTATGATATGACCTAGCAATTTCACTACTGGACATACTCT
This sequence comes from Bos indicus x Bos taurus, assembly GCF_003369695.1. NCBI lineage: Eukaryota > Metazoa > Chordata > Mammalia > Artiodactyla > Bovidae > Bos > Bos indicus x Bos taurus. Next base: position 37,644,039 of record NC_040097.1, on the reverse strand, counting down.
GAGAGAAAACCATAATTCCAAAAGACACATGAAGCCCAATGTTCATGGAGCACTATTACCAACAGCCAGGGCATGGACGCAACCTTAGTGTCCCACGAATAGCCAGAGGAATAAATAAAGATGTGGTGGTTGCTGGTGTTCAGTCACTATGTTGTGTCTGACTCTTGCTGTTGACAGTCCACGCAGCCCCATGAACTGCAGCACACCAGGCTTCCCAATCCTTCATATCTCCTAGAGTTTGCTCAAAAAGATGTGGTACATATGTCCAATGGAATATTATTGTTGTTAAGTCACTAAGTTGTGTCTGATTCTTTTCAGATCCCATGGACTGTAGCCCACCAGGCTCCTCTGTCCATGGGATTTCCCAGGCAAGAATACTGGAGTGGGTTGCCATTCCTTCTTCAGAGGATCTTCCTGAGCCAGGGATCAAACCTATGCCTCCTGCACTGGCAGGCAGATTCTTTACCACTGAACCACCAGGAAAGACCACTATGGAATATTCCTCAGCCATAAAAAGGAATAAAACTGGGTCGTTTGCAGAGATCTGAATGAACCTGGAGACTGTCATACACAGTGAAATAAGTCAGAAAGAAGAAAACAAATATCATATAGTAATGCAAATGTGTGGAATCTGGGGTAACAGTATAGATAATCTTATTTGCAAAGCAGAGGGAGAGAGACAAGGACTTAGAGAACAAATGTATGGACACCAAGCCGGGAGGGTTTGGGATGAAGGGGAAGACTGGGATTGACAAATATACAGTACTGATACTATGTATAAAATAGGTAACGAATGAGAACCTTTTGTTTAGCTCAGGGAACTCTACTCAATGCTCTGTAGTGACTTAAACTGAAAGGAAATTTAAAAAAAGAGGGGATACATGTATACATACAACTGATTCACTTCGCTATACATCAGAAACTAACACAACATTATAAAGCAACTATACTCCAATACAAATTAATTTAAAACATTAAACAGTTGTAGTATTTGAGAAGGAAGCAAAACTGTTCCGATCACATAGTAGTTCACACAGATACCTTAGGAACTGACGAAACTATTAGAACCAGTAAGTGAATCTGACAAGGTCTTAGGATTCTAGGTTAATATATAACAATTATTTGCATTTTTATACAGAAGCACATAGTTATAGATTTTAATTTATATAATAAACTCAAATATAATAGTAGCTAAAGTATATGCAAACACACACAGTATAATGCAGAAATAAATGGAATGATAGAAGCTATATGGCTGGCAACCAAGCATATGTAAACGAATTGAACATGAACAGACATTAGGAAAATGCAAAGCAAAACCACAATGAGATGTCATTACATTCCTAGGGAACATTTTAATTAAAAAAACAAAAACAGTAATATCAAGTACAGGTGAGCATGCAGACCAGCTGGAACTCTCACACACTGCTGCTGAAAACACAAACTGGGGCGGCCACTCTGGAACACAACTTCCTGGGTTCTGATCAAGTTCTGTATATATCCACCATACAAACCAGAAATCCTAGTCCTAGATATTTACTCGAGAGAAGAAAAAACTTATGTTCATGCTTAAAAAAAAATGTATGTGGATTGTTACAGTAGCTTTACTGATAATCCTTCAAGTCTGGAAATAAGTCAACTTTACTTAAAAAATAAATGGATTCGTAAACTGTGGTCTGTCCATACAAAGAAATATTACTCAGCAATATAAAAGAATTAACTGCTGATCCAAACAATATGTCAAAACCTCCCGTCAAGAAAGCCAGACTCAGGAGGCTATATATAGAATGGTTCTACTTATGGGACTCCCTGGAGGAAGCAAAAGTATAGTTACAGACACAAAAGACTCCAAATAGCCAAGACCATCTTGAAAAATAAAAACAGAACTGGAGGAATCAGGCTCTATGACTTCAGCCTATACTACAAAACAGTATGGTACCAGCACAAAAGCAGGAATACAGATCAATGGAGAAAAGATATAAAGTCAAGAGATAAATCCACATATGTATAGTGACCTAATCTATGACAAAGAAGGCAATGATATACAATGGAGAAAAGATAAATCTATTTAATAACTGGTGCTGGGAACACTGAACAGCTACATGTAAATTAATGAGATTAGAACACTCCCTAACACCACTACTCAAAAATAAACTTTAAATGCACTAAAGACCTAAACATAAGACTAGATACTATAAAACTTAGAGGAAAACATAGGAAAAACACTCCTTGACATAAACAGCAGCAATATCTTTTTTGATCCATCTCCTAGAGTAATGAAAATAAAAACAAAAGTAAACAAATGAGACCTAATTAAACTCAAACGCTTTTGTACAGCAAAGGAAACCATCAAAAAAAACCCACAAACAACAACAACAACAAAAAAAACCCCACAGAATGAGAGAAAATATTTGCAAACGAAAGAGACAAGAGACTAGTCTACAAAATATACAAACAATTCACACAGCTCAAGATCAAAGAACAACAACAACAAAAAATCAAATCAAATGGGTGGAAGATCTTACTAGATCTTTCTCCAAAAAAGACCTACAGACAGACAGCCAAGAGGCGCAAGAAAGGGAGCTCAGTATCACTAATTACTGCTGCTGCTAAGTCTCTTCAGTCGTGTCCGACTCTGCGCGACCCCATAGACGGCAGCCCACCAAGCTTCCCGTCCCTGGGATTCTCCAGGCAAGAACACTGGAGTGGGCTGCCATTTCCTTCTCCAATGCATGAAAGTGAGAAGTCAAAGTAAAGTCGCTCAGTCATGTCTGACTCTATCGACCCCATGGACTGTAGCCCACCAGGCTCCTCCGTCCATGGGATTTTCTAGGCAAAAGTACTGGAGTGGGGTGCCATTGCCTTCTCCGATCACTAATTACTAGAGAAATGCAAATGAATAGTACAATGAGGTGCCACCTCACACTGGTCAGAATGGCCACCATCAAAAACATCTACAAACAATAAATGCTGGAGAGGATGTAGAGAAAAGGGAGCCCTCCTACACTGTTGGTGGGAATGTATTAGTAAGTTGGTTCGGCCACTATGGTGAATAGTATGCTGCTGCTGCTGCTGCTAAGTCGCTTCAGTTGTGTCTGACTCTGTGCGACCCCATAGACGGCAGCCCACCAGGCTTCCCCATCCCTGGGATTCTCCAGGCAAGAACACTGGAGTGGGTTGCCATTTCCTTCTCCAATGCATGAAAGTGAAAAGTAAAAGTGAAGTTGCTCAGTCATGTCCGACTCCAGCGACCCCATGGATTGCAGCCTACCAGGCTCCTCCGTCCATGGGATTTTCCAGGCAAAAGCACTGGAGTGGGGTGCCATTTGAGGTTCCTTAAAAAACAAAAAACAGAATTACCGTTTGATCCAGCAATCCCACTCCTGGGTATAAGTCCAGAGAAAACCACAGTTCAAAAGGATATATGCACCCCAATATTCACTGCGGCACTATTTACAATAGTGAAGACATGGAAGCAATCTAAATGTCCATTGATGGAGGAATGGATAATGAAGATGTGGTACGTGTATATACAATAGAATACTATTCATCCATAAAAAGGAATGAAATAATGCCATATGCAGCACATAGATGGACCTAGAGATTGTCATACTGAGTAAAGTAAGTCAGACACAGAGAGAAAAATATCATATATCACTTATATGAGAAATGTAAAACAAAAATGGTACAAATGAACCTATTTACAAAGCAGAAATTGAGTCACAGATGTAGATAACAAACTTAAAGTTACCAAGGGAAAAAGGGGCTGGGATAAACTGGGAAATTGGGATGAACATATATACAGTATTGTATTTAAAACAGATAACTAATAGGAACCTACGTATAGCACGGGGAACTCTACTGAATACTCTTTAATAATCTGTTAGGAACAGAATCTTAAAAAGAGTGAATATATGTGTATGTATAACTGATTCACTTCACTGCAAAGTAAAAATGAAAATAAAACTAACTCAACTATACTCCAATTAAAAAAAATAAACAGAAGAACTAAAACAGGATAGATAGTAAAGCTGCAGGATATAAAATCAACACACAGAAATCCCTTGCATTCCTATACACTAATAATGAGAAAACAGAAAGAGAAATTAAGGAAACAATTCCATTCACCATTGCAATGGAAAGAATAAAATACTTAGGAATATATCTACCTAAAGAAACTAAAGACCTATATATAGAAAACTATAAAACACTGGTGAAAGAAATCAAAGAGGACACTAATAGATGGAGAAATATACCATGTTCATGGATTGGAAGAACCAATATAGTGAAAATGAGTATACTACCCAAAGCAATTTATAGATTCAATGCAATCCCTATCAAGCTACCAACAGTATTCTTCACAGAGCTAGAACAAATAATTTCACAATTTGTATGGAAATACAAAAAACCTCGAATAGCCAAAGCTACCTTGAGAAAGAAGAATGGAACTGGGGGAATCAACCTACCTGACTTCAGGCTCTACTACAAAGCCACAGTTATCAAGACAGTATGGTACTGGCACAAAGACAGAAATACAGATCAATGGAACAAAATAGAAAGCCCAGAGATAAATCCACGCACATATGGACACCTTATCTTTGACAAAGGAGGCAAGAATATACAATGGATTAAAGACAATCTCTTTAACAAGTGGTGCTGGGAAATCTGGTCAACCACTTGTAAAAGAATGAAACTAGACCACTTTCTAACACCATACACAAAAATAAACTCAAAATGGATTAAAGATCTCAATGTAAGACCAGAAACTATAAAACTCCTAGAGGAGAACATAGGCAAAACACTCTCTGACATACATCACAGCAGGATCCTCTATGACCCACCTCCCAGAATATTGGAAATAAAAGCAAAAATAAACAAATGGGGCCTAATTAACCTTAAAAGCTTCTGCACATCAAAGGAAACTATTAGCAAGGTGAAAAGACAGCCTTCAGAATGGGAGAAAATAATAGCAAATGAAGCAACTGACAAACAATTAATCTCAAAAATATACAAGCAACTCCTGCAGGTCAACTCCAGAAAAATAAATGACCCAATCAAAAAATGGGCCAAAGAACTAAATAGACATTTCTCCAAAGAAGACATACAGATGGCTAACAAACACATGAAAAGATGCTCAACATCACTCATTATCAGAGAAATGCAAATCAAAACCACTATGAGGTACCATTTCACACCAGTCAGAATGGCTGCGATCCAAAAGTCTACAAGCAATAAATGCTGGAGAGGGTGTGGAGAAAAGGGAACCCTCTTACACTGTTGGTGGGAATGCAAACTAGTATAGCCACTATGGAGAACACCAGAAGGGAAAGAGACACGTGTACCCCAATGTTCATCGCAGCACTGTTTATAATAGCCAGGACATGGAAGCAACCTAGATGTCCATCAGCAGATGAATGGATAAGAAAGCAGTGGTACATATACACAATGGAGTATTACTCAGCCATTAATAAGAATACATTTGAATCAATTCTAATGAGGTGGATGAAACTGGAGCCTATTATACAGAGTGAAGTAAGCCAGAAGGAAAAACACCAATACAGTATACTAACGCATATATATGGAATTTAGAAAGATGGTAACTATAACCCGGTGTACGAGACAGCAAAAGAGACACTGGTGTATAGAACAGTCTTGTGGACTCTGTGGGAGAGGGAGAGGGTGAAAAGATTTGGGAGAATGGCATTGAAACATGTAAAATATCATGTATGAAACGAGATGCTGCACCATACTGGATGCTTGGGGCTAGAGCACTGGGACGACCCAGAGGGATGGTATGGGGAGGGAGGAGGGAGGAGGGTTCAGGATGGGGAACACATGTTTACCTGTGGTGGATTCATTTTGATATTTGGCAAAACTAATACAATTATGTAAAGTTTAAAAATAAAATAAAATTAAAAAAATAATAAAAAATAAAATAAAATAAAACAGGATAGAAAACTATTGAGACAGAAAACAGGTCAGCTGTTTTCTGGAGATGGAGGGAGGGAGTTACTACAAAGGAGCAGGAGAGAATCTGGGAGGGCAGGTTACGGAAGGGTTCTGTGTCTTGATAATGATGGCAATCGCATGACTATGTCTTTGTCAAAACTCAGAACAGTACACTAAAAAGGGTAAACTGTATGTAAGTTATACCTTAATAAACTCAACCAAAATATTCTCTTCCCACAAATTAGCAAAAAACAGCTAGACCATGAAGTTTTTTAAGTATATATTTTAAAAGACTCTCAAGTAATGCTTAGTCAAACGAATTCAATTATTAAAGCATTTACATGTAAAGGTAGAAGAAAGAACTTTGAGGCTAAAACTAGAAGGGGAAGAACTTTATACATGAAATGCCCCTCCTTGGTACAGTGAAGATGACCATAGGCCTACAGAATTCCTTCCTCTTCCACACAGTATGTTTGCTACTATCTCGTAATATAAGCTGGTCCTAAGAGACGTCAAACTTCAGCTGCCAAGGAACTGACATTTACCATTCTGCAACCCGTAGGAAATTTTCTCTTTGTGTAGTATATCGCGCAGTCATGTTTGTGTGTGCTCAGTCGTGTCCTACTCTTTGCAACCCTATGGACTGCAGCCTGCCAGGCTCCTCTCTGCATAAGATTTTACAAGCAAGAATACTGGAATGGGTTGCCATTTTCTTCTCCAAGGGATCCTCCCGACCCAGTGATCAAACTCACATCTCCCATACTGCCTGCACTGCAATGGATTCTTTACCACTGAGCCACCAGAGAAACTGCAATATAACCGAAAGCAAATATTATGAACAGAGAGTATTGTTAGAGGAGGGCAGGTTTCTATCATATTTATAAAAGCACCACATCCACGAGTAGGCAACATATTATTAAAAGTAAATGTTAAGAATATGAGATAAGAACAAATATGTATCAGTAATTATCATATGTACCAACATTAGGTCTTAACAGTTAGCAATTCTTGTCTGAAAACTCACTAATGCTGGTTAGACTATAAGTTTAGTGTTGTTAAAGATTCCCTCAAAAGTGGACAGCTTCCATCTTTCTTCACAAGAAATCACATCTTTGATCCAGTTTATATATTTCAGTGCCAAAATTTGGCTCCCAAGTGTGTAGCTGTCTCTTCACTCATCTAAGTTATGATTGTGTTCTTCTGAAACTAGAGATTCATTTCTGCAAAGTAGAGAAAGAAGCAATTGAGTATGTATAGCACGTGATGGAATTCCAACTGAGTTATTTCAAATCCTGAAAGATGATGTTGTTAAAGTGCTGCACTCAGCAAATTTGGAAAACTCAGCAGTTGGCCACAGGACTGGAAAAGGTCAGTACTCATTCCAATCCCAAAGAAAGGCAATGCCAAAGAATGCTCAAACTACCGCACAATTGCACTCATCTCACATGCTAGCCAAGTAATGCTCAAGAGTCTCCAAGCTAGGCTTCAGCAGTATGTGAACCAAGAACTTCCAGATGTTCAAGCTGGATTTCAAAAAGGCAGAGATCAAATTGCCAACATCCACTGGATCATAGGAAAAACAAAATAATTTGTTGGGAAAGGAGTATGTCAAGGCTGTATATTGTCACCCTGCTTATTTAACTTATATGCAGAGTACATCATGAGAAATGCTGGACTGGATGAAGCTCAAGCTGCAATCAAGATTGCAGGGAGAAATATCAATAACCTCAGATATGCAGATGACACATTCCTTATGGCAGAAAGTGAAGAGGAACTAAAGAGTCTCTTGGAAGGTGAAAGAGGAGAGTGAAAAAGTTGGCTTAAAGCTCAACATTCAGAAAACGAAGATCATGGCATCCGGTCCCATCACTTCATGGGAAATAGATGGGGAAACAGTGGAAATAGTGTCAGACTTTGTTTTTTTGGGCTCCAAAATCACTGCAGATGGTTACTGCAGCCATGAAATTAAGAGACGCTTACTCCTTGGAAGGAAAGTTATGACCAACCTAGATAGCATATTCAAAAGCAGAGACATTACTTTGCCAACAAAGGTTCGTCTAGTCAAGGCTATGGTTTTTCCTGTGGTCACGTATGGATGTGAGAGTTGGACTGTGAAGAAGGCTGAGTGCCGAAGAATTGATGCTTTTGAACTGTGGTGTTGGAGAAGATTCTTGAGAGTCCCTTGGACGGCAAGGAGATCCAACCAGTCCATTCTGAAGAGATCAGCCCTGGGATTTCTTTGGAAGGAATGATGCTAAAGCTGAAACTCCAGTTCTTTGGCCACCTCATGCGAAGAATTGACTCACTGGAAAAGATTCGGATGCTGGGAGGGACTGGGGGCAGGAGGAGAAGGGGACGACAGAGGATGAGATGGCTGGATGGCATCACTGACTCGGTGGACGTGAGTCTGAGTGAACTCCGGGAGTTGGTGATGGACAGGGAGGCCTGGCCTGCTGCGATTCATGGGGTCGCAAAGAGTCGGACACGACTGAGCGACTAAATTGAACTGAACTGATGAGCCAATGACTCATCCTATCTGTGAGCCGGCTGGGGATGCTGCAGTGAACAGCGAGGTGTTAAGAGATTTAGAGGCATGCAGACACACACAGGGAAGAAGGCCATATAATGATGAAGCTAAGAGACTGGACTGATGCTGCTATGAGCCAAAGCATGCTAAGGATCACTGGCAACAACCAGAAGCTAGGAAATGATGGCAAATGGATCCACTTTTTGGAGAGCGAACCTGACCCCGCCCTACCGGAAGTTGTCATGCAAAGGAAAGCTCTGGCCACGCCTAGAGTTCAGCACCATCGACACGAACAGCGACACCACCCAATTTAGTCCCCTGACTCCGCTGCAGAGATTTTCACCTGACAAAGGAATTAGCCAATCCCAACTGGTTCCAATGGAGAAGGCAATGGCACCTCACTCCGGTACTCATGCCTGGAAAATCCCATGGATGTATATGTACCACAGCTTTCTTATCCATTCATCTGCTGATGGACATCTAGGTTGCTTCCATGTCTTGGCTATTATAAACAGTGCTGCGATGAACATTGGGGTACACGTGTCTCTTTCCCTTCTGGTTTCCTCAGTGTGTATGCCCAGCAGTGGGGTTGCTGGATCATAAGGCAGTTCCATTTCCAGGTTTTTAAGGAATCTCCACACTGTTCTCCATAGTGGCTGTACTAGTTTGCATTCCCACCAACAGTGTAAGAGGGTTCCCTTTTCTCCACACCCTCTCCAGCATTTATTATTTGTAGACTTTTGGATCGCAGCCATTCTGACTGGTGTGAAATGGTACCTCATAGTGGTTTTGATTTGCATTTCTCTGATAATGAGTGATGTTGAGCATCTTTTCATGTGTTTGTTAGCCATCTGTATGTCTTTTTTGGAGAAATGTCTATTTAGTTCTTTGGCCCATTTTTTGATTGGGTCGTTTATTTTTCTGGAGTTGAGCTGTAGGAGTTGCTTGTATATTTTTGAGATTAGTTGTTTGTCGGTTGCTTCATTTGCTATTATTTTCTCCCATTCTGAAGGCTGTCTTTTCACCTTGCTAATAGTTTCCTTTGATGTGCAGAAGCTTTTAAGGTTAATTAGGTCCCATTTGTTTATTTTTGCTTTTATTTCCAATATTCTGGGAGGTGGGTCATAGAGGATCCTGCTGTGATGTATGTCGGAGAGTGTTTTGCCTATGTTCTCCTCTAGGAGTTTTATAGTTTCTGGTCTTACGTTTAGATCTTTAATCCATTTTGAGTTTATTTTTGTGTATGGTGTTAGAAAGTGGTCCAGTTTCATTCTTTTACAAGTGGTTGACCAGATTTCCCAGCGGATGAAACTGGAGCCTATTATACAGAGTGAAGTAAGCCAGAAGGAAAAACATAAATACAGTATTCTAACGCATATATATGGAATTTAGAAAGATGGTAACAATAACCCTGTGTACGAGACAGCAAAAGAGACACTGATGTACAGAACAGTCTTATGGACTCTGTGGGAGAGGGAGAGGGTGGGAAGATTTGGGAGAATGACATTGTAACATGTAAAATATCATGTAAGAAACGAGTTGCCAGTCCAGGTTCGATGCACGATACTGGATGCTTGGGGCTAGTGCACTGGGACGACCCAGAGGGATGGTATGGGGAGGGAGGAGGGAGGAGGGTTCAGGATGGGGAACACATGTATACCTGTGGTGGATTCATTTTGATGTTTGGCAAAACTAATACAATTATGTAAAGTTTAAAAATAAAATAAAATTTAAAAAAAAAAAAAAAAAAGAAAATCCCATGGATGGAGGAGCCTGGTGGGCTGTACTCCATGGGGTCGCTAAGAGTCGGGCACGACTGAGCGACTTCCCTTTCCCTTTATGAGCCAATGACATTTGTGAATACTCACAATAATAAGTTCATCTAATGATTTATATTGTGCTTAGGACAGTGTTAGGCATTGTATTAATATATCAACCTTTACAAACTGCTAATGAGGACACTGAAGCACAGAGAGGTTAATTTGGCCAAGGTCACACAGGTGGTAAGTGGCAGAAGCAGAATGCGAACCCAGACATCTGACCTTGAAACCACCACTGTCTTCTGATAAACCTGGGAAAACAGACAGGGACCAGGTCCAGCACAAGGCTGGGACCTGACAGGATGACATTTGGATTTCTTTTAGAAGGTAATACAAAGAAATTAGGGGTTTTCTCCATAGGGCTTTTTATAGCCCCATTTGTGTTTTCACGTGATGCGTCTTGCAGCAACATGGAGAATGGCAGGAAGGGCCTGATGCATAAATTTATTACCTCATGGTTCTAGAGGTCGGAAGTATAACACGGGTGCACAGGGCTAAATTCCTTCTGGAGACATTCCAACTGCTAGTGGTGCCCTCCCTCCATCTTTACAGCACACCAACATAATGCAGTCTTTCCCCTCTCTGCTCCTGCCACCTTACGAAAGCCCTGTGATGACACTGGCCCCTGGATGGCCCAGGATCAGCTTCCTATCAAATACCCTCACCCTATTCTTACCCGCCATGTAAGGTGGTGCACCGATGGGCTCTGGGAACATCTGCGGACATCTTCAGGGCACCATGTATCACAGCCTACTGCAACCCCACATGCGTGCTTTAGTGACTGGGGGATGGGAAGATGCAGGAAACCCAGGGATTGTTATGTCACAAAACAACTGACTGGCCAACATGTGACGTTAGTGGCATGGACCTCAATGTTGAATATATTCCCCTCCCCCCTTTTTTTTTCCTTTCCTGGATTTTAGGCAGGTGGTTTGATTTCAAGTAAAAACACAAGGTTTAATGGAGGCAGAACTATTAAATGGCACCATGACGCCCTTCAGATCACAGTTCTGTTATTTCCCCTGCCAGGACCTTTTAGCAAAAGCCTTCCTAAACAGATCACAGCTCCCAGGAGCATTTGCATTTTATATTAGAACAGAGAAGGGAGACTAAGAATTCACATAAAGATATGAATTTATAATGACAGCAGACTCGACCTCCTTGGGGAGATATCTGAAGCAATATTTAGACAAAGTCAGATAATTATGACAAAATTTTAATATTCTGCAACTTTGGGGTGGTAGTGATTATCTTACTCAAACCTGTCCCTCATATTTTTACTTTTTTGTTTTTGAGTAATTTGTTTAAAAGAACACGTTCTGTTTCAAGTATGTATTCTTTCTTTTAAACAACAAAAAGTACCTGTTTGAATAAAAAGCCATTCACCCATTTTGTTCTCATAAAAGTTTAATAGAAGCCAACTAAAGTTTAAGATCTCCCAGAGGACAAATAAAGATATTTCTCAGCAAATGTAGAATTGCGATTTTCTCTGGTGCTGGGGGATTTTACACACAAACACAATTTTATTTTACATTTAAAAGAGGTGAGTAAATAGACAAATCAATTTTAACTGTTCTGAAATTTCATACTGGGTCATTAATTTTAAAAGATGGGACTTTGGTAATAGTTAAAAGAACAGAGGCCCAAGGGTAAAGACTGAGAATGTGAAGTGAAAGTCACTCAGTCGTGTCTGACTCTTTGCCACCCCATGGACTATACAGTCCATGGAATTCTCTAGGCCAGAATACTGGAGTGGGCAGCCTTTCCCTTCTCCAGGGGATGTTCCCAACCCAGGGATCGAACTCAGGTCTCCCGCATTACAGGCGGATTCTTTACTAACTGAGCTATCAGTTCAGTTCAGTTCAGTCTCTCAGTCGTGTCCGACTTTGCAATCCCCATCGCAGCACGCCAGGCCTCCCTGTCTATCACCAACTTCCGGAGTTCACTCAAACTCACGTCCATCGAGTCGGTGATGCCATCCAGCCATCTCATCCTGTCGTCCCCTTCTCCTCCTGCCCCCAATCCCTCCCAGCATCAGAGTCTTTTCCAATGAGTCAACTCTTCGCATGAGGTGGCCAAAGTACTGGAGTTTCAGCTTTAGCATCATTCCTTCCAAAGAACTGAGCTATCAGGGAAGCCCTAAAGACTGAGAATAATCACCTTCAAAATTCTGACTTATCAGTAGCCTCAGATGAGAACCAAGACGGATCTAAACCAGGTTCCTTCGGATATTCTACACTATATTCTTCATAGGAATTCATCTGGAATTCCCTGCTGTAATAACACCAACCCCCTCTTCTTCTTTCCTTAACACTGCTTACCCTAATGGATTCTGATAAAACCAAGCCAGATAAAATAAAGACCCGTCCTCACATCTAGTTGTAGAAACAAAGATGTAATACTCTGTACAAAAATAAAATTGGCACGTGAATGCAGCACTTAAACATACACTCAGAATAGAGTAGAATCAGAGACAGGTTTTCCCATAGGAGTTCAGACAACCTCAAATAATTAAAAGTTTCTCAAGGGGAATCTTCCCTTCATACCTTCCGCGCCTGCCAACATTCAATAAAATATTTACCCCCAGTAAAGTATGTATTTTACTGTTTCTTTTAAGATAACTATCAATTATAAAGCTCTGCCATCCTGGGAAAAATGGCTTTGGAAAACATTATAAAGAAACTCTGCTAAGTAAGGTCTTTAAGCCTCAGTTTACTCACATATAAAATAAGTTTATGGGTTATTGTATGACAATGTATATCAAGCAATTGACAGTTTCAAGCACAAAGGAGGTTCCTTCCAGGCTAAAACAGAATGCTGATTTACATTAATGAATTAATGAAGTAAGTTTAGCTTTTAGTTAGTTTTTTTACACTCTAGTTAATTTCCTGTATCTGGCTTTGAGAGCAAAGAACTGGTCCCTGCAAAATCTTTTTGCACTATATACTTACAGTAAATGATTGCATTGTTTACTTTCAACTTATACACTGTTAAATGTCAATTATATCTCAGTAAAACTGGAAACAATAAATTAATAAAATAAAACTGATCACTGAGTAGAGAAATGAAAAAGCTTAAGTTACTCAGACTCCTTGCTGAATAAACACATGCTTTTAATTTTAGCTATAGACAGTAAGGGGCTTCCCTGGTGGCTCAGCTGGTAAAGAATCTGCCTGCAATACAGGAAACCTGGGTTGGGAAGATACCCTGGAGGGCATGGCAACCCACTCTAGTATTTTTGCCTGGAGAATCCCAATGGACAGAGGAGCCTGGCAAACTGCAGTTCGCAAAGAGTCGGACACAACTGAGCAACTAAGCACAGCAGCACAGACTGTAAACTGATTGATCTTATACTGGGGTTGTTCAATTAATACCTGGGATACTATTTAAATCCTGTTGGCTCATTTATTTTTTTTTAAATAGCAGCTTTACTGAGACATAGTTCACATGTCATAAAATATACCTACCACTTTTAGTATAGTCACTGAATTGGCAATCATCAATATAATCAATATTAGAACATTTTATCACATTCATTACCTCAAAAGAACCCTCAAACAGAAGTAGAGAACAATTGCAGGGGAAAGTGGAAGCAGGTGGGAGGAATTGAGAGCATGGGATTGACATATATACACTGCTGAAGCTATGTAGAAAACAGACAATTAATGAGCACATACTGCACAGCTCAGGGAACCCTACCAAATTATCTACGGTGACAGGCATGAATGGGAAGGCAATCCGAAAGGGAGAGGATATGTGTATACATACGACTGATTCATTGTGCTGCACGGTAGAAACTAACACAGCAGTGTAATACAACTATGCTCCAATCAAAAATAATGTTAACAGAAACCTCAAACCCATTAGCAATCACTTACCATTTTGCCCAAATTCTCACCATCCAGCCCTAGGAAACCACTAATCCACTTTCTATTCCCATAGATCTGCCTATTCTAAATGTTTAATATAAGTGGAACTATACAAAGTCAGTTTTGTGAACTGGTTGTTTTCACTTAGCTTTATGTTTTCATGACTCATCCATGTTATACCATGCCTAAGAACTTCATTCCTTTTTAAGGTTTCATAACATTCCTCACGGAGATTCTCAATCCATTCATCAGTTGACGGGTATCTTCTGTTGTTTCACTTTTTGGCTGTTATGAAGAATACTGCTATGAACAGTCATGTAAACATTTCTGTGTGGCTGTCTGTTTTCAGTTCTCTTGGGTGTTTGCTAAAGACTGGAATTGCTGGGTCATATAGCAACTCTGTGTTTAACATTTTTGAGAAACCACTAGACTCTTTTTCAAAGTGATTGCACCATTTTACGTTCCCACCGACAGTCTCTGAGGGTTCCAACTTCTCCACATCCTCACCAATACTACTTACTGCCTTTCTTTTTCATTTTAGCCACCCCAGTGGGTATGAAGAGGTATTTCATTGTGGTTTTAATTTGTGATAATGATGTCAAGCAGTTTTTCATGTGCATATTGGCTTTTGGTATCTACTTTGATTTGGGTATGTGTATGTACATAAATATGTGTGTGTGTATGTAAATATGTGTGTGTATGTAAATATGTGTGTGTATGTAAATATGTGTGTGTATATATATATATATATATATATATATATATGTTACTTTCTGCTATACAGCAAAGTGAGCATATATATTACTTCTCAGGTTCTTTTCCATTATAGGTTATTACAAGATACTGAATATAGTTCCCTGTGCTACATAGTAGGACCTTCCTGTTTATCTATTTATCCCAAACTCTTAATTTATCCCTCCTTCCCTTCCTCTTTGGTAGCCATAAGTTTGTTTTCTATATCTTTGAGTTTATTCCTGTTTTGTAAATACGATCATTTGTATTATTTTTTTTTAGATTCCATACACAAGTGATATCATGTGACATTGTCTTTCTGTCTGACATAGTATGTCATCTAATATGCTAATCTCTACATCCATCCATGTCGAGTTAATTTTTGTATATGCTGTGAGCTATAACGGTTGAATATAATTCTTTTGCATATGTTTCTGCATTATTTATTGAACAGTGATTTTTTTTTCCTCCACTGAATTGTCTTGACTCCTGTGTCAAAAAATCAGTTGACCATAAATGTGAGGGTTTATTTCTGGACTCTCAATTCGATTCCATTTATCTCTATTTCTCTAATATTAAAAAAAAAAAATTATTCCTGCATTTGTGTAGAGTAAACATTTGCATAAATAGAAGCATAAGAAGAAATTAAAGGACCTCCCTGGTGGTCCAGTGGCTAAGACTCCAAGCTCCCAATGCAGGAGGCCTGTGTTCGATCCCTGGTCAAAGAACTAGATGCTATATGTCAAAACTAAGAACTTGTATACCCCAAGTAAAGATGCCGCTGGCTTCAACTAAAAGATTCTGCATGCCACAACTAAAGATTGAAGATTCCAAGTGCCACAGCAAAGATCCAGCACGGCCAAATAAATTAAACCAACAACAAATATTTTAGAAAAAGAAATGTAAAGGAAAGATCAATCCCACTGTGGTAGAACAAGCTACTGGTTCCAATTTGCACTCCTCTCCTGTGGTTATAAACGTGCACACCCTTGTCTTATCAAGATGGGGGGAGTGACTCAGGGCTTGGCCACGCAATGTGTCCTGACTCTTGGGATGTCAGTGAATGTGACACAAGTGGACCCTTCAAATGCTCGTGTCCAGTTCATCTTACTTTCTTACACTTTTGGGATCACATGAAAAGAATATACCTTCTGTGTCCACTGGTTTCAAGTGAACAACAGATGCTTGGAATAAACCTGAACCCACTCCGTGATCTGGAATCCAGCCAAATTAGGCAGACCCTGGACAAAACTCTGAAGCTTGGGCAAGAAATAAATGCTTATCACTGTTTCCCACTATGGTGTTTGTGGTTGGTTGCTCTATAGCGATAGCTAACTAAAACACCTACCACTTAGAGATAACCATGCCTATCATTTTGGTCTTTTATAGAATATGAGATTATGAAAAAAAAAAGTATGTATACATACATACACACAAATATGTGTGTATATATATTTGCACTCCTGTTGTTTTTATTTAGCATTTTTCCATAGTACTCTGTGTTTAACAGTTCTTGATAAACACTCCTTTTATTATCAACCTATTTCAATCTTGAAAAAATTATATATTCCTCTTAACCATTTCCACACTACTTTTACTATTTTAAGTCAAAGTACAATGCATTGTGTTTACTTCCCCTCTCTCAGATAAATCTTGGTCTGTATTTCACATTTTCCACAGAATGGATTCCTACAGGTAAAATCTTTAGCAAGTGCCTTTAAAAAGGGTTCAAGGAAGAACCACATAATCCTAATTTCCATGGCATTACTATTCAAATTTTCAACTATACTCTGGCTAAACCTGGATTATTTTGCTGCTTAGGAAATACAGGTCAAGAAGGAAGGGACATATGCACATCTATGGCTGATTCATGTTGTTGTGTGGCAGAAACCAACACAACATTGTAAAGCAAGTATCCTCCAATTAAAACTAAACAGCAAAAAAAAAAAAAAATTCAGGCCAATTTTTGTTTCACTTTTTGAAAAACCATTTATGTGAATTCTTCCAACATGTTCCATTATACTATCTTTGGACATCGGCAGTTTATTCTAAAGAAGACTGTTCTTGCCACAAAAAATAAACTACGCAAAGCTGTGCCTCTTACTTTCCTTGGATTTATTTGGAAATAGGGCATGGGAACAAAATGCAAGCTTATTTCTTTGGGTTTTTAATATTGGCATGGCTGATAAAGTGTCATATACCTTGAAAGATGGTATCCAGGGGAAGAGCCAGGTCTGATTTCCTCTATATCTGTAACAGCTTCTGGCATGTTGCATAGATGGATTTAATAAATATTTCTTGAATAAATGCATGTAAGAAACATAGAAAATGTTAAAACAGCCTTTCTGGCCAGCAATTATTGCCCTCACAATGATTGGTAACTAGTTTTCAGGTTTCGAGGATGACAAATACGCTGCAACC
This sequence comes from Bos indicus x Bos taurus, assembly GCF_003369695.1. Classification (NCBI taxonomy): domain Eukaryota; kingdom Metazoa; phylum Chordata; class Mammalia; order Artiodactyla; family Bovidae; genus Bos; species Bos indicus x Bos taurus. The sequence goes on along the minus strand of NC_040097.1, from coordinate 37,626,721 downwards.
AAAATTAGATGCAGGACTCTAAAAAGTAGGTCAGACGGCTGATACTGTATCTAAACTTCTCTGGGTCCATCTTAGCAAATAAATGGATCTCTCTCAGTTCCCAGTTCAACTTTTCCTTTCCCCAAGGAAAATCACGTTTATTCAGATCATCTAGTAACAACTGATCCGGTTCTTTTTTGGCAACTGCTAAAATGATTACTTTGGGAGTCCCAGTGGCTGTCCTTGCAGAAGACATTCACTGACTTGCAGGAAGTCTCACTGGGGTGCCTGTTATTTTTCATCTTGTAAACTGAACCCCTCATCTCACCTGGCCATTGCCTCTCTCGCATCAGTTCTGTGGGGACCTGGGCCCCTCTGTTCCCACTTCTCAGGGGCTACTCTCACCCCCATGGGCTAAGCCTGGAGATACCCTTTAAAAGAGAAAGACTTCCACCTGCCTCAGGCACTTAATAACGTTAAGTGACATTTTCATCTATTCAAACCCTGGGAAACATATTTTTAAAAGTCGGGTTTGCAAGTCACTCACCTGGAAATTCCCTAGACAGAAATGGAACAAAGGACAGGAGAACCCAACTAGGTTTACTTAAATTGAAGGTACTGAGGGGAGGCCAGCTAGGTGCTGCACGAGGAACCGGGAGATGAGAGACAGCAGGTCTTGGGTGTGCACAGAAAAACACGGCCACTGTCCCCACGTGCAGGGAGATCCAGACTCGCCAAGGCCAGCAATCGTGACACCGAAACTGCGTCTCCCTCCTCTGCCCCGCCCCCAGCACACACCCATCTATCTGAGGGCGCAGGACCTGCTAATACAGCAGAGAAGGTTTAAGGAACCTCTGAAAACTAAAAATTGCTGCTCAGCTTGTAGGGAGCGGTAGATTCCCCATTTTTCTGTTACATCGTGTGTCTGGTACTGTATGACAGTGGCACAAAAAATCCTCCAGCTGAACAAAGCACATGAAGAAAACAGAAATTCTGGAAAGTACCCAGGAAAAATGTATTACCTTGCCACCCAGGAGCCAGTGTTCACTGAAACTCCTGAACAGAGCAAAGCATCTAGAAAGACAGTGAAAATGCAGATGAGACAGTTATCAGATAGTGGCTATCAGGAACAGAGAGGGCCTTCACTCAACAGCAGTTTAGTCCTCAGGAGTTTCGTTATAGGATTAAGGCTCATCCAGAACTACCTGCTCACAGATGCTCCTTGATATTTGCTTAGAGGAGCCCTGCTGCCCTCCCATCGTCAAGGGAACTGGCTGTGAGTTTGTAACCATTATAGCTGCGATGATGAAACAGTGAAGAAGATCTGCCTCTAAGTCAAAAGTATACAGAGATAAGGTTCATTTTCAGTGCCCTGCAGCAGCTTCTGATGGCAAGGCCACTGCACTTCTCCGTAAGTGGGGATCCAGAACTGATTCATCTCAGAGTGAGCAGATGCCTCTTTTTTCTCTCTAATACCACCCTGGGCTCCACCTCCTAATAATTTCATTACATGGCAGGGATGGGGGCAGGTGGGGAATAGAAAAAATGAGAGAATGACTGGTAAATATATGGCAAACTTTTACATGAAGAAATGGGGAAAACAAAACCCCTTAGAACTCTATGATTAGCAGGAATGGAACTAATAACGTTACTATAGACATGTTATCAGGCCAGTCATGTCCACTCTGTGTATAATATTCTATTCCTTTGTGTTGGGCTACGTAACTGAGGTGTGTAGTCTGTGTGAAGGTGAGTCACACTGGAATAAAAGCTATGTTTTTTGCTGATTCTTGTTTAAGACGCTTGTTACCCGCTGTTGCAGATACTTCCGAGCTTAAAATTAGAACACAGACTCTGCCAAGTTTTCTGGGGAAATATATGAGTTTAAAAAATAGGGTACAGGATAAAATAACTTGATGAGGAAGTCTGAATTAATAAGAAAGTTACAAATGCAGAAACAAAAAGAGGAGATGGCTGCCCTGGCTCTAACTGAAGGCATTCTGCTTTCTGTTTCTTTTCAGGGTTCTGGGATTTTGAAAAAAAAATTGTTTGATTGTATATAAAATCTCCAAAAACTTGCTGAAATATCTCACTCGGTTTCAGGTTCACTATTTTATTAAATATTCACCCCAATCAGTGTAAACATGTTTCCATATATACAGAAAAATTGGATGGAATGAAAAAAAAAAAAGAGAAAGGAAGACATGGGAAAAAAATCAGATTCTCTTAATACTCTATGAGCCTACAACTCATTAACACATGAAAAGTGACTTTTTATAGCCATATTGATTAATGTATTTGATACCCAATTTAATGAATCATCAGGTTGAAAACTGAATTACCCGGTACAATTTCTAATATTTCTCGTGAAAGGGTATGCCTTCTTTCATAGTTACTGAAAAATATGTTAATATATGTAGCTATTTGTTAACTGTTTGCATTTCAAACATAATAAAGTTTGGCAAATCAAATCACCTCATTTGTTTCCATTACTTGAAATGCTGCTTGGGGAAATTTTTAGGCAAGGTACCAAGAGTATCACATCTCCCCCTAGACAGCCCAGGTTTGCTTCGTGCTCCCTGCCTGCTGTGCTCTAATCTAACTTGTCCCTCTGCTAGGTTTTTCCCTACAGAGCTCGACTTGTTAAGGGCTGTGCATTAATTTGCCTTTATTTTGTGTAGAGCCAGGCATATGCAGCATCTGCCCCGGGCCTGAAGCTGTGTTAGGTGCTGCGGCTGCAGCCAAGAGCACTGACAACATGGAGGTGGTCCTGGCTGTCGGCTGCTGAGCATGGATGGTCATCAGAAATGAGAGGATCAACCGAAGGAGACAGGTATGCCTGGGAACAGGGGAGTGTGGATGTGGGATGACATGGCATCAAGTGCAATTAGCTGGAAGACATTTAACCATTAGGAGATTTGGGCAGCAAACTCTTTCTGCCAGCATTTCCCAAATACTCAGGGTGGCAGCACCATTTCCACCTTGGCTAACAAGGCTTTATGATTGTGGCAACAGTTTGAATCACTGAGTTATATTTATGGACTATTTCAGAAAATTAATCAGAAGTCCTGTAGTAAGGCAGAAAAAAAGGTTGCATGCCTTATATATGCTCCTAATGACTCATATTTTTAGGACTATGCACAATTTTTCACTTGGGGGTAATGCAACATACCTAGCTAAACATGTTATTTGCATTTTACACCTTGGTTTATTTATTTATTCTTCATCCCCCAAGAGATATGTTTTATTGCTGATTACACTGTACAGGAAAAAAAAAGGAAGTAAAAAGTAAACTCTACTTTTGAGGGTTTAACGGACCATGAATCCTCTCAGTTGCTTTTCAATGTCTGTGCACTGAAGTTGAGTTTTAATTAGTTGTCACCACAGCTGACTCAAAAAGTTTCTTTAAAAAGGGTAAATACAACTTTGGTTATAAAACAAACGACCTCGGCAGCAAAATAATCTGGAAAGAGAGTGGGGAAAACGTTAAGTCTGAACTTCAGTAGAACTTGACCAATTCTCAGGAACACTGGGGAAATTCATCTACAATTGTCAGGACTTCACCCCGCTTTCTAGAAACATCTGTACTGTGAGCGATGGTGCTCCTGTTTACTCCCAAATTTCAAAGAATATAACAACTACCAGATGCCAGATTCTCAGAGAGCACTCGAGGAATTTTAGAGCAAGCCAATGAAATACGACAAGAACAGGTGGCCCATGGTCTTTCTAAGAGACTGAGCATGCATTTCTGATAATAGTATTGACAGGTAGGCAACCCATGTTTGCTTCATGCTGAATTTGAATCTACTTTAAACATTTAATGGTTTTCTGCTGGATTTTAGTATCCATGAGAAGAATGGATAACAAGTTATTCTGAACAAGTTATTTCTATACATTTTAATGTAGTGAAACAGCCTACTGTACAACAAAATATTACCCAGCTGACATCTATGTAACAGTATATCACTGCATCAAAGAGATGACCCCAAAAGATTCAAGTTCGTTTTCCAGAAGGAGTGACTGCTCTGCCACGGACCAGAAATATTAAGAAGACATGAGCAAAGGCTGAAGGTGCTTTCAGGGAATGAGCAGAGCAAACAGAATTATAGAAAAATACAGGGTCACCTGCTGAACCTTCAGTAATACCAGGCTTCTACTGAATTTATCTGGCTCACAAAAAAATGGTTATTCTTGCTAGGATTTGGACTCCTAGTTGAGTATTCTGTGTTGTCTATAGGACAACTTCTTTTATTCAAAGTTATCATCCTTTTAAACACAGAATATCACAGTAAAATGTGAAAAAAAAGTGCATGGCAGTTTTATGGCTGATAAATTGATCATCACAAATTTTTGGTCAAATTTGAGAAACAATTCTGTTTTCATCAGCTATAAAATCAGAACACATAAAAAATTCTAGGGCAGACTGCTTGGTTATGTGAAATATTCAATTATCTCCACATTGAGGCATGTGATAGTTTATTACTTCAAAATTTAATTGCAATTTATTATTTTTACAAGTACTATTTATAACACACTACTTACTTTGCCAGTAAAACTCACTTGGGAAAAATCAATTTTGCATTTTTTTCTGACTGAGAATTCCTCCTAGTAATAATGATTAGTGAAAACTTAGAACACGTGTAATATTATTTCTGGAAATACTGAAATTTTAAAGACATTGCCTTCTAAATTTGAAGAGGAAGCTATTAGGATTTTTTTTCACTTTTTTCTTTTTTTTGGCCATACTGCATAGCACATGAGATCTTAATTCCCAACCAGGGATCAAGCCCATGCCTGCCCCTGCAGTGGAAGCACAAGCGTCTTAACCATTGTACCACAAGGGAAGTCTCTAAGGAGTTCTTATCTTTGCTTCTTAGGCTTAGTAAATTACCAAGACGTGCCTTTAAATCCTTAATATTCTCACTTACTGAAACCTTTAAAAACTTTAGAACAGCTGCTTTTATCGTTACTGTTGTTTTAAAAATTCTTTTTCTACATGGTGTAAAATTAGAGAAAGAAACAGGATGATTCTTATCACACGGAGCAGAACTCTAGATGCAAGGAGGAATGTTGTATGACATCCCTTATATGCGGAATCTAAAAAGAAATGATACAAATGAACTTACAAAATAAAAAGCGACTCACAGACTTAACAGAACCAACTTTTGGTTATGGGAAGATGGTGGGAAGGGTGGGGAAAGAGACAGTTAGGGAGTCTGGGATGGACAGTACACACTGCTGTGTCCAAAATGGAAAACCAACAAGGACCTGCAGAGAGCACTCTGCTCAACACTATGTGGTCGCCTGGATAGGAGGGGGTTGGGGAGAGAAGGGCACATGGACAGAGAGCACTCTGCTCAACGCTATGTGGTCGCCTGGATAGGAGGGGGTTGGGGAGAGAAGGGCACATGGACATGTACGGCTGAGTCCCTTCTCTGTGCACCGGGAACCATCACAACATGTTCATCAACTATATCTCAATACAAAAGAAAACGTCTTTAAAAAGTGCAGAACTCTGATTAGCAATACTTGAGTTTATCTGAAAAAGAAATTAATTGATTTGTATGCTGTTTCTGTCTTCCTGCTGTGACATTTTACTAATTTCATTAGTAAGTAGTAAAAGTGAAGAAAGTGTGGTTTTTGGTTCTTCCTGAATGTATCCATTTAGCCAACACCTATCCTCTGTGGTTCTACCAGAATTATGTTTGAAAAATATCACATCACTTAAATAAAAGTTTAAATTAAAAATTGTGTCACTTAAGTGTAGAACATAGGTTTTACAGTTGGAGGAAGACCTGAGACTGGGTCTGTTTTTTAGCCATCTTTTCACCATTGTAAATTGGATAACTACACACCCTCATCATCTGGTGGGGGGAGGACAAAACTTAGCAGGCAGAATGTTATTTTTGTTAAGGTCATATGAAAAATGCCTTCCGAAATTTTCAAAGGAAACATTCAAGATTTCTAATCTACAATTCTCAACAAGAGATCTTTTCTTTCACATGTTAAAAAAAATGTTCCTGAAACAATCTAACTATTTTTTTCAGACCGCTACACTTGAGTTATGCTAATATTTCTACTCTAGATTCATTGTCTGCTTATTTTTTTTAATTTAAAATAAATATCAGTTTTATTTTCTTCAGGCCTATAACTATGTTTTCATTCCCTTTAATGGCCTATTTCTTTCTGGGTTCATCAAAAAACTCCGCCTCTACGAAGTCTGAAGTACTAAACACTTATTCCAGGTTTGTGATACAAAGCGTCTTTTATCCATGTAAACATTTTAGATTTAAATTCTTTGTCATGCTGGACATGTCATGCTCATATGTAAATTCTTATTAGTGAAACTGGTAATGATATTCATATTCAATTTGATTAACTCTGTCTTCTACTGTTCAAACATCTGCTGTCATCTCTCACAGAATATCAACCTTTTTCTATTTTCTTTTCTCTCTTCTGGCTTCGCATGGCTCCATGTGCCACCATGGATGCCTTTCCTCACTTGTGTGTGTGTAAGAACTCTAGTATATCCTTTAGGACTCAATTCAGAAGTCTCTCTGCTCCTTATACACATCTTTACTAGAGCAGTTTTGAAGCTGGAGTTACAATGATTGATTTACACTTCATTCTGTCTCTCAGATTATGGATCCATGTTGGCAAGACAAAATCCAAGATTTGTTCATATTTGTATTTCTAACACATAAAGTTCATAAATGTCTGTTAAATGGCCAAATGACTATACTTTTCTTTAGAAAGGAGCTACCAGCTTTTCTTAGAAATGGCAACAGGTGGCCATTTGGATTTTTCTCTTTCTGTTTTCCGTAGGTTGTGATCATCATGGCACCTGAATTACTGATTCTTTTGGGGGCAGCAGTAATACTGCAAGCAGACTTACTTCCTGATAAAAAATGTAAGTACCACCTATTAAATTCAATAATTAAAAAAAAAAATAAGTACATTACAAAAAAGGATAGTATTACTTTCTCCTAAATAAGACTCAATTAGGAAATCATGATTTTTTTAAAAAGGGATGGAACATTTATTCTTATCAGAATATCAGTTCTTTAAACATATTATATTTTAAGAAAGCAAAGTTGGCTGAAGCGGATATTTTATGTTGCAGTGGGAAATCGTATTCCACGTGTGTGTAAACGGGCACTCAGAATAAAGCTGCAGCCGGTTGGCCGTATTTGGACACCTTCCCAGACAAGCGTATAGTTCAAAGTCCTCTCCAAGTTCTCAGAACCAAAGAATAAGAAGCTTCCACTATGTTTGGTTCAGAAACTTATTGATCACTGGGTTTAGGGAAAAAAAACAAACAAACAAACAACCCATCACATGAGTCCCCCACTAGCACTCAGAGAACCTGCTACAATAATGACTATGTTCTCGTATCTGCACTGTCCAATGACACTTGACTATTGAGCACTGGATATATGGCTCACGTAACTAAGACAGTGAACTTTGATTTTATTTAAATAGCCACATGTGGCCAGTGGCTACCATAATGGTCGGTGAAGTACAGACAGAGCCCCAGAAGTCTGTATGCAGCAGGTGTGGAGGCAGAGTCATGGAAAGCTATTAAATATTAAATGTCAGTGGAAATGTGCTGACGAGTAAATTCATCAAAGGTTTCATAATTGTACAATACTATAAGCGAAAGAAGTGAATTCACTCAGTCACATCCGACTTTTTGCGACCGCATGGACTGTAGCCGACCAGGTTCCTCCGTCCATGGGATTTTCCACACAAGAATACAGAAGCGGGTTGCCATTTCCTTCTCCAGGGGATCTTCCTGATCCAGGGATTGAACCTGGGTCTTCTGCACTGTAGGCAGACTTTTTACCATCTGAGCCACCAGGGAAGCCCAACTTTAGCAAAAATTTTAAAAGTTGTATAAATGTATGCTCAAGAAAAAAAGACAATAAATGTATTACATGTTAATGCCACTCAGTGATAAAACTGTGGCTGTATTTTTTTTCTTTTTTTTTTTGATCATCTGTGCTTCCCAAGATTTCTAAGAACAGGCATTGATATTGTAATTTAAATGAAAGCTTTGATTTTGAAGACACTGTTAGAGAGTGGTTCATGAGGGCGGAAAAAACATTTTCTGTTTATAAATGCTGATTGAGTAATTTTGCTTACAAGTTTTTTGACCTTGAATCATAGTAAGAAACAAATCTTTACATCCTGAACCAGTATACAAATATGTGACTATATTTATGGAACAAATAAGAAGTTCATGAAATAGGACTTCTTATGTTTGATGCACCTGATATTTTCTATTCAATTTTATTCCATGTCATTAAACACATTGCTACCCACAAACGAACATATTATTTTAGTCCATTAATAGATAATGACCCTTTGAAAATTATTATATTGAATAATAATATAGTAAACTATTCATATTTCAATAAAACACCTGTAGGTGTTATAGGTAAATACCTGGGCAAAGTAAAAAAGATAATGAGCTAAAAACAGTTCTAAAGAACCTTTTCCTAAGATTATTTCAGTGTTATACAGTCTGATAGCATAATAAAATACTATACCACACAATAAAACATTTAGTGATTTTAAAATGTCCCATATAATTAAACATTGCATGGCTTTTTTCTTTTGATCAACAGTTTTACTTCTACCACCAGTCAATTTCACCATTAAAGCTGTCAATTTAGCTCAAGTTCTTTTACGTTGGGAACCAAATCCTGATCAAGAACAAAGCAATATCCAGCTAGGATATCATGTGAAAATAAATGCTCCACAAGAAGAAGATGTAAGTGTTTATTCTGATGGCAATGCTTACCTAGACTGAATTTTCCTTATTAAAGGAAATTTTAACTAAAAAGAGAGAAAATCACTACAGAGCTTTCTGTTAATGTTCCTAGGAGGGCAATGTCTCTATTGAAATGGCTGAGAACTAGTGCCATACCTGCACTAAAAGAGTGGCTCGGAACATTTTTAACTGTGGGACCAATTCTTCCACTTAACAATAAAGTTTAGTAACTTCTGAGCTACAATGGTTGAGATATTGATTTTATGTTGCCCCTAAAATATTCAAAAGAACAGAAGAAAATAACCAAGCAAAAGAGGACAGGGGCCATTGTACTTAACAGAAAAGGTCAAATTCAAATCCCAGTTCAGCCACTTCCTGCCTTTACTACCTCCATCAGTCACTTAAGATCCCAGAGCCCCAGGTTCACCGAAGGGATATAGTAAAGCACCAGGTACCGAGCGGATGTGCCATAAATCAAACAAAGGGAGAAGCAGTACTATGTCAGTCAATATGGAATTCTAGAGAATTCTCCATCAAAAATTTACCTCTGGGGAGGAGATTGGAGCCAGAGATGGTGGCCAAAGGAAACCGGAGTCTGAACTGTAGCATTTTGTTTGTTTTTATAAGAAGCAGTTAATTCAGGTATCCTTGAATAATTATTTTCTATATTTCATTATGTATTTTTAAACCATGTACCAATCTAAACTGGACAATTTGTTTATTCATTTTAAAAACCTCTTTGTTTTTGGTAAAAAGCTGCACCTATTTAACGTGTACAACTTGATTGATGAGTTTAGGGATAAGAACATAACCTTGAAACACTGGGTTTGATTTTTTTCTAGCAGAATGATTGCATTGCATTGTGTTTACATGCCATTTAAAAAGTGGAAGAAAACTCCTATTTGATTAAATAGTTCTCTGAAGGTCATTTCCCCTTTACGTATCATGACTTGTGGGTTTTATTTTTAGTACGAAACCAGGAACACTGAAAGAAACCTCATAACCATCCTTCACAAAGGCTTTTCAGCGAGTGTGCGGACAGTGCCCTGGAACGACCACTCCCTACAAGCCAGCAGCTGGGTTTCTGCAGAACTTAAAGCCCCAATAGGTAAGGCAGGTCTCTGAGGGCCTGGTTTTCAATTCCAGACCTTTGTAAACATGGGGAAGTCAGGAGAGGAACACGCCTCGCTTTTCTCTGTAAGTCAGTCACTCATCCCTACAGTGTTCTTTTACCTCATCCGCGTCCTCTCCGAGACAGAGATCACTGGTTAGTGTGTGTGACCCAGTCAATCCCATCCAGCGGCTCCCTGCAAACATTGAGAATTCTTCTTCCTCCCCGGCTCAGAAGACAGGGAGTCGTAAACAAAAGCTGAGCTCTCTCATAACTGGATTCTAGGACATCTTTCCACTCGCTCCCCACATGAATCCTCTGCTCTTCTCAGATGACTTCCAACCATGACCCCTCCACACCAGCACAGTCCTGCCTCTGAGCCCTCACTGCCCTGAGCTTACCTCTTTGGCCTGCTTTTCTGAATTCTTCCTATACTTCAAAGCCCAAATCAAATCGTATCTGCTCTGGGAAGCCCCTTTTTTTCCATCTGATGCACAGAGGGTTGCTGTTCCTTTCAGAACTCATTCAGGGATGCTGTGCTACTCATGTGGCACAACATACAACATTACATTCTTTATCTTTCACAGTAAATAGATGTTAACCCTGCCATCCTATTGCCCTGTGCACAGGGCGGAGTCTCCTGCTTTCCTGCACCAGCATACAAACAGCATGTGCTTCAGGCTTCACACATAGTGTTCCCTGTCACACTGGTGGATGTTTACGATTGTATGACCTCTCAAATGAAACTGAAGAAAACTGTGCTGACAGTTCATAGAAGCCATGAGACTGGATAGCCTGAGTGCCATGAGCAAAGAGATTAACACCTACTATGTCTATATGGTCCTTCTGTGGAAAGCTGGGGTTTCTAATACTTAGAACCAGTGACACTTATGATTCAAACCTTGAAGACAAACAGACACACACACACACACAGAACAGAGAAAGAAAAAGGGAGAACGGGCCACCAAGTCTTGGGATGTGTGTACTTGCACATAACAACCATGGCCTGGGCCAGTCTGGCTGTGGCCAACAGTCAAACTATCCTCTCATCACATCACTGCATGAAAAGGCCATGCCTCCCACATCGTGTGTATGACCGAGAGCAGCATCATGAAGATCTTCCCATTCACTCAGTAGAACATGATGTCTGGACCACACAGCGGCCAGTTCACAGTAGGCTTGATGTCACACGCGGAGACAGAATCTAAGGTAGACAGAAGACCACAAATACAAGTCGTCATCTGCTGTACACTAAAGCACGTTTCCACGTCCCTGCAGTGAGTAACCGGAGTGTACCTTAACAAGCCTTTCATACTCTTCTGCAACCTCGACTGCTCTCTGAGCACACTGATGTGGGGTGACAATAATGAAAATGTCATTATTTCTGCCTTGAATCAGACTGAATTCACACCACATCATTCCTTGGAAGGAAACTAGGAGAGAAGCAGACCTCAGAAACTCTAAACTATACTTGGCACAGATTATCTGGTCATTTAGTGCCTGGAGAGAGTATACACACACACACACACACACACGTATACACATACATATATATATATATATATATATATATGAAAATGTGTGTATACATGTGTGTGTGTGTGTATATGCATATGTATACATATATAAGGACTTCCCAGGTGGCTCAGTGGTAAAGAATCTGCTTGCCAATGCAGGAGCCACAGGAGACTCGGGTTGGATCACTGGGTCTGGAAGATCCCCTCGAGGAAGGCATGGCAACCCACTCCAGTATTCTTGCCTGAAAAATTCCATGGACAGAGGAGAGAAGTCTGGTGGGCTATAGTCCATGGGGGTCACAAAGAGTCAGACATGATTGAGCAACCAAGCATGCATGCACACGTGTATGTATATGCACACACATCATATATATACATATTCACATATACACACATGCATATATACCTGCATATACACTGCTGTAGAGCAGAAACACAATATTGTACGGCAAAGTGAATCAGCCACACACACACATATAGCCCCCAAATAAATTCAAAGTGGATTAAAGACCTAAATGTAAAGTCAGACACTAAAAAGTTCTTAGACCAGAACACAGGCAGAATACTCTTTGACATAAATTGCAGCAAGGTCTTTTTTGACCCATCTCCCAGAGTGATGAAAATTAAAACAAAATTAAACAAATGGGATCCAATGAACTTCAAAGCTTTTGCATAGCAAAGGAAACCATAAACAAGTTGAAAAGACAATACTCAGAATGGGGAAAATATCTGCCCACACAGCAACTGACAGGGATTAATCTCCAAAATATACAAACAGCTCACGAGGCTCAATATCAAAAAGACAAACAACCCAATCAAAAAAGGAGCAGAAGATATAAATAGAAATTTCTCCAAAGACCTACAGATGGCCAACAAACATATGAAAAGATGCTCAACATCACTAATTATAAAGAGAAATGCAACTCAAATGATACAACGAGGTATCATCTCACACTGGCCGTAACACTCATCATCAAAAAATATATACATAAATGCTGGAGAGAATGTGGAGAAAAGGGAACCCTCCTACTCTACTGGTGGGAATATAAATTAATACAACCACTATGGAGAACAGTATGGAGGTTCCTCAAAACACTAAAAATAGAATTCCCATATGACCCAGCAATTCTATTCCTGAATATATACTTGGAAAAAAACATATTTCAAAAAGATACATGAAACCCAATGTTCACTGCAGCACTATTTACAATAGCCAGGGCATGGATGCCACCTAAATGTCCATCAATAGAGAAACGGATAAAGATGTGGTACATATATACAATGGAATATTAGCCATAAAAAGGAGCCAAACTGTGCCATTTGCAGTGATGTGGATGGACCTACTGTCAAAGAGAGTGAAGTAAGTCAGAAAGAGAAAAACAAGTATCATATATTAAGAAGGAAATGGCAATTCACTTCAGTATTCTTGCCTGGAGAATTCCATGGAAAAGGATCGTGGAGGGCTAAAGTCCATGGGGTCACAAAGAGTTCGATACAACTGAGCGACTAAGCACCGCACATGTGGACTCTACAAAGATGGTACAGATGAACTTATCTGCAAAGCAGAATAGAGACACAAATATTGAGAACAAACATACCAAAGGGGAAGAGGGAGTAGGGTGGCTTGGGAGACTGGGATTGACATACATACACCACTACGTATAAAACAGACAACTAATGAGAACGGAGTCTATAGCCCAGGGAGCTCTACTCAGTGCTCTATGGTGACCTAAAGTAGACTTTAACACACTAGTCTGTGTACTGAGTCTCTAAAGAGGCAGTGTTCTTTTGCGATGTTGCCAAAACTACTTTCCTTTTGAGCGGCAACCTCTGTCCCTCATGAACCATTTGGATACTACCTAATGAATCACTTCGTTCTCTGATGCAAAGTGGCGTTGGAGACCTTCCCCAATTAGCTCTCTCAGTCATAACTAGTTATTGACAATGGAGCATCAGAACCCTGAGGCTGCTGTATACCAAGCTCAGAATGACAATTTATCACACTGCTCTTGAATTCTAATATCTATCACATATAAACCCTCCCTGCAAAGAAGCTGTAAAACTTTGAAGTCAGAAAGTAGGGCTTAGTCATTTTAGTTCATCCCCCAGAAAGATGACCTTTTGCAAATAGGTTTCTATAACTGTGTGGTGACAATTACTTTTTGATGTCCCCAATCCCTATGAGTTTAAAAGAAACTATCAAAAACTGTCGTGGCAATGCTTTGTTCTTTAAAAAAAAATTTTTTTGTTGGAATAGAATTAACTTACAATGTTGTGTTACTTTCCACTGTACAGCAAAATGTGAAACAATTCATGTATATGTATATCTGCTATTTTTTTCCAATTTTTGACCACCTAGGGTCTCCTGGAACTGAGATTGTGAATTTAACTTGCACCACAAACACGAAAGCAGATAATTACACACACTTACGACCATACCAAGTTTCTCTTCACTGCACCTGGCTTGTTGGCAAGGATGCCCCTGATGATACACAGTACTTCCTCTACTACAGGTTAGTACCAATTTTCACTTATGCGAATGGGGTGTTTCCTCTAGCCTTAAAAACTTACGAGTGTTCCAATACAGGTATCGCTCTTGGATTGAAGAATGTCAGGAATACAGCAAAGACGTCCTGCAGAGAAATGTTGCCTGCTGGTTTCCCAGGACTTTCATCAATAGCAAAGGGCGAGACTACCTTGCAGTGTATGTTAACGGCTCTAGCAAGGGAGCTGCGATCAAGCCTTTTGATCAGCTCTTTGCCCTTCATGCCATTGGTAAGACAGCCTTGACACAAAACCAGAATAACTGAATTGCAGAATCTCAGCACTGGGAGGGTTTATAAATATCACCTAGTTTTGCAGAATCTCAGCACTGGGAGGGTTTATAAATATCACCTAGTTTGGCTACTCATCTAATACTGAACGACCACATGGCTCCTGCTTAAAAACCACAGGGTCAAGGTTTCTCAGCCTCGGCGCTACTCATATTATCTGGCCAAAGAAGTCTCTGGGGCTGTCTGTGCTTTACAAGGTGTCCAGGAGCAGCCCTGGTCTCCAACTGCTAGACGCCAACAGCACTTCACCCCATTCTCAAGTTGTGACAATAAGAATGTCCCTAGACTTTTTTTTAACCTCAATGCCTAATGATTTTTATTTTTTAAATTTTAGTTTTATTGAGGTAAGAGAGGTAAGAGGTAACATGAGATGTATCCTCCAAATCTTTGGTGCACAATACAGTACTGGTGACTATCCGGACAATGTTGAACAGCAGATCTCTAAAACTTAGTCTTCTCTTTTTTTAACTTTTGATTTTATATTCGAGTATAGCCAATTAACAATGCTGTGATAATTTCATGGCATGGCAGTGACTCAGCCATACATATACCTGTATCTGTTCCCCAAACTCCTCTCCCACGCAGGCTGCCACATAACACTGAGCAGAGTTCTGTGTGCTATACAGTAGGTCCTTGTTGGCCCTAGTAATTCCCCAGACATTTCAAAATGCCCCCTAGGGGATAAAATCTCCGCTAGTTGAGAACCCAGGGAAAGTGAGCTCCCTGCTGAAAGAAGCCCAGACCACCACTCAGCAGCTCTGGCTGGGCTTGTGAAATGTCTGCCCACGGATCCTGTGAGGGGTTGGCATCACCCCCAAACAAGTCTGATTCCTTCCCCACCAGAAGGTCCCTCAGCTACACAAAGGCAGCCAGGTTTCTCATCCTGAGCTCTCTCTGCCCCCGGCTTCTCGTGCATCCCTCTCACAGTCCTCTGCCCTCTGGACTCTCTCCTCTGGGTGTTCTTAAGTTACCAGATCTCCCTCACCATGTGATTCTCTGACTGAAGCATACGAGCTAAGCTTTCACTTGTTCAGTCTGCAAAACTGAAGACCTTCTCCCTCATCCTAAATACTTGTATTAATGAAACTCATCGGGAGCCCTTCACAGAGCATTTCTGGTGCTTCATGTTCAAGGTTTCCGTGATGGCGTGGCTATTAGTGTGGACTATGGGGCCAGGCTGCCTGGCCCTGGATCCTGGCTTCTCCACTCACTCGCTGAGCGACCTTAGACAAGCTGGCCATTTCTCTGTGCCTCAGGCTTTGCACCTGAAATATGGGGAGAAATCAATTCTTCCTACAAGGTCTTTGTGACAATTAAGTACGTTAATAATTATAAAGTGCTTAGAATGGTGCCTGGCCTAAGTATCCAATAAATACGCAAAATGTTATTATTTAAAGGATGTGGTTTGTGACATATGTATCTGTTTCTACTTTTCCATCATCCATATGTGTATGGATGTATAACTTTTTGAGTACTTGCTAAAGAGGTTATACAATTCTCTTCAACAGCATATTTTAGGTCATATTAAATGACCTAAAAATGTCACGTTCATGAAAACAGGTAATAAAAAATACTGAGAGAGACCTATGAAACAATGATATTAATATGAAAATGGACACAGCCTGGGACAGACTATGGACATTTATTTTCTTGTATGATTTTCATTTTACTGAGACCAACTCCTCATATTACTAAAAGAAATAAATGTTCTCTTGGTGAAAAACATTTCGGCTTAAGGGATGGCAGGCTCTGGAGCCAGAGGGCCCCATTTTTAGCTTGTTCCTATGATTCAGTAATTGTGAGATCCAAGTCACATAACTTTAGACAAGTTCACTCAATTAGAAATAATTGCCACCCATATCAAACGGCCATAAAACAATCAAGTGAGATTTCAGGGTAAAGAACTATGGAGTTATAAGCAAAGACAAATTTAGCCCAACCCGTTCTTTTTCTGTAAGAAAAAACCAAATCCTCACAACAAACGAAAACAAGACATACAAACCAAAATGAAATAAAAACTGAGGCCCAGAAAGGGGAAGTGACCAGCCCAGCCACACACCTGTCCCATAGCACAGGGCTTAGTTGGGTCCCCAGGACACCGCTCCAGGAGCAGGTTTATCTTCAGGTTGGCCCAATTTGGGAAGTAAAAATGGATGGTGGGGTGGGCCTTAATAAGCTGAAGGAAAGGGCATTCAACCATTTGAGACTGTTTAAGTAGGAAGTTTTGAGGTTTACAGAAGAGATCTCTCCTGTAGCTGTAAGATGGGAGTCAGATGCGGGCTGCCAGAGTTCTGCGGCTTGCAGATTTGTTGGTTAAATGCGGGAGGAAAATACTTGAGAATATGTAGCTTAGAAATACCTTGAGAAATGTGGGTGGACTGCACTTATCAACCATGATCACCAAACCCTTGTTCTCTAACACAGATCGAGTAAATTCTCCAGCGAACGTCACGGCAGAGATCAAAGGAACCTGTCTCTCTATCCACTGGGAAAAACCAGTTTCTGCTTTTCCAAGCCACTGCTTCGATTATGAGGTGAAAATTTACAATGCAAAGAAAGGATATTTTCAGGTGATTATTCCAATCATTCCATTATTTGATGACAGATTTCTTTAAAAAAAAAATTCTTGTCCATTTGACAGCTCTGGTTATAGCCTGGAACTAACAAAGTCGAAGGTAACTATCTCAGTTTATCAAGATAAATCAAACCTTACTGGTTTTTTGTCTTGCAAGGACCTATTTTGGGTTGTAAATAATGTGAAGGATTAGATAAAAGTTCATTAGCACTGTTGGGGAAATGGTGCAGCTGCTATGGAAAACAGTACGGGGATTTCTCAAAAATTAAAAATAGAATTATCATATGACCCAACAATTCTACTTCTGGGTACATATCCAAAAGAATTGAAAGCAGGGTCTCAAAGACCTTTGAACAACCATGTTCATAGCAGTATTATTCACAACGGATAAAAGGAGGAGATGGGTGCACAATGTGAATGTCGAGCCGCACACTTAAAAATGGTTAAGATGGTAACTTTTTGTTTTGTGTGTTTTACCACAACTTAAAAAAAAATGCCACTTCATTAGCCCTAATGGACAAAAAAGTCAAGGGGAAAGGAGCTAAATTAAAGTCAATATTTATTAAGCATCAACTATAAGTTAAGCTTTGTCAATACTTGGTTTAATTGCTGAGTCATATATGACTTTTGTGACCCCAAGGACTGTAGCCTGCCTGGCTCCTCTGTCCATGGAATTTTCCAGGCAAGAATACTGGAGAGGGTGGCTATTTCCTTCTCCAGGGGATCTTCCTGACCCAGGGATGGAAAATAGGGTCTCCTGCATTGCAGGCAGATTCTTTATCAACTGAGCCAGGGAAGGCCCTTGTTATACTTACAGTTTCTCTATTATGTAACTATACAATGATCATTCCCTTACAGGAAAGTGAGGCACAGAGAGATTAAGTAAGTTGCCTAACATCACAAAGCAAAGGAAAAAATTGGAGAAGTCAGGATTCAAACTCCTGCCTTGCAAACTCAATTTGGTTTAACAAAGATGTTTATAAGCTGGCTTCTTAGTGGGAGATAGACAAATAGGTGCCATTTCTGCTCTCAAGGGGCCTGGTCTGCAGGATGCACTCACCCAGTCTCAGAGCTGCCTGACCAAGAGGCCAGGTGGATAAGCAGGGAGTCAACAAAGCTGCCAGGGCCTCCACCAAGGGAGAGGAATTGAACAGAATCTTGAAGGATGAATAGAAACCTGCCTAGTGGGAGAAGCAGAGAAGGACCTTTTTTAGCCAGCGTGCCCAAGTAAATATGGCAAAAAAACTGGCTTTCTTTTTAAAATGTCTAATCCACCATATACTGGTATGATTTGCTAGAAAAATCAAGTATAGCCAAAGACAAACCCAGTGATCCTGAGCTTGGATGCCATGGCTATTTCAACTTGCTATGAAAGCTCCCAAATTGTCTCCATTTGTGTATTTCCTCCTTGAGGACCACAGTAAACAGCCCTCACTCACGCCAGTCCTCCAGTACACTTGGAGTGGCCAGGGCCCTAGGCGGAAGGATTAACCAAGGCTTGAGAGAACACGGCTCCTTCAGCCAAGCGGCAGTAACTCAGTCAGCTGGACCGAAGACCAACACTGGAATTGTAACTCTGGCTCTGACATGAGCACCTCTCCCAGAATGCCTCTAAGATTTTGCTTGGAATAAGTAGTTTCTCTTTTTAAAACCATGGCCATTAGCAATGGAAGCCGC
Organism: Bos indicus x Bos taurus; assembly: GCF_003369695.1. Lineage (NCBI taxonomy): Eukaryota > Metazoa > Chordata > Mammalia > Artiodactyla > Bovidae > Bos > Bos indicus x Bos taurus. Next base: position 37,608,252 of record NC_040097.1, on the reverse strand, counting down.
TGGAGTGTTTCATAGAGAAATGTGAAAACATCTGGAGAAATGTAGAATTATTTTGGTAGCAGCATAAAAGCTGGGTATGGGGAGAGGGAACATGTGGAAATAGAAATAGCAGTCTCATGGCTACTGCAATGGTCCAAGCAAAAATTGATGAGACCTAAAATGGCAGTGTTTTTGGAGTAGAGACAAGGAAAGGAGAACTATATCCAGGAGTATGTAACGTGGAGGCCCCAGGGACATAAACTTGGTTTGGGGCAGAGGGAATTAGCTGCATGGTGAAGACACTGACCAGGAGAGAGAATATATAAGGCTTTGTGAGAAAACAGGGTCAATTCAACACTATAGAATATCAGTCTATGTTGCCTATGACAAACTGGAATTTACTGAGTGTATATTACTAGGTTGAAATACCCCAAATGGTTGTTTTTGCAGATCAAAAATGGATTGCTGAATATTAGAAGTTTTAATGTGATGCGACCCAAAATATATTTAAGCATGGCTTTTACAAAGTTAGGGCTTCTTTATTTGATAATCCATTGGTTTGATGGTATTATTCCTATTTTACAGATGAGAAAACTGAGGCTCAGAGAGGTTAAGCAACTTGCCCTGCATTTAGTTAGAGGTTAGAGCTAGGATTCAAACCCCTCTTCCCTAGATTCAAGGGCCCTGCTCTTTTCTACTTCCTTATGCACCCTCCACCCCTCACTTCTCCCCACCCCCGGCTGGGAGTGACACATTGAAACAGGGATAAGCAAGCTTTTACAGTAAAAGGTCACAGAGGAGATATTTTAGGCTTTGCAGACCATGCTGTTTTTGCCAAAATTACTCAGCTCTGCCACAGATACAAGCAAATAGGCATAACTGCATTCCAGTAAAACTGTTTGTGGATACTGACATTTCAATTTCATGTAATTTTCGTGTGTCACAAAATACTCTTTTTATATTTTTCAATTGTTGAAAATATGTAAGTCATTCTTAGCTTGCAGTTTCTATAAAAACAGGCAGCAGGCCAGATATGTCATAGACTGCACTTTGCTGGCACCTGTTGAGTATGATGGAAGCCATGGCATGTTGTTAGGTGATTACAGAATATCTTGGGACAAGATGGTGGGAGTTACACATCCTGCTATGGGCCCCTCCAGTCTTTCACTCTGGAAATATCAGTTGGACCGAGATGGATCACTGAGATCTTACAATTGCCTATTTTATTTATTTTGGTTGCTATTAGCTTTCCATCGAAGGATGACTGCCAACGCATCCATACTGAAGTGATCTAGAAGACCCTAGTTGACGTGTGTCTTACTGATTTTAAACGGGCCGCTGAACACTGAGTCACTTGCATATGACCTTCCAGTCTAGTCACTGGCATAATTTAAATAGCATGTTCCGGAGTCTTATCATGTTATTTTTTTCCATTTAGACAGAAAAAATGACAACCAATACACTCATCACCATAATTGATGATGTTTCTAAGTATTACATTCAAGTGAGAGCAGCAGTGAGCCCTGTGTGCAGAGCGACGGGGCTCTGGAGCGAGTGGAGTCGGCCCATTTACGTGGGTGAGTACCTCTTGTTTATTTTAAGGCACGTGGCCTTACTCGTGGTTGTAGCAGATCCTCCTGGAAAGTGGACATGTTCACTTCTGAGTCTTGAAATGCTCTCGTTGTCTCTACTATGCCTTACCCTGTCAGTTGGCTTGCTGCCTTTCTGACCAGAGGTGGATTTACCATAAGAACGGTGAAGTTTAAACCTTCAAGCTTCTCAAGAGCACAAGGTCTTCCCAAGTCTGGTGCCTATTCATTTTTTTCAGATTACCTAATTCCACTTCTATCCAATTTTTCCAAAATATGTCTTTTTAATTTTGATATAAATTCATATGCAGTGGCAAAGAAACATGGTGAAAGAACTCATGTAGACTTCATTTGGTTTCTTTCAGGAGGAACCTCTTAAAAACCTGCACTGCAATATGCTACCCAAAAACAGTGGCAAGGAATCCACCCATCAATCTTACTCAGATTTAACTGGTTCTATATGTACTCATTTGTGTATTTAGTTCTACGCAATTTTATTCCATGCATAGGTTCACGTATGTATTACCACAAGGGTTCTTCTTTGCGCCCTTTTATACGCACATCCATCTCTCTCTCCTCCTTCATTCCTAACCCCTCTCAACTACTAATCTGGTCTCCATTTCTGTAATGTTTCCATACTTAATTTTGAATTCTTACTTTTGTTTCACTTCATAAAGAAGATTTCAAAACTGAATAAGGTATGGCAAAACCAATACAATATTGTAAAGTAATTAGCCTCTAATTAAAATAAATAAATGTAATTAAAAAAAAAAACTTAATAAGGTCAGGGTCCACAAAATCTGGATTCAGACCCAGGCCTTCAGCAAAAACAGACCTCAGTTCAGTTCAGTTGCTCAGTCGTGTCCAACTCTTTGCGGCCCCATGGACTGCAGCATGCCAAGCCTCGCTGTCCATCAACAACTCCCAGAGCTTACTCAAACTCATGTCCATTGAGTTGGTGATGCCATCAACCATCTCATCCTGTCATCCACTTCTCCTCCCACCTTCTATCTTTCCCAGCATCAGGGTCTTTTCAAAAGAGTCAGTTCTTCCCATCAGGTGGCCAAAGTATTGGAGTTTCAGCATCAGTCCTTCCAATGAATATGCAGGACTGATTTCCTTTAGGATGGACTGGGTGGATCTCCCTGCTGTCCAAGGGACTCTCAAGAATGTTCTCCAACACCACAGTTCAGAAGCATCAATTGTTCGACGCTCAGCTTTCTTTATAGTCCAACTCTCACATCCATACCTGACTACTGGAAAAACCATAGCCTTGACTAGACGGACCTTTGTTGGCAAAGTAATGTCTCTGCTTTTGAATACGCTATCTAGGTTGGTCATAACTTTCCTTCCAAGGAGTAAGCGTCTTTTACTTTCATGGCTGCAGTCACCATCTGCAGTGATTTTGGAGCCCCCCAAAAATAAAGTCTGTCATTGTTTCCCCATCTATTTGTCATGAACTGATGGGACCAGATGCCATGATCTTAGTTTTCTGAATGTTGAGTTTTAAGCCAATTTTTTCACTCTCCTATTCTACTTTCATCATTAGAGGCTCTTTAGTTCTTCTTCACTTTCTGCCATAAGTGCAGCATCATGCATATCTGAGGTTATTGATATTTCTCCCAGCAATCTTGATTCCAGATTGTGCTTCATCCAGCCCGGCATTTTGCATGATTTATTCTGCATATAAGTTAAATAGCAGGGTGATAATATACAGACTTGATGTATTCTTTTCCTGATTTGGAACCAGTCTGTTGTTTCATGTCTAGGATTGGGCACCACCTGGGCTCCTATATTGGTTCTGCAGATGTTTTTGTTTATGATTAAACTGACTAGCTTACTAGGCAAATGAGGTGATCACTGTATCTCTCTGTGGGATCGGAGAAGGGTGATGACGGTGGCTCTGAATGAAGGGGCAGATTCCCACTCGTCCTCTGTGTCAGATGGTAACTCTTTAAGTTGGAGAGGCGGTCCTGCACCATGGAGCTAGAACATGCATTCCCTGTGTTTGCTGCCACCTGTGTATCTTGGCCATGCAGGGGGCACTGTGTGAGAGAAGAGGACAGTTAACAAAAACAACTACTGTTTCTCAAAACTCTAGAGTCTTCCATAGCAAGCTCAGGTTTCATACTAGCCTTGTGACATGCTAACTACTTGTTCAGCCTAGAAGAGATCACTTCTCTCTGCCCATCCTTGGAGGCTCCCAGAACTAAGGAGACAAAATCCACTTCTCCTGCCTCACAGGTTATTGTGAAATAGAAACAACAATGTCAATAGATAAGATTTATTGTTGACTACCTGCTCCCCTCTAAGCACTGAGCCAAAGGCTTTACAGGCACCCTTTCACCAATCCTATCCACAAAACTGTTTTGTACATGAGAAAAAAAGGTTTTGAACATTTAGACAGTTTGCTTAATTCTGCATGGCCAGTAAGTGGCAGAGATGGAATTCAAACCCAGGCTGACTGACTCCAACGCCTGAGCTCTTAGCCCTACAGCACCGTGGCTGGGTGCTACAAGCTAAAACCCTGAACAAATTAAAGACTCATTTAAGAGATCCTGGTAGCTAACTTTGTGGTTACAGGTGGTCAAGAGATCCTGGTAGCTAACTGTGTGGTTATGGCTTGTCAAGCATGTGCATGTCATATACCTCATCCTATGAGGTAGCTAATGACAGGTACTAAAGGACAGATTTCTTTCTTTCAGCACATGCTATGATTTCCTATTTAGAAATAAGACACTTAGGCTAACAAGTGTTTCTGCAGGACATTCCTGGGCAGTGCCCACTGGCCCATGTGCATGTTAGGCCAGATCAAAGACACAGCAGGGAGATTTCCAAGGAAGGCTGGGGAAGACAAGCAAAGGCCCAAGGGATGGAACATGGTTCTGAGTCTGCAAGGCCTTGGGGAGCTGGGTTTCCCAAGGGGAAAGGCGCCCCTAAAGTTGCACCACAGGATCAGCACAGCCTTGTAGCTCTGCCCCCATATGACCCTACTGGGACTCAGAGGAGCAGCAAGACCCTTCCTGAGAGAGGGAAGAGAAAGGAAAAGAGGAACTGAGAAAACAGGCCAGAAACCCCTACTTCATGGTTTGGCCAAGGCCAGTCTTTCCCCCTCCCCCAACACCCTCCTTCCCAGGTTGAGGCCCCAACCTGAGAAAGCAGACCCAGCACACACAGCTCCCCACCCCCCAACCCACCAACATTGCTTCAACTGCGCAATCGAGATCCACTCTTCTCCCCAAGAGGGGACCCAACAGAAGAAACACAAACCCATCGCAGGGAATTTTCAACAAGGTTATGAATTTCATCAAATGCGCACCAGTTCAGTTCAGTCACTCAGTCGTGTCCAACTCTGTGACCCCATGAATTGCATGCAGCATGCCAGGCCTCCCTGTCCATCATCAACTCCCAGAGTTCACTCAGACTCACGTCCATCGAGTCGGTGATGCCATCCAGCCATCTCATCCTCTGTCTTCCCCTTCTCCTCCTGCCCCCAATCCCTCCCAGCATCAGAGTCTTTTCCAATGAGTCAACTCTTCACATGAGGTGGCCAAAGTACTGGAGTTTCAGCTTCAGCATCATTCCTTCCAATGAACACCCAGGGCTGATCTCCTTTAGAATGGACTGGTTGGATCTCCTTGCAGTCCAAGGGACTCTCAACACCACAGTGCAAAAGCATCAATTCTTCAGTGCTCAGCTTTCTTCACAGTCCAACTCTCACATCCATACATGACCAGTGGAAAAGCCATAGCCTTGACTAGACGGACCTTTGTTAGCAAAGTAATGTCTCTGCTTTTCAATATGCTATCTAGGTTGGTCATAACTTTTCTCCCAAGGAGTAAGCGTCTTTTAATTTGATGGCTGTAGTCACCATCTGCAGTGATTTTGGAGCCCCCCCCCCCCCCCCAAAAAAGTCTGACACTGTTTCCACTGTTTCCCCATCTATTTCCCATGAAGTGAAGGGACCAGATGCCATGATCTTAGTTTTCTGAATGTTGAGTTTTAAGCCAACTTTTTCACTCTCCTCTTTCACCTTCATCAAGAGGCTTTTTAGTTCCTCTTCACTTTCTGCCATAAGGGTGGTATCATCTGCATATCTGAGGTTATTGATATTTCTCCCGGCAATCTTGATTCCAGCTTGTGCTTCTTCCAGCCCAGCGTTTCTCATGATGTACTCTGCGCATAGTGGAAGCTTAATTTTGATTACCTGCATTTGGTGGGATTTTGTCTTAATGCTTTGTTATTCCCCAAAGGTACAAAAATCACTGGCCCCAAAGTACTGATATTTCCAGGTGTCTTCCCAACATTACTGCACACACAGTTTCAGACATTTTTATTTTTTCTCAGTGCTGTTGGAGGACCTCAAACTAACTTGGAGACCATGGTGGGTACCTTGGCTGTGGAGCCAGTTCTGATGTTTTAGCCTTTGTGTTCTGAATTCTCATCAGTGTTGACTGTGAAGAGTTTAGAACTTAGAGAGGAAGAAAGCGAGACACAAATCAGGAGATCTAGGTTTTCGCCGTGGCTGTGGCAGCGTCTAGCTCTCTGACTGAAGTTAGAGATGCAGAGATAACATTTCATGAGCCAAGTAATCAGAGACTGTAAGCAGAGACAGACTACCTTAGTCCTCCGAAGGCAGGGCCATCTGCTGTCACCCTGCAGGGGACAGAGTGGCTGCCCCTGACCTAGTCAGTCAGCCCTAACCTCCCCAGGTCTCAGCTTCCTCCCTGTAACAGGTGAATTTCCTCCTTTGTAAGTTCTTTCCAATCTGCCTTTCACTTTCAGGTTCCCCTACCCCCTGCCATGACAGCCCCCTACCAAAGTGCTGAGAGAGAGCCTGACCTAGAATGAGAGTTTATTTTAAGCTTGTTTTTAATTTATTATTCACTCTGCACTTTAGAACTGGCACCCCGTTATTATTTTCTAAACAACAGCTTCCCGGTTTGGAACTGGGTTCATTATCCTTTGCCCTCAGGTATGCCTCCCTGCCATCATCATGGCAAATCTTATTTCATTTACTGCCACCCTGGTCATGAAGATGCACTGATTAATATTACCACTAACCTTATAAATCCATCCTTTCTGGAATTTACTCCCCTGCTCAGTTTAGGATCATTAGTGAATTTAATCAATGCAGGCTCTCCATCGCCATCAAGATGATTAATAAACTAATAGGAAGCCCAGGCTCCTCTGAGACATTTCACAAGGCTCTTCCTTACCCCGCGAGGATGCAGCAATAATTATGCTCTGCTTGCAGCCCACCAGGCAGTGTTCCCACTCCATTCATTTCCTCCAACATTCTTCCTCCTCTCCTACCTTGTCTCATAAATGGCACTCTGGAGCCCTCCCCTTCCATTTTCATGCCAAGACCCAACTCAAATACCACCTCTCTGTTAGATATTATTAAGTCCACCTCCCTTATTTGAGGGAAATGGAGACCCAGAGATATTTAATAATTCAGTAGTTATCAAAAAGCCAAGAAGTGGCTATTAATGGATAATTTTCTCAAATAGGTGACATATGAGTCAATTAGTAAATTGCAATAAATTCGATTGACTAGTTAACCCATGAGAGCCCAAGGATCTTGATCAAGAGAGGGACACCAGATGAATACATTTTGATTGAAGAAAAGGGAGGATGGAGGAGTCAGGACTGCTGGCCAGCTCGGTTGGCAAGGTCACTGCACAGTCAAGAGACACAGGGCACAGTGGTCAGGGGTCCGCCAGCCTCTGGGCACTCTCGGTCTACCTTGAAACTCTGTCCTCCCATGCTGGGATTTCCAGGGTATGGAATACTTTTTATTTATTCTTCAGATGGAAGAAGCAGTTTCATTTTATCTGCCCTTGTTATCAGCTGCCCTTCCTCAAGTGGCTTCTCTGCCTTATCTGAAGAGCTAACTTCCCACTTTTCACACTTCTTTCTCCTTTTGTAACTTTCTTAACTTCCGGATTGTTCTGTTCCTTTATTATCTCTGCCATCTCCTGTTTACCAAAACCCTCTGTCTCCTGAGGGGTTTGTGGTCTGAGCGAGGCTTTTCCTTTTCTAAAGTCCATCATGTTCTCCCTCCCTTCCCAGAAGCTCAAATGTCATGCATGAAACAAGCAATAACCAAAGCAGTTTCCTACAGTAATGCCTTCACCATGGAAAAGTGTTACGTGCATCCACCCAGCCACGTCGCTGGTCAGGCTCAGTGGATCTGAGTCTTGCACATCAGTGATGGGTCTTCTCCACAGTCACAGGCGTTGCCTCTCAAACGAACAACTGGGCCCTTGATGAAATCAGTATCTAAAAGCCAGGGTCTATCAGACGAAGGTACCAAGTACCAATTAAAATGTAGTTAAAAATAAAAATATTGCTTTAGGCCTGAGATGTGCAGCGCTTACACCCAGAGGAGGAGGAGAAAGTTCATTGCACTTCTTAGATGGCTCAGCTGCATGGTCAAGGTAAACACGGATGGCAGCTGTCTTTCAGGGCACCTTCTACAACAAGACCTATTACTCACAGGACTCTAAGGACTTCATGAAAATAGCTGGAAGCAGAAAATCAGGGAGGGAAGTAAGATTTGGTGGGGGCGGGGGCGGGGAATGGAAGCCAGGCTCTTGCAGGGAAACTCTAGTGCCTTTTTCCTTGAACCTGACATTCATGGGCTGTGAATGAGTGAGGGAGCCCGGCACAGCAGCCCCAGGGCACATGAAATCGCTCCCAGGCCCTCCAATCCACCTCCTTAACTTTACACTTTGCTGGCTCCACCCTCAGCACTCAGAAAAGAAAAAAACTATGGCCCAGTCTATTTGTCAGTCTTTCTTTAAATCCTCACACTGTGCTGGAACAGGGAGCGAACCAGGCAGGAGAAAGGTGAAGGGGAGACACTGGTAGAGGGCTCAGGTTCACTCTCCACCGGAAATGAATTCTGCAAATTCCAAAGCTTTCAGGAAGAAATGGTGGGCTTCTGGGTCAACAGTGACAAAAACTGGTAGAAGAATACAAAGCTGACCCAATAAAATGAAAAACCCACCCTCAGTATTCCCTGAGGGTGATATAACTTGTGGCAATTTCGGGTTTTCTTTGCAATGGGGGATTTGGGGTTGGTAAATGTGGTGGCTGATTTGGGCCATTGCTTCCTTTCACCCAGGCTCCTGTGGTTTCCAGGCTGACACCCCACTGCTTACTTGTTCCCAGTGGGGGCACAGGACAATTCAGCCCTGTGGCCTGAAGGAGGGCCAGCAGGAGCTTTCTCATTGTCCCCAGATGTCAGGAGCAGAGAGCTCCCACTTAGCTTTCAAGTCCAGCCCCCCAAAGCTGGACTTGCCCCCCAGGCCTTCTGTGCGTGACCTCTGTCTCATGATGCGCCCGCCAGCTGTTAGAAGGGAGGTGGGGCCCTGCTCTGGGGACAGGCACTGTGCCCGGCACGTTCACTTATTTTATCTTACGTAGCTTCACAAACACGGGATTTTCCTAATTTAGAGGCAAGAAAAGAGATGCAGAGGGGTTAAGGAATTGGCCCAAGTGAGAGCTAGGAAGTGATGGACTAGGACCTGGAATGCAGCCACAGGGCTGGGTCCATGCCCTGCTTTTTTTGTGATGTGGTCACAGTGCCAGCACAGAAGATGGAGGCGGGCGGGGGTGGCACAGGGGCTAGCGGCAGTAAAAGGGCCACCCTGTCAGCTCGTGAGCTGTCAGCCTCTATGCAAACCAAGCAATGGGGATTTCATCAACCTCTTCAGGATCCTCTAGTCTAAATACCTCCTATGAGCTGTCCATGGTGTTCATTTTCACACAGACCTTCTGGAGGGTGAGAGCCATCACACCTGATGCCCTCTCCTACTCTCCAGTATCCTGAATATTCAGTGTTTTCTTTCCCTTCAGGCCTGAGCTTATGACTCAATCTTTTGAGGATTCTGACAGGACTTGATTTTTAGCCTGGCTTTGACGATTTAGGGAAATTATCTTGGTGCCTTACTGCTGAACACGATGTATTCACTCACAATCACAGTTATAAGAAGATTCATTGAACACCTACTGTGAACTAGCACTGTGATGATCACTTTACAGCAATCAACTCAATCAGTTCTTATCCCTATTGAGCAAAGCAGGTGATGGATCCTCCCGAGGGCTCCCTGCTCAGGGACACCTCTCGTGGCAAGTGGGAGAACCCAGATCAAAGTGCTTCACTTATGTTTCTTAAGTCTCTGTGAGGACAGCTCTCAGTTGCTTTAGCAGGTGGACAGAGAAAGCCCAGAAAACCCCTTACAGGGAAGAAAGTTCTGGGTTGCCTGGAGCCCTATAAGACACACAGCCCTTGGTGCTGTGTGGAAAAGTCTGCAAAGAAGAAGATGGCAAAAAGGAGTTTTCCACTCAGCTTCAAGTCCTGCTGGAGACCAACAGTCTGGCAGCAATCCCTCTAGGGAATCCAGAGTGCATACAAGTATACACACACACACACACACACACACACACACACACACGCGCGCGCATGCACTTGCCCACACCCCCAAGGCATGTCCTTTCCATATTTGGGGTCACTGAGCCCCGTTTCCCCAGATGAACATAGTACAAGTTTTCTGCATTTTGCTCTGGGTCCTGCACTATCTACATTCTGTCCACAAGGCTGGATTGGTTCCCTCTTTTTGTCTCCCTAAACCAGGTGAAGCTCAAAATCCACTTGACAGCTGTCTCAGAAAGCTCATCCACCTGAAAGGCATGCTTATGACTTCAGCTTGCATCGTGAGTCTGTGACCCCTCTTGGGGGCCCCTTCACAAACGATGCCAGTCTCCCCCTCCAATGAGGAGCAAGCACAGGAGGCTTCATACACTAACAAATCTGCATCCTCTCAGTTATCCAGCCCCGTCCATGTCCTGAGAACTCCTTCCAGTGCCTTTTGGCTTAACAGACAACGAATATGGCTGCTTCACTGGAAGAGCCCCATCAATCTACTAATCAGTCTTTTCCCTTAGAACCTATGGTTGAGACTGAAATCAGATTCAAAATCAGTATGGGATCCCTGAAAGTCATGCTCACACAAAGAGCTTAAGGGTGGAACAGGCCTCCAAATCAAACTGACTGTCTAAGAGTTATCAGTCTGAACCATAAAGATCATAGAATTTAAGAACAAGTGGGGCTACAGCACCAGCAGGGGGAAGATTTGACAAAGCTCTGAGAGCAGCCAGAGGCTGAGCTGGGACTTGTGGGTCCAGGGTCTGGGTATCTTCAACCACCATCATATCTATCCCCCTCTCTCCCTTTCCCACCGTACACTCCCAGATCATACAACATGTGAAGAGATTTCTTTAGCTCCCTTATTCTCAAGGCTGAATGGCTGAGATGTCAGCAACTAAAGATGCCAAGGTCACCAGAAACCAGGCAGCTTGAGCTCCCAAACGCTCCAAGTTGCCAATATTGGGAGAACGTCCTAGGATAAGGTGCAGAGCCTAAACTGCTTCTCCTCCTGAGCAGGACAGGCTTTGCGACTTCCTCTTTGTAAAGCTCACCTCTGCATAACCAAACAGTGCTCATCAATTTCTTGAAAAGAAACATTTGTGGCTTCCGCTTCAATGGCACAAAAGTCATTCTTGAGTCAGAGAAATGATTCAAGTTACCTGGAAATACTTGTTCCTCAGAGAATTTCCAATGTCAGAGACCTCAAATTCAAATGAATGATGTACTGAGGGGCCTCTGAACTTTTACAGAAGTAAAATTCTTCATTTTCACCTGAAGGATATATACTGTGAGTGGGGACTATTCCCCTACTCAACTTTCAGTGAAGTCAGAGTAGGTGCTGTCTTTTATTCATTTAGTCACATAGCTGATTCTCAACTCATTTTTGCATGAAGAAATCATGTAACATTAGATAATCCCCAGGCAGTGTTCATTTGGTAGTGAATATGTGAACGCTTTTTCCTGAATATATGAACGCTTTTTCCTGCACTAAATTTATCTGCCAGTTCAGGTTTTCTTTGAAGAAAAGCTGACCTCAGTTCTGCTGTCTGGGTTAGTTCTGTCCTCAGGTGATGGTAAGGGATTGGTTCTAAAACAAAACTGGGACACTGCAGAAGCCAGGAGGGGAGAAATGACTCAAGTGCCACCTCTTCCAGACAGGAATCATGACTGCTTCTCACCTTGCAGGCATCACCAACTTTTATATCAAAAGAAATAAAATCAGTTGTGTCTCTAAATTTTGCTAATTCATAGAGCATCTTCACTTATTAATGCAAGTACTGAAGTGAAGAGCAAGACAGTAGTTTAACTGAAAAGATTTGTGTAACCACATTCACAAGTAAACGGCACTCTTATCGGGGCCTGACACACTGCTTGCAGTGAATTGCACAATTTTAGACACCAATGGGACCCAGTGTACCACGCTGATAATGTTTACAACACTGCTCATTCTTCCTGCAGGACTCAAGTTTCACCTGTCTAAACCACTGAAAACAGGAAGAAGTCTGCTCCTGACATAACCCTTGCTAAATTTATATCCCATGTGGACTAATGTGGAATTTCTGAATGTGCTTGTCAGGGAACTTGTGTAACGGCTCACTGTGTGGAAGGGTGAGCTTCAGAAATGGGGCAGTGAGGCAGGCAGGGTCCCTTATTCATGAAATCAGAGTGGGAAATAAAGTGAGACACTATTTGATTTGATGGTATTCTAGTTCATCCCAGTTGCTCTTTATAGTAGCCATGTGCAGTAAAAACTAAGTTTAACAGGACACTTGGTGACAACCCAGCGAACTGAATACTAATCCTAGAACAACTGAGTCTCCGTGGTACTTGGGAAAACAAAAGGTTTGTCTTTCTGAGCCTCTGTTTTTCATCATTTTGCAAACTGTGGCTACCGCCGGTGTTTAAAATAGCTGTAAACACATGAAACTTCTTTTTACATGCCATGGTCAGAGTGAATCACTTAAAGTGATTCGGTCCCGACTAAAGCCTAGGGAACCACAGGAGTAGTGGCATGCAAGGCAACCTCCTTCTCCTGGAGACACAGCCTGAAAACACAGCCACCTCCGGCAGCTAAGAAGCAGCACAGCAAGGCTGCCCTGCAGGGAAGTGGTCTCCGGCGGGAAGAGGACGCTGAGGACAGTGCTGCACATCTCGGGGATGTTTAGGATCTGTTCTGTGAAGCGCCAGCCGGTGCAGTGTATTCTGGGTCTGGGGGGCGGGGCCCCTGCACTGTGGTTAAGAGCACAGCTGCTCAGCATGTCCTGGCTCCTCCCCCGGCTCCGCCCGTCTCTGCTGCAGCTCCTCCATCCATCAGATGTGGATGGCAGTGCCCACCCTGAAGTGCTGCTTTGAGAATTCAACTGAGATTACACAGGAAGCCCTTTGCAGAATGTCCGGTACCTAAAAAGTGAATGTAAAAATGTGTATAGAAAATAACCTATTGGTGACTGCTGGTTACTGCTGACTTTTCTCTTTTATTCTCTTCTACTACTTTCACCAGTGAAAATATACTAAAATTAATCATGTGAGAGATCAGGATACACAGAATGATGGTGCCCTACTGAGTCAGGGTACTAGAAAATGTGCTGGATTGAGAGCATTCTTACGGGTCCTATTTCAACTCCCTTGTTTTTACAAATGAGGAAGCTGAGGTCCGGAATGGCCACCTTCACAACAAGACTAGGCAAAGGCATAGACAAAGCATGACTCGCACAATTATGGTTAGTGTGATCCACTGGTGTAAACTGCGCCATAGACAAGAGCATGCCTCGCTCGCATTTACGGTTGGCTGTGAGGCACTGATGTAAACAGAACCAGTGAGGAAAGGAGGTGGGGTCTACAGTGGTTGAGGAGAATCAAAGTAACTTTCAAGGACTCCAGTTTGGGAACTTGGAAGAGTGAAGACCAAAAGGGAGAGGTCATGAGGGAAGCTGCTTTGATGCGAAGAAGGGTTTGAGTTTAGTTTTGAATGTTGTCAGCTTTGAGGCACATCCCAGTGGGTTCCACCTATGGGCAATCTCAGATCCAGACCAAGAGATGGGCAGGAATAAAGGTGCAGGAGAAGAAGCCACGGAATTAAAAGACGAAGCTGTGCTCAACAAACTTTTCAAAGTTCAAAGAACAGATTACGGTGGAAAAACACCAAGACATCACGGTTGAGCTGAGAGGGCCAGCTGAAATTAAGGAGGAGGGAAGGAAATTATATTGAAGCAGAGGAAGATCTGAGTGGAGGATTCAGTGGCTTGGTTTCCAGGTGGGCATAACCATCAAGTCTGAAATTCAGAGGAAGGTCAGGGAATATAAAGTTGCAAAAAGAAACCAACCATCCTTTGGCTTCAACCAGGAGGAAGTCATCTGGGATTTTAAAAAGTGGTTTCTGAGATGGGAAAATGAAGCTGCCTGAATTTCTCATTCAACAAATGAGTCTAGGAAATAAAGTAAGATGGTATTTGATGATCACTGAGAGAGAGATGGCAAAGTAAAATAATGCCTTAAAGATAAAGGGTTCTATGAATATCTGAAAGCAGAAGGGGAAAGACGAAGGAGGAGAGATTAAAGCTTTTGGGAGGTAGAGGATCAACCCCAAGTAAGAGTTCTCAGGAGGCAAAAAAAAAAAATAGTGCAAGAGATCAAAGCAACACTGGAATCACGAGCATTAAATCCTCAAGACATCTCTCCATCCTGACACCTTGAAAGATTTGAGTTTTATGTATTTGGGGTTTTTTCCCAAGTCTTAAGATATTTACAAGGACTTGAAAATTGCACTTACATTTACTCCTCATTTTATAGAAGCAACTATTAATGGCAAACTGAGTATTAGGACCTCCTGGTGAGCTGTGTCTGTCTCACCCCTGCATTTAGAGCTGCTGTCACTGAATTACCTGTGTCTTTATTTACTTAGCAAGTTCTTCCCTCAACTGCAGGAAGAGAAGTCTCAAATGGGTTCTTTTAACGCTGTCTCCCGGCAAGCTGTATAGAGTCCAATACACAATCAGATTAGATCAGATCAGTCGCTCAGTTGTGTCCGACTCTTTGCGACCCCAAGAATCGCAGCATGCCAGGCCTCCCTGTCCATCACCAACTCCCGGAGTTCACTCAGACTCACATCCATCGAGTTAGCGATGCCATCCAGCCATCTCATCCTCTGTCGTCCCCTTCTCCTCCTGCCCCCAATCCCTCCCAGCATCACAGTCTTTTCCAATGAGTCAACTCTAGGAGCTCAATAAATATTGACTAGATGGGTGAATAAAGGAATAAACAAACACAGAAAGGCCAGTATATTCAAGAGATAATGTGATATTTTCATCTTCTCTAAAAATGAATCAGGAAGTTTAGTAAGCAGATTATTCCCTAACCACCATTTGGTTTTTCTTGAATGCATTTCCAGTACCTTAAATGAAAACACACACACACACACCCAAAGCTATCATTAAAGCCCATAGAAAGATCTACCCCCTGAATGTAGATTAGAAGGAAATTTAACTTGAGTCGGACGGCATTTACACTTTCTGTACTGAATCAGGGCAGTTAGCATCTAAGTCCCTATCTGTGAAATGGACATGATTCCAAGACCTGCTTTGAGGACAATTAAGATTGTAAATTGTAAGACTATAAATGCTGGGAAAGATTGAGGACTAGAGGGTGGCAGAGGATAAGATGGTTAGATAACATCACTGACTCAATGGACATGAATATGAGCAAACTCTGGGAGATAGTGGAGGTCAGGGAAGCCTGGTGTGATGCAGTCCACGGGATCACAGACAGTCAGACATGACTTGGCAACTAAACAACAAGATTGTAAAGTACTTTCAACAGAGTTTGATACCTTTGTTGTTACCTACCAGTATTATTCCATACTGTACTTCCTCTAAAAGTCCAACTTTGTAAGATATTTTGATTGCAACACAATTAGGTTACTGATTAGGCTTACATTTTTACAGCTTTTTCATCTAAAATCCTCATGACTCACCCAAAGCGCTAAACGCCAAGATCCAGGTGGCATATTACCTAGAATATATCCCATAAATACCTGTTCAGTGATTAAATAGTGTTTCAAGATTAAAAATAGTCTCATTGCCATTGTTGCATTTCACTCTCCTATCAGCTCTGTGAGATGCCTGTTACCCTTTACAGATAAGAAATCTAAGACTCAGGAAAGTTAAGCATCACGCAGCACCTGCAACTCAGACCCAAGCCTCTTGATGCCCTACTGTCGTCATTTCTCTCAATGCTAATTCTAGTTCTGATTTTTCTTTCTTTTTTCATTAGGGAAAGATGATCAGAAGCCCTGGACAGAGTGGTTTCTTATTGCAGTTATGATGACCATCTGCTTCATCTTGTTAATTTTCTCACTCATCTGCAGAATGTAGGTATTCCTTTTATTTTGGGTGCTTTCACTGGGATCTGAATATTGAATTACATTCTTGCCAGGCGCCCACTGGATGGAGGGCTCTTGTTATCAGGTGGAATCTACAGTATTTTTGTGTCTTCCTGGACAGCCTTTCCAAGATGAGTGTGGACTAAATAAAAAACTGGGAAACAGGTGATTTACAGAAACTGGACAGAGCTCAATATAGCCTCAGTCACTGGATGTCCCCTTCTTGAATTTGCCAACAGTCTGCTAATTTCTGTGAAGGTTTCACATTTGTGTTCTTTTGCTTCCTTGACTGTCTTCCACTCAGTTCTTAGGTGCTTCTGTTGAGCCCCCAGGGCACGTCTGTTACATCTAAGGGAAAGGAAGGCAGCCTCTGGGTGCTGAAGTCACCACAGTGCCTCCTGTGTTATCATCCCCAGTTATGAGGTATCGAGTCCTAGCCTGGCCCTTCTGTCATCTAGCCCCCGAGTAGCCCATCGTTCCCAGATTCTACAGTATCTTGCAGATTTGGCAACCAATCCTAGAGCCTGCCAAAGCCTAAAAGTTCCAAAGTAGGAACTTCTCAACCCTCTGGCGTCCAGGAAGGTCAAGTGCCACTTAGGAGGCTGCAGAACATATTCTATCTTAGCTTTTTCATAGTTTAGAAAATGACTTTTAGGGGACTTCCCTGGAGGTCCAGTGGTTAAGACTTTGCCTTCCAGTGCAGGGGGTGTGGTTCTGATTCCTGATGAGTGAGCTAAGATCCCACATGCCTCACAGTCAGAAAACTAAAACTTTTTTTTTTTAAATAAGCAATATTGTAACAAGTTAAAGACTTAAAAAATGGTCCACATCAAAAAAAAAAAAAAAAAAAACCTTAATAAAGAAAATGACTTATCTTAAACAGCTTCACTATTTTAAATGTTATATAAGATGGTATCTATACCAGGGGGTGGTGGTGGTGGTGGCGGCAATTTAGAAAAGAGAAAAAAAGTAGACCGAGAGCCAACACAGAGGAGGAAGGGCGCATGAGCACCATAGGTGACCTGGAACCCCACACATCTGATGTCCCTCACCGTCAGAAACCAGGTCTGACCACACGTACCAACACGAAGCAGTTGCCATTTTGCCGTTCTTGGATCAGAAGTCACATCAAAGCCTTGCAGTACCCCTATATCTTCAACTATTGTTACAAAGTAGGTACTTGGAAGTCTTTGTGGATGAAGATTTTGAATTTACTGATTGGCAGGTTTGGGGATTAACCAGGTCACTGTTTAGAGCAGCTACTGAAGCACAAGAAAGGCTGCTTCTGCTCATCTCTCCCTCCTTCACTCTGTTTTCAGATGCCACGTATGGACCAAGTTGTTTCCGCCTGTTCCAGGGCCGAAGAGTAATATTAACGATTTCTTTGTAATCATCAACAATGAGGTAATACTGAAGGTTCTCTAATGTCCTATCTGCCCAGGGACAGGGTCCTGTCACTGAGCCACTTGTTTTCCATGTTACAAGAAAGGGCTTTTACCCAGGAGGCCAGATGTCTTCAAATTGCTTTAGTCACCCTGCTCTCTGGCTGATTGTTTTAATACATGTTCACTACAATCTCTGAATATTGCAAAGGTCCTACTCAATTATGAGCATCCTCACCAGTCAGAAAAGCTGAATTTTTATTTTCTATCAGCCATGTTTTAACTGACCTTGGGCAATTCCTTCAACCCCATGAGATATGACTTCCTCTTCTGTACAGTAACAGGCATAGATGCGTCCACTGACCTGTTTAACTCTGACATTTTAAGAATTCATGTTTCTGCCCCTGAGTACCCCTAAGTTTTTCAGAGGAATTTTCCCTAGTATCTAAATATAAAGAACCATAGAGCAGGCAAACGACTTCCCCAAATATGTTTTTGTAGGTGCCATTTATGCACTCAGAGCACTTAGGTGTAACCACTCACTCACTTATTAACATGTGTTCAATTGTTCTAGCATCAAGTGGGAGAAGTAATCCTTTGAAGTAATCCTTTCTCTAGTGAGTTGCCTTGGTGTCTTTGCTGACAGTAAGCAACGACATGCATGTGTGTCTATTTCTCGATTACTGTCTATCTGTATGCCAATACAACACTGTCTTGAAACTGAAGCTTTATTGTAAACCTGGAGACCAGGTAGTTTAAAACTTCCAAACATGACTGTTCAAAGTTGTTTTGGTTATTCCAAGTCCTTTTTATTTTCATATGGCATGGCAACACACACCAGTATTCTTGCCTGGAGAATCCAATGGACAAAGGAGCCTGGCAGGCCACAATCCATGGGGTCACACAGAGTTAGACACAAATGAAGTGACTTAGCACAAACTTCAGAGACAGTTTATCGATTTCAACAAAAAAGGCTGCTGGGATCCTGATCAGGTGATTTTAGAGAGAAGGAACATCTTACCAGTAATGAGTCTTTCAATCTGTAAACACAACATCTCACCTTATTTATTTAGATTTTAACTTCTGTCACCAAGGTCTTGTGCTGTTCAGTGTATTGATGTTCAGTTGCTTGTCAAATCTGTCCTTAAACTGAATGGATATTTACATCAGGGGCCAGGGGGCTTTCTATAAAGAGCAAGATAGTATACGTTTAAGGGCCAAATGTTTATTATGCAGTCATACTGTGAAATCAACCACAGACATTATACAAATAGCTCTGGACAATAAAACTTTATTTACAAAAGCAGGCAACGAGCAGGGAGAACTGGGAAATGAAGCGTCATCTTCTGCTGTTAGTTCTACGGCCCACACCCTCCACCTGGGGAGGCAAGTGACCCAGGACAGAGCTGACCATGGCTCGGGGCCCAGGCAGCAGCGTCCCAGCCTCGACCTCTCAAAGCATCGCCTGGCCAGTCCACTTTGGGGGCCTCTGCTACAATGACGATGAGGGGGCCCTTTAGAGCTATTGACAAACCAACAGGAAGCCTTCCGCTGATGGGAAAGAAAACCCTCCACTTTTCATCACTGCTGGCTCCTCTGAACTTGATGCTGGTACCCAGAGTCCTGGGATTCAGAGGGTGGCTACCATCCCAGAGAGGCCATTACACACATTTTTGCTTGTCCAGGCTTGAGTCAGAAATTATTTTTTTACACTCAAGAGACTTAGGGAAGGAGAGGGAGGGAGCAAGGAGGGGAATGAGTTGGCTGAACAATAAAAACGGCTCACTTAAAAAAAAAAAAAAACACTTATTCTAAGTTTCCATTTGTTAAAGACTGGTTTCCAGCCATTCTTTGTTTCAATACTGGCAACTGGAGAGAGTTCCTTCCAAGATTAAGTAGATCACAAACCACTCAAAATACATAGGCAGAGAGCATGGCTGCTTGGTCATCACTGCACATTCAGTGCATCACGTGGTGCCCAGTGCAGAGTTGTGCTAAGTCGTTTCAGTTGTGTTCAACAATTTGTGATCCTATGGATCACAGCCCACCAGGCTCCTTTGCCAGTGCAGAGTAGGTATTAGAAACATACTGAATGACTTCTACATTGTTGGCGGGACTTGTAGGTTGGTACAGACACTGTCAAAAGTATGGAGGTTCCTTAGAAAACTAAACACAGAATTACCACGTGATCTAGCAATCTCGCTCCTGGGCATTTATCCAGACAAAATTCTTAATCCAAAATGATACATGCACCCCTATGTTCATAGCAGCATGATTTACAATAGCCAAGACATGGGAGCAACCTAAATGCCCATCGACAGATGAATGGATAAAGAAGATGTGGTACATATATACAATGGAATACTATCCAGCCATAAAAAAGAATGAAATAATGCCATTTGCGGTGACATGGATGCAATCAGAGATTAACATACTAAGTGAAGTAAGAAACAGAGAAATCTCATATGATGTTACTTACACATGGAATCTAGAATATGGCACATATAAACCTATCTACAAGACAGAAACAGTCTCATATACATAGAGAAAAGACTTTAGGGAGAGGGAGGAGATGAGGGAGATGGATGGGCTGGGAGACTGGTGTTGGTAGATACAAACGGTTCCATTTAGAATGGATAAACAAGACCCTAACATACAGCACAGGGAACTATATTCAATATCCTGTAATAAGCATAATGGAAAACAATATAAAAAACAACATATATATTTTACAACTGAGTCACTTTGCTGTGAAGCAGAAATTAGCACTACATTGTAAATCAAATATACTTCAATTAAAAATATGGAAAAAAATACACTGAATGAGTAAAGAAGGTGAAGGAATATGATTTCTTACAGGAAGTTTATTTTTGGTCACGAATTTTATAATTAATATTAGCATTATTTATAATAGCCAAAATAGGACACAATACACCAATTTAGGGGAAGACTTTAGTGAACTGTGGACAGTGTACTATGAAGCTATTCAAAATGATACAGCCAAAAAACATACAGTCGTGCTTCAGCATCTGCAGGGGGAATGGCTCCAGGAGATCCTGGGGGGCACCAGTGTCCGCAGGTGCTAGAGTCCCTTATATAAAAGAGTGAAACCAGTGGATACAAAGGGCTGGCTGTACGTAACTTAAAATATGATATGATGCTGCACAAAAAGCAATCAACTTATAAAGCTCTTCATGTAACTGTAAAGATAACAGCTAGAGAAAAGGGCTGAAGAGATAGTGGATTGTGCTTGGGAGGTAAGTTTATGGGTGTTTTTTGGTCTTTTCTTCCTACTTCATTTCCATATTTTCTTCAGTGAACATTTACTATTTTTAAGAGCAAAATGACTTGAAACCAACTGTAAAGAAATTCAAAGAATGGAAAAGTTCTCTAGAAAATATCTAAGGAAGGATTATTTGTTTTGCAGAAAACTGGTTCCAGTGAAACTGAAGTCATAAGTTATGTGGAGGAGGCTGGATTTGAGACCCTGGAAGACTCCGTGTTTTGACTGTCCCTGGAACATTCTCAAAATCAGCTCATGCTCACGAGCCTCCGTGATGACAATGCAAAGGCTGTTTCCCGGCTTTGAGCAGTCTGGAGTCTACAGGACACTCAATTTAGCTGTAAGGTGATGCAACCTGACAAGTGTGGACGCCTCGTCACACTCTCCTAACACACACTGGGTGACTGATGCGTCCATCCTGCCAGGTCTGATCTCTGCACGGGCCGCACCTCCTCACCCTCCAGTCACCTGATCTGCATTACTCACCTCACACATTTTTGTGCGAGAGAGATGGTTATTAAGGCTAATGTCAGTTGTTTTTACTCTGGTAGTCAGCCACCAACAGTAATAATCAACTAAAATCTCAGGAAGAGAGCATTTTGTACCTTTCTGGAATGAACAGTGAACTTGTATTCAAGACTGTCTTTCCTACAGCACGTGGGAGCCATGGTGCTTTTATTCTGAGTTCAGGAATACTTTTTCAAGTAATGTGTGGGTGGGGGTGTGTGTGGTGGAGGGAGATGGAGAGACAGGAGAGAGGAGGGAGGCAGAGAGGTACAATCAAGTTAGCATCACTGCAGACAAACTCATTTCAAACCATACAGAGCTAACGAATCAGTCTATGCCCAATGAGGGGACAGGATTTTGTTTGAAGATTGTATTCTCGAAGGCAGCCTTGATATTTCAGGAATACACTGAGAAAGGCACTGGGTGGAATCGTGCTGGAAGAGGATCACTCTACCAAGAATGACTTTTCTGAAGAGATGTCTGCTCGCAAAGACTTCAGGCAACTTGCTGGGCATCTGGTCAGGGAGGGCTGCATCAACCCTGGCGCCAGAGGTTTGGAATGGGTCCTACACAGTCCTCATCACACACCCCGATCTAGACAGGAATCCCTCCCGTGACACCCTCACGTGCTGCTGGTGGTTTAGTCACTCAGTTGTGTCCTTGCTATCCCATGGACTGTAGACTGCCAGGCTCCTCTGTCCATGGGATTTTCCAGGCAAGAAGACTGGAGTGGGTTGTCATTTCCTTCTCCAGGGGATCTTCCCGGGTCTCCTGCATTGCAGAAAGATTCTTTACTGCTGAGGCACCAGGGAAGCTTGACATCTTCCTGTATTGTTCGCAACTAGCTCCTGGGCAGAGGAAGGGTAGGATGGGCAGCTGGAAACTGAAGGGACCCAACAGTGCTGACTGTACAGGGCCCTGGAACAGGAAGCTTAGGACTGGGAAAGGCCACAGTGCTCAGAATGGCCTCTGCCAGGGCCCACTTTTTACATGCTTGTCATACTTGATTTAGCCAGTCAGTTTGATCCAAGAATGGGGAAGGTTGACTACCAAATCGTTCCAGGGGTTGTTCTCCTGATAAACATCCACTGCACCTAGCAGGAACTGGGTCCAGGATAACAGGCACAGGGATCTGGCAGCTATCAGTTACTGCCCACTTCCAAGTGTCAGGGAACAAATGTGCCCCACTCCCCATTCATATGTTAAAACTCTACACCCTACTGTGATGGCATTTGGAGGTGAGGCTTTGGGGGAAAATGAGGCTGGAATGCTCAGGAATGGGATTAGTGCTCTACAAGGGGACCCCAAAGAATTTCTCCCCCATGTGATGATATGAGAAGTTGCCATTCTGCAGCCAGGAAGAAGACTCTCATGAGAATCCCAGCACGCTGACACAATGATCTGGGACTTCCAGTCTCCAAAACTGTGATAAATAAATTTCTGTTGTTTATAAGCCCCCTAGACTGTATGCTTTGTTAAGGCAGCCAGGTGTCAGGAGCTGCACCAGACTCTATGCACAGAAATGCAAAAAAGCAAAAGGTTGTCTGAGGAAGCCTAACAAATAGTTGGGAAAGGAAGAGAAACTAAAGGCAAAGGAGAAAAGGAAAGATACACCCATTTGAATACAGAGTTCCAAAGAATAGCAAGGAGAGATAACAAAGCCTCCTCAGTGATCAGTGCAAAGAAATAGAGGAAAACAATAGAATGGGAAAGACTAGAGATCTCTTCAAGATAATTAGAGATACCAAGGGAACATTTCAGGCAAAGATGGGCTCGATAAAGGACAGAAATGGTATAGACCTAACAGAAGCAGAAGATAAAAGGAAGAGGTGGCGGGAATACACAGAAGAACTATACAAAAATCTTCATGACCCAGATAACAATGATTGTGTGATCACTGACCTAGAGCCAGGACATCCTTGAATGCAAAGTCAACTGGGCCTTAGGAAGCATCACTACGAACAAAGCTAGTGGAGGTGATGGAATTCCCGTTGAGCTACTTCAAATCCTGATGATGCTATGAAAGTGCTGCATTCAATATGCCAGCAAATTTGGAAAACTCAGCAGTGGCCACAGGACTGGAAAAGGTCAGTTTTCATTCCAATTCCGAAGAAAGGCAATGCCAAAGAATGTTCAAACTACCTCACAATTGCACTCATCTCACATGCTAGCAAAGTAATGCTCAAAATTCTCCAAGCCAGGCTTCAACAGTATGTGAACCATGAACTTCCAGATGTTCAAGGTGGATTTAGAAAAGATCAAACTGCCAACATCCATTGGATCATCGAAAAATAAGAGTTGCAGAAAAACATCCACTTCTGCTTTATTGACTACGCCAAAGCCTTTGATTGTATGGATCACAACAAACTGTGGAAAATTCTTAAAGAGACAGGAATAACAGACCACCTTACCTGCATCCTGAGAAATCTGTATACAGGTCAAGAAGCAACAGATAGAACTGGACATGGAACAAAAGACTGGTTCCAAATCGGGAAAGGAGTATGTCAAGGCTGTGTATTGTCACCGTGCTTATTTAAATTATATGCAGAGTACATCATGAGAAATGCCAAACTGGATGAAGCACAAGCTGGAATCAAGATTTCCAGGAGAAATATCAATAACCTCAGATATGCAGATGACATCACACTTATGGCAGAAAGCAAAGAAGAACTAAAGAGCGTCTTGATGAAAGTGAAACAGGAGAGTGAAAAAGCTGGCTTGAAACTCAACATTCAGAAAACTAAGATCGTGGCATCTGGTCCCATCACTTCAGGGCCAACAGATGGGGAAACAATGGAAACAGTGAGAGACGTTATTTTTTCGGTCTCCAAAATCACTGCAGATGGTGACTGCAGTCATGAAATTAAAAGACGCTTGCTTCTTGGAAGAAAAGCTATGACCAACCTGCTACTGCTGCTGCTAAGTCGCTTCAGTCATGTCTGACTCTGTGCGACCCCACAGACGGCAGCCCACCAGGCTCCTCCGTCCCTGGGATTCTCCAGGCAAGAACACTGGAGTGGGTTGCCATTTCCTTCTCCAATGCATGAAAGTGAAAAGTGAAAGTGAAGTCGCTTAGTCGTGCCCAAGTCTTCGCGACCCCATGGACTACAGCCTACCAGGCTCCTCCATCCATGGGATTTTCCAGGCAAGAGTACTGGAGTGGGGTGCCATTGCCTTCTCTGATGACCAACCTAGACAGCATACTAAAAAGCAAAGACATTGCTTTTCCAATAAAGGTCTGTCTAGTCAAAGCTATGGTTTTTTCAGTATTCATGTATGGATGTGAGAGTTGGACTGTAAAGAAAGCTGAGCACCAATGAATGGATGCTTTTGAACTGTGTTGTTGGAGAAGACTCTTGAGAGTCCCTTGAACTGCAAGGAGATTCAACCAGTCCATCCTAAAGGAAATCAGTCCTGAATGTTCATTGGAAGGACTGATGTTGAAGCTGAAACTCCAATACTTTGGCCACCTGATGTGAAGAACTGACTCATCTGAAAAGACCCTGATACTGGGAAAGATTTACAGTAGGAGGAGAAGGGGACGAAGGAGGATGAGATGGTTGGATGGCATCACTGACCCGATGGACATGAGTTTGAGTAAGCTCCAGGAGTTCGTGATGGACAGGGAACTCTGGCATGCTGCAGTCCATGAGGTGGCAAAGAGTCAGACACGACTGAGTGACTGAACTGAACTGAAGGTTGACCACAAGCCCGGGTGAACCCAATAAGGTAGAGGGGATGATCAGGAAACAAGCTTAAGCCTGGATGGGACCAAGAGGGCAGAAGCTGCAAAGATGGGCAAAATATTTGATCATTCTGATTGATCTAGAATCTCTGTGAATGGTGTTCAGGAACCTGTACTATTCTTATGTTAGGCACACCCAAACGAGCATATCAGAATCACCTAGAGGGGTTATTAAAGTGAATCAGAGTTTGTGATTGAGCAGTTCTGGGTAGTGTCTGAGAATCTGTGTTTCTCATAAGTTCTCAGGTGATGCCAATGCTGGTTTCCCAGCCACAGTTTGAGAACAATTGCCCTGGGTAGTTCTGACGAATATCAATATTTGACATCCCTCCAAAAAATAACAAAATAAAAATGAAGGACATCCCTGGGAGTACAGTGGTTGAGACTCCGAATTCCCAATGCAGGGGACACTGGCATGCAGAGTGGCAAAAATGAACACATACACCTGAAATGAAAACCAACAGCTGAAGGAGTGGAAAAGACTGGAGGGGCGGGGTGTCGGGGGACCAAAACTACCCCCTTGTCAACTGATTTCTTGATGACTGATCTCTTTCAAGCGGTGTGTATGTGTGTGTGTGTGTGTGTTTTGGAAACCTAGGACTGTGAAAACTGTCTCTGCCTAAGAGGCTAGATGAGAAGAAAGCCACCCCAAGTATGGCTAGTCCTCTGGAGAGACGCTGGCCTCAGACCTGCCTCCCTTGACCTCGGCAATAGCATTATCCGGGTACTGAGCCTGTTTCAATCCTGTATCCAATATCAAGCCTGTATCCAATCCCAAAGAAAGGCAATGCCAAAGAACGCTCAAACTACCGCACAGTTGCACTCATCTCACACGCTAGTAAAGTAATACTCAAAATTATCCAAGCCAGGCTTCAGCAATATGTGAACCGTAAACTTCCTGATGTTCAAGCTGGTTTTAGAAAAGGCAGATGAATCAGAGATCAAATTGCCAACATCCGCTGGATCATGGAAAAAGCAAGAGAGTTCCAGAAAAGCATCTATTTCTGCTTTATTGACTATGCCAAAGCCTTTGACTGTGTGGATCACAATTAAATGTGGAAAATTCTTCAAGAGATGGGAATACCAGACCACCTGACCTGCCTCTTGAGAAATCTGTATGCAGGTCAGGAAGCAACAGTTAGAACTGGACATGGAACAACAGACTGGTTCCAAATAGGAAAAGGAGTATGTCAAGGGTGTATATTGTCACCCTG
This sequence comes from Bos indicus x Bos taurus, assembly GCF_003369695.1. Lineage (NCBI taxonomy): Eukaryota > Metazoa > Chordata > Mammalia > Artiodactyla > Bovidae > Bos > Bos indicus x Bos taurus. The sequence continues at coordinate 37,582,238 of NC_040097.1, read as the reverse complement.
CTTATTTAACTTATATGCAGAGTACATCATGACAAATGCTGGACTGGAAGAAGCACAACTGGAATCAAGATTTCCGGGAGAAATATCAATAACCTCAGATATGCAGATGACACCACTCTTATGGCAGAAAGTGAAGAGGAACTAAAAAGCCTCTTGATGAAGGTGAAAGTACAGAGTGAAAAAGTTGGCTTAAAGCTCAACATTCAGAAAACAAAGATCATGGCATCCGGTCCCATCACTTCATGGGAAATAGATGGGCAAACAGTGGAAACAGTGTCAGACTTTATTTTTTTGGCTCCAAAATCACTGCAGATGGTGACTGCAGCCATGAAATTAAAAGATGCTCCTTACTCCTTGGAAGGAAAGTTATGACCAACCTAGATAGCAGAGAAGGCAATGGCACCCCACTCCAGTACTCTTGCCTGGAAAATCCCATGGATGGAGGAGGCTGGTAGGCTGCAGTCCATGGGGTCGCTGGGAGTCAGGCACAACTGAGCGACTTCACTTTCACTTTTCACTTTCATGCATTGGAGAAGGAAATGGCAACCCATTGCAGTGTTCTTGCCTGGAGAATCCCAGGGACGGGGAAGCCTGGTAGGCTGTAGTCTATGGGGTCGCACAGAGTCAGACACGACTGAAGCGACTTAGCAGCAGCAGCAGCAGATAGCATATTCAAAAGCAGAGACATTACTTTGCCAACAAAGGTTCGTCTAGTCAAGGCTATGGTTTTTCCTGTGGTCATGTATGGATGTGAGAGTTGGACTGTGAAGAAGGCTGAACGCCGAAGAATTGATGCTTTTGAACTGTGGTGTTGGAGAAGACTCTTGAGAATCCCTTGGACTGCAAGGAGATCCAACCAGTCCATTCTGAAGGAGATCAGCCCTGGGATTTCTTTGGAAGGAATGATGCTAAAGCTGAAACTCCAGTAGTTTGGCCACCTCATGCAAAGAGTTGACTCATTGGAAAAGACTCTGATGCTGGGAGGGATTGGGGGCAGGAGGAGAAGGGGACGTCAGAGGATGAGATGGCTGGATGGCATCACTGACTCGATGGACGCGAGTCTGAGTGAACTCCGGGAGTTGATGATGGACAGGGAGGCCTGGCGTGCTGCGATGTATGTGGTTGCAAAGAGTTGGACACGACTGAGTGACTGAACTGAACTGAACTGAGCCTGTATCACTGTCTGATATCAGGGTATGAGTGGCTGGGGTAGCAGAGAGTAAACCATGTGTCTCCACAGTGGGTTTGACCCTTCCTCCTCCAGCTTGTGGAACTCACACTCAGTCTTTGCGGACCTGTACCCCTCTTCCCTCCGCCAAGCCTTCAAAGGCAGATTTGGGTTGATCCTGTCTCTGGGGCTGCATTCTGGGTCTCAGCCCCTCTTTCAGAGTGATTGACAGTGGTCCCTAAGTTTTTTGGCACTAGAGACTGGTTTTATGGAAGAACAATTTTTCCACAGATTGGGGCTGGGGATGGCGAGGGATAGTTTTAGGATGATTCAAGCACATAACACTCATTGTGCACTTTATTTATATTATTATTACATCAGCACCACCTTAGATCATTAGGAATTAGATCCCAGAGGTTGCGAACCCTTGCTATAGGATGTACCATCCAAGATGATGGGGCTCATATGAAATGTATTTTTTATCTGCAGCATCTGGGACAGTCCCTGACTCTTAGAAGGGTAAGTGTTTACTGGATCCTCTTAAGCCCTCTTGCCACCCTGGCACAGATCCTTGCAGATAGCTGGTACTAAATGCTATTTGGCAGAGATCATCAAGGCCTAAAATAAAAGCATGGAGAAGAGACAGGTGTCTAATATGAACCTGATTGGAAATAACCAGGAGACCCGTGTGTGCCTGGCCACCTGGCTGATGTTGCCTGGGTCTCTCTCTGCTGACGATGTGGCTATGTTGTAATGTGTAAGTTGCCATAGAAAGGACTTGGGTTTTTAGTGGTGTGTTCTGTTTTTACTACCATGTCATGGCAAATCAGTGTGAGCACTTCACAGTAAACACCCTCATCAGCAGGTGGATTAGCCGTGGGCACTCATCTCTTTCTGTCAATTGCCAGGAGGGTGGACAGCTACCTTCCTCCCAAGAGGCTTTACAGTCACAGGCTCAGAACAAACAGTGGTTCTGCATGACAGCCTTTCCAATACGGATTTCAGCCCATCTCTTCAGTATTTGGGATGCACTGGGGAGACTGGAGGGGGAAGGGCAGTTTGCCAGCAGCTCGGCAACCTGGGCCTTACTGAAATGCCTCAAGGACTGCTGCTATTGATGCAGCCTGGGGAGGAACTGTGTGGGCAGAAAACATCCTGATTAAAAATCCAAACGTTTTCACAGGGAGGCCTGTATGTGTCAGGACCATCTGCTGGTGGAATTAATAAACCTTAGGTGCTAATTTGTTAAGGAAAAAAGTAGATATGTGGAAGTGAGAACAGAGAACCGAAAACAGTCTTTGATGGCACGAGTGAAGGTGGAAAATCTGATTAGAATAGGACTTTGTGTCAGCCCCAGGGTCTCCACCTGTTGCAGGTATTCCTGCTTTCACCAACAACAAACCACGTTCCAGAGTTCAAACTTTTCGAAAACCATTATCTTTTAAAGACTGACCCTTATTTCTCCCGCCAGTATCCCTCTTTTTAAGGCAACAGATGTCAATGTAAACGCGGTTCAGAACGAGCAACCTGTAACTTAATTGATAGTGAATTGTCCATCTGCAAACTGAACACGAGCACATCTCATTTCCACCCCCAAATCTTGGCATTCTGTGTTCTCACCCTTGTCTGCATCATCTCTGAGCTAGGACCAACGCCGCAGCCTCTCAATATCCTGGCCTCCAGTACTGCCTTTCTTTGAAGCATCTAAGCAAAAGGGCATCTGCAGAGCTCAGCCCCCGTCCAAAACACTTAAATAACTCCAGCACCTTCAAGTTGAAGCTCCTTTTAAAACAAAGCCCCCTCTGACTTGGCTCCTCCATCATCTCTCCACCCACATCACCAGGGAGCACCCCTCTATCACAAGCACCATGTCCCTCAAATACCTCCGAGCGTCCGCCAAAGCTTTCTCCGACAGAAAAGCCTTTTCCATTACGTCCCCCCCCCCCCACCCCCATCTTGTTGACAGTTTATTTTCTAAGTTTCGGCTCTTTGCCACCAGGAAGTCTCTGTTCCCCAGGTACCTTCTGTTGGATGCTACTTTTATCACTTATATTATTTAAACTTCTCCTGTCTCGTTTAAAGTCGAAACATGCCGAGGTTGAGAACACGGCCCTGTTTATCACCGTGTGCCTAACAGCAGGGTAGGAACTGGCAGAACTTAGACAATGAAAAAAGAAAGGTAGTTTCTTAAACGTAATCCGGAAGAGAAAGCTATATTCACATCAGACCAAACGAACCAAACTCAAAGCAGCAGACTCACTTTATTAAAGCTGCGTGGGGACGGGAGAAATTAAATCATCTCTAGATTTTAATAAAGAAGTAACCACCTCCTCAGCGGTCCAGTGGTTAAGAGTCCAGCCAATGCAAGCCACACAGGCTCCATTCCTGCTTCGGGAATATTCCACATGCCTTGGAGCAACTACTGAGCCGGGGCACTAGGGTCCGAGCCCCACAACCAGAGACGCCAGCGCGAGAGGCCCGCTAGCCGCAACTGCAGAAAGCGCCAGCAGCAACAGACCCAGCGAAGCCAAAAATAAAAACAATCTAATGAACGGGAAAAAAAAGAATAGGAACTCACAGTTGGCGTCACTCTCCCTTCAGGAACGCCTGCCCCAACCTCGTGGGCCTACCTTCACCTGGGCAGCTTGAGCCCCTGCTGAGAACCGAGCTTCCGGGAGCCGGAACCACCCCTTCGGCTCACGTGATCCACGTGCCTTATTTTAATGTTCCAATGGCCTCTTTTCCCCATAAAGGTGGGTTATCAGTTTTGTTTCATTTATTAAAATAAAAACCCAAGATTTGCCCCTGCTAGGTGATAAAAATGAAGGAAAATGCATCAGCCTGAGGGAAAACTGTGAGAAAGAAATCAACACTTAAGTCACTGACGTCACAGTTCAGAGGTCAGCCAGATTCTTCTTAAAGAGCTGGATCCTTAGCCCTTTTCAGCTGTGAGAGCCAGTAGCTCTAGTTCCTTGGACACACACATACTATCCTCGGTTAAGGGGTCAGGGACTTCAACAAACCAACAGAACTTTAAACAGCAAAGCTTGCGCTTCCACCCTCAGTGACATCACCCTTCAAAGAATTGATCACACTCAGCAAGACCCTGGAATTTTGCACTAGGAATGAATTACCTCAATAAGCAGACGACTTTCCTGCATAAGCTTGCCAGATATAGCAAGAAAAAAGAAGAGGCCCAGTTAACTTTGAATTGCCAATAAATATTGCAAAAACAACTCTGAGACACTGGAAGCCAAGTAAAACAAACAAGCAAAGAGACCATTTGTAGGTGAAGAAATCCAAGAAATAGAGGGAGACCACCGTGGAGCAGAAAACTCACCATATCTTAGCTGCATGAGCTCTCCTTGCAGAAACCCTATGCTGCTGCTGAAGCTTTCTCCAACAGAAAAGCCTTTTCAATTCTTCCCCCATCTCGTTGACAATTTATTTTCTAAGCCTTGGCTCTTGCCACCAGGAAGTCTGTGTTCCCCGGTTACTTTCTGTTGGATGCTACTTTAATCACTTATTATATTATTTAAACTTTTCCTGTCTCATTTAAAGTTAAAACTCTGAGGTTGAGAACAGCAGGGTAGAAACTGATTGAACTTAGACAATGAAAAGGAAAGGCAGTTTCTCAAGCATAAGCCAGAACAGAAACTATATTCATCTCAGGCCAAACAAACCAAATTGAACCCTGCCCGTCCGTGCCCAGGTCACCTTTCAACAACCTGTGTACAACTTCCTGGGAAGCTCACTACCCTTCTTGTTGGGAAGCAGTATCTGTATCTATCTAGCTATCCGGCTATTTACCTGTCAACCTATTGGTATAAATATCTAATGGTTTAGAATAAGGCTTAGAGTCATAAGTGACCAGCATCTGAATTCCTGGCCTCCCCAGTCAGCTGTGTGACCTGGAACAAACCTATGAACCTCTCAGCCTTGGTCCCTCCTGTACCAAATAGGAATAATGCATGGTAACTACAGGTTTGCAGAGACTGGCACATGTTTAAAGCATTATTGTTGTCAGCTATTAAAATTACCAATGCATTTCTCTGTGGTATTGTGACAAAACACTGTGACTGGTCCCCTGGCTTCCCCACCCAGTCTAACTCCAAATGAGGAGATTTCACACCAGCCTCAGAGTGTCTCTATCTCCTTCATCCTGTGGCCCTTGTGGGGTCTCTCTTCCTGACCCCCTGCTGCTCCTCTGTGCCTAGAACAGGGCCTGGTACACAGATGGCACAGGTTCCTCTGAATGGCTGTCCTGGGCCTGGTCGGATAAAGAACCCCTCCACCTCCCAACCTCAACCTCAGACATCTCCCCTCCCACCTCGCCACTGTCTTCTCACCAACTCAGTGTCCTGGCTGCCTTTTGGTTGAATTTAACAGACCAGCTTCTTACCCTCTCTTGTCTTTCCTCTGAGTAAATCGTTATTTCTAGGTTTTGAAATGCACAGAATTAAGAGTTCTAAATTCTTTTGTTTTTTATTATTACTTTTTGGCCATCCCGCATGGCATGTGGGCTCTTAGTTCTCCGACCAGGAATTGAACCAGTGCCCCCTGCTCTGAAAGCACAAAATCTTAACCACTGGGCCACCAGAGAAGTCCTGAGAGTACTAAATTCTTGTCCCAACTTTCTAATTGTCTGTCTTACCATGGACTTACCATGTCACCTCTTTCCCTCCATTACATAAATACAAAGGGATAAAACCTGCATATCCTGCTTCTTAGTGTGAAGAGCACTTTGAAAATTATTTTTAAAAATTCAAATGCAAGTCATTACACTTTGTTAGTTAAAATCCTAAGGTATATACATTTCCTGGAATGGTTTGTGTGATTCCTAACAATCAGTAAGAATATATAGAAAAAGTCCAATTTTCAGAGATTGGGGAATAAAAGGATGGTAGCTGATTTTGTCTAAATTGTGAGCTCTGTTGAGTGTCATGGTTTACACGTGGGTTGTGGAATTGGAACATTTAGTCTGTATGGCCCATTCGGCATGAGGGGAAAGGGGACCCCTTTTGGAACAAGCAGCCTGACTATAGATGGTGATCAGGAGGGCAGAGCCTGGTGACGTCACCCCAAATGCTGCCCTAGGCTCTCCACCCTCCAGCTTTGTCAGGGTCAGAGATGGGGGTGGGCGGGTAGGGATAAAAGCCTGGCACTTTGGGACAGCAGTCAAGAATCACAGCCAAACTTTAAGCCTGGGCTATGCTCTGATTATTTAAATACCACATCATATGTACTGTATAGCACAGGGAACTCTACTCAATGCTCTGTAGTTACCTAAATGGGAAGAAGTTCCCTAAAAGTGGGAATATATGTATACATATGGCTGACTCACTTTGTTGTACAGTACAAACTAACATAACACTGTAAAGCAACTATACTCCCATAAAAATTAATTTTTAAAAAGATACTTAGAATGCAAATCTATAGGCATTGCATGTAGTCTCACGAGGCCCTATTTTGATTAATAATATGCTTGGGGGTTTCTGAACTCACTTTTGTAAGTATGATCTGCTGACAATAAAACTAAAAGCTGAAAATGGTTCAAGAAAAAGTGACACCATGTAATGAACTGATACATATGTGTGAGTACTCATGATGTTCTGGAATCAGAGAAATGAAAGGTCAATGCCAGAGAGGGAAACTGAGGGAGGATTTGGCATCTGACTGAGAACCCTACTGCCTGACTTATTTTATTAACATAATTACACAGTTTTATTTTATTAATTGTATTATTGAAAGTATTAAATATTAAAATTTATACTAAGAATTGAAAATATTTAAGAAAAAAGTGATAATGAAAGAAACAAATTTAAGAAAAAAAGTGAACTCTCAGGTGAGTTCAACATTCATTCTGGTTAGGGACTGCACCAGGGAAGGCATTGGTTAGGGAATGTACCCACATTCTTTGTCCGTTTTTTGATGACCATCTCAAGTGACTTGGGAGAAAGAACAATGACTTACTTATTTACAGAACAATTTGCTAGTATTTGGAGAGCTGTGATTCTAGAACTTTACAAATGTTATCCTGTCAAATAAGTGGCAATTGTCTGAATGCACCCCTAGTGATCAGACTCCAGAATTCATATTCTTAGACACTGTACTAGGCTGCCTAGGTAAGGCCGCGGTGTCTGTCGTTTTGTCATAGAACACTTTGGGGGTAGATCCAGAGATTGAACATAAGTATTTGATTTTAAAAGGCTTTTTCCCGAAATCATTATGGTTGGCCAGAGAATTCTTCTAATTGTCATAAAGGAAAATATAGCCAACTCTTAAACTACAATGAGATACTACCTCACACCAGTCAAAATGACCATCATCAAAAAGCCTATAAACAATAAATGCTGGATAGAGTGTGGAGAAAAGGGAACCCTCCTACACTGTTGGTGGGAATGTAAACTGGTACAACTACTATGGAGAACAGCATGGAGGTTCCTTAAAAAAACTAAAAATAGAGCTGCCATATGATCCAGCAATCCCACTCCTGGGCATATATCTGGAGAAAACCATTGTTGGAAAGGATACATACACCCCAATGCTCATCACAGCACTGTTTACAATAGGCAAGACATGGAGACAACTTGAATGTCCATTATCAGAGGACTGGATAAAGAAGGTGTGGTATATATATACACAATGGAATATTATTCATCCATTAAAAAGAATGATAGAATGCCATTTGCAGAAACATGGATGTACCTGGAGATTATTATACTAAGGGAAGTAAGTCAGAGAAAGTCAAATACCTTATGATATTGCTTATATGCTGAATCTAGAAAAATGATACAAATGAACTTATTTACAAAACAAACACAGACTTAGAGAACCAACTTATGTGTTGAAAGTGTTGGGGTCGGGGGAGGGATAGATTGAGTTTGGGATTGACATGCATATACTGCTATATTTAAAATGGATAACTGACAAGGACCTACTGTTTAGCACAGGGAACTCAGCTCAGTATTCTGTAATAACCTAAATGGATAAAAATTTTGAAAAAGAACAGATAATTGGATGGATATAACTGAATCACTTTGTTATACACCTGTAGCTAACACATTGTTAATCAACTATACTCCAATATAAAATGAAAATTAAAAGAGGAAATATATCCAATTCTTGATTATCTATGTTAATGGAGGTGAACAGCAGCATTGATAATCCAATATAGTTTGCAAAAATCACCTGGTGGTTGATTACATTACATTGCTTTAAAAATTACATGACATTTTAAAAGCTAATTATTACTATTTATGGACTTTTTAGAATTCAACATTTCTGGAGCATATTTGCTGTAGGGTATGGGTGGTGGGAGAGACTGGAAAAAGATTCATCAGGATTGACTGTCGCTTCCCAGATGTAAATAACCAAACATTTGATGGGAGGAATAACTCAATCATTCTATCTTAAGATAAAAGCTTAAGGCAGCTCCCACCTCACAGGTTGGAAGAGATGCAAGCTCACCTGAGGATGAAATTTATTATCCACATCTTCCGCCCCGGTGGAAAGATGCTGTTTCATACTCAGGTTTTGTGAGCTGTATAAAAACTCTGGAATGCTGAGAGAATCCAACTATCGGGCAAAATAGAATCTTCTTTTGTACAGTTAAATCGCAGGTGAACCACCCATACACAAAATGAACATCAGAATAAGTGCTAGAAAAGATGAAATAACCAAAGCAAATATTCCTTTCTCTAGTGCTTCTCCTTTCTAGTCATTGTGCAACAACCCCAAGCAGCAATGCATTTCCCTGCACATATTAATTGGGACTAGGGTCTGGGGAATCTTGCATGGATGGCTAAGCATAGATAGTGTGCTATTTAGACATTTCCAGCACTTATTTTCCCATCTTCTAGAAACATCATCTCAATTCTCCTTTAACAAACTGTCTCTCCCCTATGAGTACATGATCAAGGTGCTCTTGTGGCTAACATAAATTGATCAGACTCTTCTAAGAATTTGGATATTGAACAGAGTGGCTTTGAAATCAGAAACAGAGCTAATTCAACCCAAAACAGCTCCCCCAAAAGACTGCAAATTTCCTGCAGGTTCACCCCCAGGGTGGCCTGCTCCTTAGTCTCACCAAGGCTTGGGCATTCAGTGTCTCCATGGCTCAGGTGATCTGACCTGCGTCATTCCTTTATGTTTGCTCAGGTAAGCCAGAGTTGTTTCTGTTGCTTGCAAGCAGTGAGCCTAACCTGCAACAACCATGAAAACCAACAAATAAGACACGTTTGGGTGAAGGTGCCTATGGGGCACTTTAAAAAAAATACCTTGAGCTTGGTCAGACTCAGCTAATCCAGAGCCTTATTTATCAGATGATTAAGCTGAGAGATTCAAGGACTTTTCCCAAGGTTTCAAATCAGAAGCCAGGCCTTCTGACACTTTCCACCACCTTGCAAAACAGTGACAGTCTCCTCTGATTGGTTTGCTGGGGCACACAGGCGGGCAACTGATGCAAAATGCTACTTCAAAGACCCCTTCAATCAATTAATCAATGATTATTTATTGCAAGGCACTGTGCTAGGCACTATGGAGAGTACATGGAAGATAAGACCAAAGTCCCTGCCCTCAAGGAGCTTACAATCTAGTTGGGAAGACAAGGCATACATACAAGGAAAATTAACTAACAATACAGGAGTTGAGTTAAAATGCAAGATAACAGTACAAGAGACTTCCAAAAGTAGTACCTGATTAAATTACTAAGTGAGGGGTATTGACAGGGCTTGCAGCTCATTCAGAGGAAGGAGGTCAGCGAGGGTTGGAAGGCTTCACAGACAAGCTGGGGCTGGAGCTACCCTAGAACAGTCAAGATCGGGGATTAAAGAAGAGTGGGGGTATTTCAAGAAGGGGCAGCCAGATGCCCAAAAGGCACAGAGGTGAGACCAAAAGCAAGTGGTGTTCGGGGGCCAGTGAGGGCTCTGTGTGGCTGGGTATGGACTTAAGTTGTTATCAGATTAACAAGGGCCTCAGGTTTAGATTTTATCCTTTTAGCAATGGGGTTGGAAGAAACCTTAAAACAACAGATATCCTTAGATTAAGTGTAGAAAAGACTGAGTTAATCCAGAGGATCTACTCACGTTTGATCTTCAGGAGATTTATTTGTGGATTTTTGACCCTCTCTACTTCCAAAGAGGACCTGCAATGGTGTTTTCTCTGGGTTTTCTAGGTAGGGATCGTGGCCAGAGACTTTTGAGTCCCTCTAGGATCTTAAATTATAACTAGCACAAGGGTGAGTGAACAGATTCCCTGACAGGCAGGCAGGAAAAATGCTCCCAAAAGACAAGTATCTTTACAAATGACAGAATATTTATTAACAATACCTTTAAAAAAAGATTACATATGCTAGATCACTGGTAAATATCATTAACACTGGGGTTGGGAACTAGCTGGGGTGTTATTTTTTTTTTTCATTCATTTTATTATTTTGTTGATTTTTTTGTGTGTGTGATTTTAAATTTTGTCTTATTTCAACATAGAAGTAACCATATCAAACTAAGAAAGGAACACAGTTTGAAATACTGACAATATATTTTTTCCCAGTTACCACCCTAGTTTTTACACAAGTGGAATCCTGATTATGACTTTATTGGATAAATATAGCTAGAAGGTTGAAAAGTTAACTTATACTCTTTGTAAGCAAAAATGACAAATTACAGGCAAAATTTGAGCTCTCTGAGAAAGAAGAAAAGGTGCAGAGTGTTTACAAGTGAAAATTTTTATAGAAAATTTCATTGCATTTTATTTGCACTGTTCCACTAGTGTCAACTTACAAAACCTCCCCCGTTATAACAAATAGTTCTTTTCATAAGAATACGGTTTTGTTGATATTGTCATTTTCCAATGTGTGATTTTAAGACGTAGAAGATAAAGCTTATAAAGCAACAAGGCTACCTACTGCAAAACAGGAGAATCATCGAGATACCATACAGTTGTACTAAAGATCTCTTATAGAGTCATGAAAAAAATTCTTTGTGGCAACTATTTGCTGAAATAGGAGAAATCTGCCAGACTCCTTACATAATTCTGATTTAAAAGAAGGGCTCTATCATTAAAGAGATACACATATTATCTATAAGAGATTTCGTAAAGAAGTTATGAATCCATTGACAGAGAATTACTCTTTTCTTTGTTAAATGTACATTCAAAACAGATACATTTAAAGATAGTAAAATTATTCTTTATCCTTTGAAAGACGTGGTTGACTATAGTAACTTTTGGTCTATGTTACTACAGGATATGTAACTTCCAGTGTCATGGCTAAGATAATGCTACTACAAAGACAAGGCTAACTTAGTCGAGGGAAAAGAAAGTCTTACCGTACGATGCTAAATTCAGGGGTGGGAGTACTGCTCAAGGTACCTCTCGGGCAGTTAGTTTAGGTTTTGAGATTGCGGCCATTCCTGAAATCATCTCAAGTTGTGTGGAACAACAAAATTCACAACAGGGCTGGAAAACATATTGTACAATGGCTAAACGACTTGATTCAGTGCATCAGACATCCCGTGAGTCATTCCTACAGCGGCCTTGAGTTACAGACTAATCCTTCAGCTGCGCTGCCTCCAGACCCCTGTAGAACCATACAAGGAGTCTGCGATGTATTGACCAGGGTGAGTTTCCAACTCTGTCTTTAAAGGAAATACTTTCAAATAATAATCACATGATTGTGTTGCCCATAGCATTTTACAGCAGAGGAAAAAAATTAATATCTACATTTCATGTTAACTTTAAAAAATCCTATAAAACACTAAATATATAATAAAAAATATGCATATAAGGACATATGTAAACTGCTTTGGTAACATCATATTACAGATGTCTTCAGTGCATTGCAGAGTTTCCAAAGAAACTTCAGACAAAGCTAGATTTGCTTTGAGGAAGTACTGTAGAATGCCATTCCTAAAGAAGCAAAAAACATTTTTTTTTCCAGTAATAAGATGTACTTGAACAACAATATTACTTAGTACTGGGCGTCTTCAAAACAACTAGCTAAATGTTGCTTATATTATAAAGAGAAAGTCCTTCGGAGAACTGTTGTCATAAACTGGACCTTGCTGTGAGGGAGATCATGATGGTACTGATGGCCGACAGCGTGCATGCATTTGAAGTGGACGGCCCGGCTCCTCTTGCATAGGCATCTGCAGAGAGAAGACATTCACTCAGTATCCACTCACCCTGGCAACAAAGGGAGGCAGGACATAGGGCTCTTGGAAATGGAAGAACTGTCTCAAGTCTATTGGAAATGACCATCTCTCTCTCTCTCTCTTTTTTTATTTTTAGCCTTTTTCTTTTTGGGGTATAGCCAATTTTAAACTTTTTCTTTTATATTGGGGTATAGCCAATTATGGGCTTTCCAGGTGGCACTAGTGGCCAAGAAGTCACCTGCCGATGTAAGAGACATGGGTCCGATCCCTGGGTTGGGAAGATCCCCTGGAGGAGGGCATGGCAACCCACTCTAGTATTCTTGCCTGGAGAATCCCACGGATAGAGGAGCCTGGCGGGCTACAGTCTATGGACTCACAAAGAGCCGGACACAACCGAAGCGACTAAGCCCAAGCCAATTAACAATACTGTGATAGTTTCCAGTGAACGATGAAGGGACTCAGCCATACATACAGATATGTCCATCCTCCCCCAAACTCCCCTCCCATCCAGGCTGCCACATAACATTGATCCCTGTGCTAGACAGTAGACCTTGCTGGTTATCTATTTTAAATACAGCCGTGTATACAGGCAACCATAAATTTGTTCTCTAAGTCTGTGAGTCTCTTTCTGTTTTCTAAGTAAGCTCACTTGTATCAAGACCAACTCTTGTTGACTGTTTTAGTCTCTGTTCTATGACGCCCTAGCTATGAACTTGGGAGCAGGTGGTAGACATCTCTGGACCTCTATTTAAGCATTTGTTAAGGGAGGGTGTCCACATCTAACATCAGAAGAAACTTCAAAATAACTGCAAACACTACAGATAAATACTAGGATATCAATGATGCAGCAAAATAAACATTGATGTTCTCTTTCGAATTCAAGCTTTGTGCTGGGCACAGAGCCATGTGACAATTCCTACAAAAACCCTGAGAACCTCTGGTATGGTTATTACACAATTTAACAGATAAGGAAACTGGGGCCCAGAAAAGGAAGATAAGTCTAAGATTATCCACTTAGTAAAGACCTGAATTGGGATTCCAACACATATATATCTAAATATACCTATTTTTTCCCAACAAAATAATTTTTTAAAAACTTTTCCTTATATGTCTTATATTGTTTTCACAGTAAGAAGTTACCAACCGTCATTTGAGTTTTATCAAGATTGTAAGATCTCTAACCATCAAAATGGAAAATCTCTTGAGAAAGAGACCATGTTTTATTCATGGCTACAGCCTTATCATCTAATCATTATAACAATAAAATTGCTTCAAATATGTTTTTGTAATGAATTAAATCAAGAAGTATCAATCTTAAAAAAACAGTTCTTGAAATGATAAGCAAGTATGAAGTCAGATTTTAAGAAGTGAGATAAATTAACCCCAAAACAAACTCCAATCTTGTGTTTTTTGTGGCCTGGAGATTACTTCCACATCTCACCATAAATTTGGTTCCTTTCAACAGAAGTTAGAGCCTCTTCTGAGATGTAGAAACCAATTCTCCCCAGTGTTTGCAAAGAAAAAAATGTGTTACTATTTGCATGCAAAAGAGGTGTAGTAAATATAAACCTCATCTGGAAGATGACAAATTACTCCTGAATCTGGAGCGTGTTCTTGGTGCAGCCTACGTTTCCCACCAGAAGTCCTGTTCTATTCACTAGCAGTAACAAGTGCTTATTCAGAAGGGGGAAGTAACCAGTGAACATTTTCTTTTCTGATTTGAGGCATCCAAATTTGATAGATGCAGTTAAAACTGGTGGAGTGGATACTTTACTGTAACTGGATACAGCAAGGATACTAGACCCTTTCCTCATCCAACGAATAATAAAACGGATACTGAACAAAGGGACTGATGCTCAGGACTCTGTAGCAAGGATTGTCCATGATTTAAAATCTCCTATCTCCATCAATGACTTGAAAGTTCCTATCTCCAGCCTTCACTGAACCCCTTACCTCTTGACTAGTAAATCCAAAAGCCAATGAAAATCTACACTTAGATACCTAATGGCAATCTTCTTTGTTTTATTATTGTGGTAAGACACACTTAATGTAAAGGTTACCACTTTAACTATTTTAAGGTGTACAACTTCAGTGGCCTTAAGTTCAGTCCAATGTTGGGCAGCCAGGACCACGTCTAGTTCCAGAACCTTTTCATCATCTGAAATGGAAACCCAGTACCCCTTAAACCACAATGAACACCACTGGCCAGTCACTTTCAGTCACCGATCTGCCTCTATGGATTTTCCTATTTTGCCTTAAAAAAAAAATTCAAATAAAATCACACAACAAAAAATAATATGCTGTTGAGATAGTTGCAAACACAGTATTTGAAAAATAGATTGAATTTATTTGCCTAAAAAAAGAACACACACTTCAACAGTTTTGAAAACAAAGATATTCTTGACTATATGTAGACATGTGTGCTTATGTACATGTGTTACATACACACGTTCAAAATAAACAGTTTCAAGCTCAAAATATTTTCAGCCAAAGACATTAAATTATATTGTATCACTAGAGACAGGCTTCTAGAGCAATTTAAAGAACTCATTTTTGCTTTTTCCTCCTAGGTCACACTTTTAACTTTCTAAGCTATAACGTGGGGGTTACTGTAGCTGTAAACCACCTGGGTCATATGGAAGATCCTGGGTGACTGATCTGTGGCCGCTTTAACCTGATTATTGATTGTCAAGTGATTAAATCCTTATTATGTAAGCCAAGACAAGTCAGACTGTCTTTTGCACAAAACTATCTGTGATCAGCAAATATCAGTTGTCTAAGGAAGGAGGATGTTATTGTCCATTTTTATCACGTCTTTTTTTTTTTCATGTTTAATTTCATCTGAGCTCTGGCTCACTGGGAGGCTTAAGCAATAAGGCAGACAGGGAGAAGGGAGGGGAAAAAAAAAGAGAGACAGGCATTCTTACTTGATATCTTTGGAATTCGAATCTGTTCACTGCTGCTGCCATCTCCTCCATCACTGAATGGCTTAATTTCTATTATATAATCTTCGTCAAAAGGCAAAGAAAGCTCCACCGATGTTTTGTTTGTTTCAATGACAGATGTGCTGCTTTGTCTGCTCCATCTGTACAGGACCTGCCAATATGGGAAGAACAGGTGTCACCTGCTGTCCTCACAAAGGCCCCCCAGGATGCGGCATTCTCTTGTTTCCACCTCTGGGCACCAGTGAAATGTGGGGATGCTGCAGTTGTCAGGCTGCCCACATGCATTTGGAAGGCTCATTTACAGCAAGGGGCATGTCTGCAGCCGCCATTTATTTCATCACGAGGAAAGAGTTGACAGACGGGCTCACGTGGCATGGTAGCAGGGCTGGCACGAGCCTAATAGCATGCTGTGTGACCTCACATAACCTCTGGAGGCTCAGTTAAAACACCTGAATAGGTGGCTATACAGAGCTCAGTTACATAGAAGCGTCTTTGGCATCAGAATAGATTTGGCTGCTGTGTGACCTCGGTCCACTTACTTTCCCGCTCTGAGCCTCAATGCCCTCATCTGTAAAATGGGGACAATAATACTGACTTTCCTGGGAAGTCTTCAAGATTGCACAGGATTCAATAAAATAAAGGACTCAAAGAAAGCATGTAAGACTGGTATCTATGAAGTCTTAAAGGAAACAAGAGATACAAAGATAACTTGGCAAAGGTTAGAAGCAAAAATCAGGCATGATAAACTATCATTATCAATCCTTTGGAAAGAGGACATTTCAGCACAGGAAGAGCATCTCTAAAAGGCAAGGGCAGAAATCCCCCTTTTTTCCCTCCCACTGGGAACCCTTTTAAAGCTACATAGAAAAGGGAGGATGTTATAGGACAATTACTGTCACTCTTGAAATGTCTGTAGCTCCTACAGAGTCACTCACACATCTTTGTTTACCACTTTGGCTTCTGCTGGGCCAGAGTCTAGGCTGGTAGTTTACAGGATGAGATGGCTAACTAGCTCCTTGGAAAATACACTCACCACATGGCATTGCCTACCTTGGTCATCAACAATCCCTATTAGCAACTAAAGATAAAGGCCCAGAGAGGTGTACCTGCCTTTCTGGATATAACAATTGTGATGAGAACTGTCCCACAAATGTTTTCTGTTTACTCTGAGCCAGACACTCTACTGGCACAGCTATGCTTAATGGTGACAGCATCTGACAAGACAGGCGCTATTATTTGTGTCCACAGAGGAGGACACTGAGGCCCAGGGATATTGCAGAGCTGGTGAGTGACAAGATGAGGGTTTCTAAGCCCATGCTCTTCAACCACTATAACTCATCATTTCTCTTGATATTAAAAAAAAAAAATAAGGCTGGGTGACATGAATGGTTCCAGGTCCTGGTTCTATGTTAGAAGCACTTAGGGAACCTGGAAAAATACCAATACTCTAGTCCAGTGATCTCCAATATTTTTGGCACCAGGACTGGTTTCATGGAAGACAGTTTTTCACAAATTAGGGGTAGAGGGAGGGTAGTTTCAGGATGATTCAAGTGTATTATATTTACTGTGCACTTTATTTCTATTATTGTTACATCAGCTCCACTTCAGATCATCAGGCATTAGAAAATGAGGTGCGGGAACCCTGCTATAGGCCACTGGTTCTCAACTAGGGTGGGGGGAGTGGAGGAGCAATTTTGTGCCCGGAGGGGGCATTTGGCAAATGTCTGCAGACATTTTTGGTTATCACAATGGCTGTTGCTAGTGTTGTGAGTGCCTGGGTCCTCGTATAATACAGAGGGCAGTCCCCACAACGGAGAGTCATCCACCTTGAAGTGGCATCTGCGAGAAGGCTGAGGAATTCTGCTCCAGCCACACCCCAGACCTCCCATGTCAGACTCCAGAGAAGAAGGGTCCAGGCCATGGTATGTTTTTAAAAAGATCTTCAGATGTTCATTCAGGGAGTCATGAATGACATCAGGGTTCTCAAACCTAAGCTTGTATCAGAGTTGACTGGAGGGCCTCTTAAAGCATCTATCACTGGGCTCCACTTGAGTTTGTGATTTCATAGGTCTTAGTTGGGACTTGAAAAATCTGCATTTCTAACAAGTCCTCAGGTAATACCATTGCCTCTAGTCCGGGGGCCACACTTAGAGAACAATAAGACTAGCTCATCTTTCCCTAAGACCCACTGCTGCCACTGTTTAGTCGCTAAGTCCTGTCCAACTCTTGCGAACATGTGGACTGTAGCCTACCAGGCTCCTCTGTCCATGGGCTTTACCAAGCAAGAATACTGAAGTGGGCTGCCATTTCCTTTTCCATGGGATCTTCCCAACCCAGGGATCAAACCTGGGTCACCTGCTTGACAGGTGGATTCTTTACGTCTGAGCCACCTGGAAAGCCCCCTGAAACCCACCATGAATTCTAATTTGCTGAGGTCAAAGACATAGGGTCACTCTACTATTGCAAGAAAACCCAAACACAAGAGAAATGCATCAAATTCCCTTAAAATGGTTTAGATCCCATTTGTTTCCTGGCATTTCATCACCTTTATTTATGTCTCTCTAATACAAGGTGGAAAACACAATTTCCTTAGGGTGGAAAGATTCATAAGCGTCCCTCTTCCTTCTCAGGAGTATCAGTTGTATCAAACTCAGCATCCACTCACTAATGATCAGGCTCAAATAAATCCTGAGACGCATCCAGGACTGTCAGAGCATCTCATCACAGCCCTTCAGGAACATGGGCTGGCTGATGGGATGCAAGGGCACATCTGGCTTTGAGGAATAAATTGCTTCTTTGATTTACCTCTGGTCCTTGCCAGAGCACAGAGGATTCAGCTAGTTTCAAATATAAATCCAAAAGAAACACTTACAGGAAAAAACAGCCCTTTTATCAGCACTGCTTACTAGTCGTGTAACGTTGGGGGCTGAGCTGCGTGCATCTGTGCTAAGTTGCTTCATTCATGTCCAACTCTTTGCAACCCCATGGACAGTAGCCCACCAGGCTCCTCTGTCTTTGGGGATTCTCCAGGCAAGAATACTGGAGTGGGTTGCCTTCCTCCAGGGGATCTTCCGAACCCAGGGATCAAACCTGTGTCTCCTGTGGCTTCTGCATTGCAGGCGGATCCTTTACCACTGAGCCACTGGGGAAGCCCTGGGGGCTGTGGTGGAAGCTAAATAAAGGCCTGTAAAACCTTTATTTACACCACAATGAAGCTTATTTCAGCTTTAGTTCTGCTGATTGACCTTAGCCCAAGCTTAGTTCACCTGATTGACTTAAAGGCAGTGCTTACATTTCCTATAATCCATGGTGGAAGACAAAGAGAAAGAGTAAGTTCGTGGGAATAATGAAAATAGAATGAAACATTATTGAATGCTAATCATGAGTTTCAACATCATATACCTTGAGATAGGCACTATTAGTATTCTGATTTTCTTTTTTGGCCACTCTGCATGTAGGATCTTAGGATCTTAGTTACCTGACCAGATATTGAACCTGCTCCCCCTGCACTGGAAGTGTGGAGCTTAACTCCTGGATCATCATGGAAGTCCCTATTCTGATTTTAAAGATGAGGAGTCTGAGGCCTAGAGATGTTCAGCAATGTGCCCAAGGTCTTACAGCCAGTAAGTGGAGGACACAGGCAGGGTGGGTTCACAGCCTATATTCTTAACTGAGACCAGCTTGGCCACCACTGTGGGCAAACAGCTTTCATTTTCTGGTCTCTGTTTCCATGAACACAAAACAAAGGGGGTTAGAGAGCAGAAAGCTCATGGCCCATAGGTCACATTTGGCTTGCACATTTTAACTATTTGGCTCTCGGTGGGTTTACTTTTTTTTAAAGTTAGATGTCACCATTTAAAAACCAAGAAACTATACATAATAAAATTTGGGGTTCTACTAAAACCTGGAAGATATGGCCTCATTGGTCTACATTCCTGTCTGGAAACAACTGGTTGGACCTTAGAAGTTACTACATTTTCTGGACCATCACAAAGTCTATAGGTACCATGGTCTCCAGCACGCCCTATTATGTCATGATGCTATGCGTCTACCTCAGGACCTTTGCACATCCTGGTCACTATTATTGGAACACTCTCAGAGAGCTGCTTATCTCACTCCCTCCTTTTTTCATGGCTCAATTGAAATGTCACCTCTTGATAAAGGCTTTCCCTGGGCTTTATTTAAAATAACATCTTTCCTATCTATCCACTGTCTATTCCCCTCACTCTGAGTTATTTCTCTTGGTAGTACTTTATTGATCTATTTGTTTACTTCTGGCAGGCAAATCGGAGAAGGCAATAGCACCCCACTCCAGTACTCTTGCCTGGAAAATCCCATGGATGGAGGAGCCTGGTGGGCTGCAGTCCATGGGGTCGCTAAGAGTCGGACACGACTGAGCGACTTCACTTTGACTTTTCACTTTCATGGCATTGGAGAAGGAAATGGCAACCCACTCCAGCGTTCTTGCCTGGAGAATCCCAGGGATGGAGGAGCCTGGTGGGCTGCCGTCTATGGGGTCGCACAGAGTCAGACACGACTGAAGTGACTTAGCAGGCAGGCAAATAACTGAGGGGCTAAAAGGCGGGACTCTGGATCCATACTGCCTGTATTCCGAGTTCAGGTCTTCAATATACTGTGTTAATAACACTGTATCATGTACTTGGGTGTTGCTAAGAGAGTAGATCTCAATGTTCTCACCACAAACAAGAAATGGTAATTAAGTGATGGGATGGAGGCCTTAGCAAATGCTATGGTGCTGATCATATCACAATATATAAATGTATCAAATCAACACAATTTTACACAATATTTACACAATATTATATGTCAATCATGTCTCAATAAATTAGTGAAAAAAATACGAGCTATAGGAATAAGGCAAGTTACTAAACTCTGTGCCATGAGTTATTTATCCATAAAACTGAGGCTAATAACTGCACCTGCTTCATGGGTTATTACAAAGTTAGAAAGAATTAGACCAGTTCTTGGCACGTTGTCTCATTGGAAAAGACTCTGATGCTGGGAGGGATTGGGGACAGGAGGAGAAGGGGACGACAGAGGATGAGATGGCTGGTGGCATCACTGACTCAATGGACATGAGTCTGAGTGAACTCCGGGAGTTGGTGATGGACAGGGAGGCCTGGTGTGCTGCGATTCATGGGGTCGCAAAGAGTCGGACATGACTGAGCGACTGATCTGATCTGGCACATTTATTGACGATATTTTATTGAAAGAATTAAGCCACCTTAATCCATTTACATAACCTGCCTGGCTCTGTTTACTTTGTGATACTGAAACCAGACACACTCTCTTTTTAGTTTAAGTGTCATAAAGTAGCTCGACAATTTGTGCTGAAAGAGTACTTGGGGCCTTAAACTTCCTAAAGTCGACTTCTTTTGTGGACTGTTTACCCAAGCAGAAAACCCACAGACCTAGACAATTTAGGTAGAAAAACACAGATACACACAGATATGCACCAATGTATAATTTTTATAGAACTATATATCCTGAAAGCTGACACTGTGCGTGTAGCATTTCAATATCTATAACCAGGTATGCTGAGATCCCTTGGGATCTAAATGAGGATGCATAGGGAGTCTGGTTCCTCCAGTCCCAGCTCTAAAGAGAAGGGAAGGAAATGAATCGAATGGGAAGTCAAGAAGAAGTCAGAAAGGCCCTTTTCCACCTTGTTACTCCTTCACCGCCAGCACCTGAAGCATTTCAAACCTCATACCCACCTATTAGTGATGCTCCCTAAGGCATGAGATTCCCACCCTCGGGTGCCACTAGATATTCCATAGATACAATTTGGCTCTACAAAGCACAATGAATCAACATGAAGGCCTAAATCCATGGTTCTCCTTGTGCTATCTTTTTATTATTTCCTGAGATTGTCCATTCCTCAATTTCAGGATAGGTCTCTGTATCTTAAATTGTAATGTCTTTTTTGTTTCCTTTTTTTATTTTAAATTAAGTCTGTGGTTGAACTCTTGTGATGAATATATGAAATAAATACATACTGGGTTGTTCTACCAAAAAAAAAAAATAGTTTATATTATCTGATCTGCTGCTCACATCTGCAAAGGTTCCATGCTATCCGGCTGTAATTTGTTCCAATGTTTTCTTCTAGTTCTACAGGAGTAAAAATTTCCCCAAATACTGTGGAAAGCCCCAGTTCTTTTCTGGGAGGTGAACACTTCCTTGCCAGCCTTGTGCTGCTTGATTCCCGCACACCTGCCTGATTCTGTGCTGCACGGGGACCCTTCTAGATGTCTGTAAAAGTTTCTGTTGAATTAAAAAAAAAAAAAAAAATATATATATATATATATATATGAAGGGCCTCTTGGAAAAGTGCTAATAAGACAAGTTCATATAAGTTTCGGAGACAGGGCTGGAAGACAAAGAAGTAGCAACTAAATGATACTCATTTTTCAATTCTTCTTCTAAAAATGCCTATAATCTTTTAGACTCGGTTCACTGAAGCAGACTTCAGCTTGTGTATACATCTCTGCCCTGTGGAAGCTGATGGCACTCCAAGTCCTTTTACTCAACAGCCTTCGGTTTTTGCATTTGTAAAATGAAGGGCTTTGGCTGGATGATCTCCGGGATTTCCTGCCCAGCTAACATTTTGCTTGGTTCCCTGAAATTCTTTAGGCAGCTCCCTGTCGTTCAATTTTATTTCAGCACCGGTTTCAACATGCGGTTTAAAAGCTAGTAAAAGCTTCTCTCATGGAACTCATGCCCCTCCTCAGGGAGTGCTAAAGCTTTGGGATTTTTATTGTGTTTTCTCTCTCCTGTTCTACTAGCTGACACTGGAAGCCAGGAGGAAGACTTTCTGTCACCTGTACTTTTTTCCTTCTTTCCTTTGGTTTAGTTAAATTAATTCAGGCCAATCACATCTGCATCTCTTTCATGCCGTGTTCAAAGTCCCGGCAGTGTCAGCGTGGGTCAGAGAACTGTGAGAACCGTCTTCACTCTTGCCTTCTTTCTTTGCTTCGTTTCAGTCCTTTCTCTTTCATCTTCCAGCCTCCTAAACCCCATGCCTCTCTCAAGTTGGATAAAACTAGTCGGATGAACTCTTTCCAATTATTTCACACTAAGAGACTAATGATTTAGGAGTTCAGGAGATGAGGGCTCCCTTCTCACACCACTGTGGAGAACGCATCCTCGGCTGGAGAAATTCAGCCGGGGACCATTCAGGCTACGTGCTCATGAGGCCCACTGTCTGAGGATTCACAGTAAGTCATCAGCCAATTACAGTTACCCAAGAGGATGGAAAGTACTTTTAAAAATCCGACAAATTGTGAGAGCTCTGGCCACCAGGGAAGGCTTCTCATCTCAGACCCGATTAAGGATGCAGATGTAGAAGGGGGCAGTCCCAAGAAGAAGGACTAGAGCCGTAAAGGCTTGGGGGAAATGAAGACACTGGCAGATTTCTCCTTTAGCAAAAGAGAAATGCAGTCCCAGAGAGGTTATGTGATTTACCTAAAGTCACATAGTGACTAGAGGATCAAGACGTGGTTGTTTTTGCTCTAGTCTGTCAGACCCTTCTAGAAAGTTTACTTTTAAAAAGGGATCCAGTGGAAGGTTGTAGATCAGTTCTTAGGGACTATTTCCCTGCTGCAGAATATAAATCACCGTGGCGCATGGACAAAGGAAAACGGTCCATAGGAGGGAAGCTTTCCGAATCCTCTAATCACACCACTCAAGGCTAACTGTGTCAACTCCCAGCCCTGGCTTCACAACGAGTTCCTGACAGCACTGTCAGTGTGCTGCTCGCCACAGCTCCGGACGAAAATGCCACAAAATAGCAGCATGCAGGCTTGATGCATCCTGCCGACTAGTTCTGTTCAGCCTGTGTTGCCTCAAATGTTCTTTAAAAGTGAAACAAAACAGGATACTTAAAATGCCTTTTAATTTTAATGACTGCGGCACCACAGCTACAATCAATTTCCTTTTCTAGTTTATTAAAGTCAGGCCAACATTTATAGGATCAGGTAAATGAATTTCCTAAAAAATTCTTGTGTATATGTGTACATCCGAATCCATATACACATGCATGTATATGGGCTTCCCTGGTGGCTCAGTGGTAAAGAATCCACCCACCAAGCAGGGTTCAATCCCTGGGTCAGGAAGATCCCCTGGAGAAGGAAATGGCAACCCACTCCAGTATTCTTCCTGGGAAATCCCATAGACAGAGGAACCTGGGGAGCTACAGTCCAGAGGGTCGCAAAGAGTTGGACATGACTTGGTGACTAAACAACATCAACAATATCTCCATAACAAAAGGGACATGACCAAAAATAATTAACCATTACTAACACTGAGAAGTTACTACTGTTGATTAAAAATGTGATCAAGACAAGAACAAAACAAAACTGACTTTGGAGATATTAAAAATGTGGATCTTCATGATTTTTTTATAGACCCAAACACAGGGTCTTTAACCGCTTCCGATTGACTCTGCCTGAGACTGAAGTTTAGGCGATTCTCTCAATCCTGGTCAGTTGTCAGGGACCATTTATAAAACTCAGACCAAACCACTTTGGGGCAGAGATGCAGAAATGAGTCTGTGAGAGCATCATCTGCGAAAGTGAGGACAGATTCACGAGAACAGCGTGCCCCCATTAACAGCAAGAGTATAGGTGCCTTAGCAAAAAAAGAAATTACCCACTTTGTATCCTTTTACTTCTGACTCATTATCCAGGGCCTTCACTTGATCCCAATTGAGGATAATTTTGGAGTCCGATGAATTCCATATGATGTTTCCGGGGGGTTGACTTGGCGCTATAAAAAAAAATTAAGATATACGAAGTCACAGATTATTAAGTCTCAATGGATTCTGAGGAATATCTCCTTCCTAGAATTCGAGAGTGGAGGCAATTTAACGGGCTATTGCACTAATATGTGTCTTCAAGGTCACTAAAATCTGACGAGATACAGCGCTGCAAATGGAAAAAGATTCAGTTGGTCGCCTAACATTTATAGCTAAAAGAAGTAGCCCTTCCCAGTGAGGAGAAAACATTTATCTTTCTGTCCTCCAGAGCAATGAATTTTGCATGGTATTCGGGAAGGTTCAGTTAAAATGCTAAGGTAAATCTGAATCTCCATAATGATACCAATTAGTATGCAAATGATCACTGGGAGGTAGGGATGGGCAATGAACTTGGAATATGTTTGATGAATCCCTGAAATATTTCTGAGCAAGAATATTCTTACGTGGCTTTCTGGTTGTCACGTTGACTGTTGCACTGGCGGGGCCTGTCCCAGCAGAATTATATGCCTTGACAGCTAAATGATACAGGGCACTGCCTTTTAAGTTGGTGATTTTTGTTGACGTCTGATTTCCTATTGTTCGTATTTTTCGAGCATTCTCTTCTTTGTCATCATGTCTCCAATATTTAACCTGAGATAACACAAAAGAAGACCTTGGATGTCATACCTATTGGGGATACCTCCAATGTGATTTTTTTTTTTCATACAAGATTCTTATGACAGTGTTAATTTTCTATATAGCAAGTCATAAGCAGAGCCTTCAGAACCAAGACCTTTGTGTGCACTGAGAAATAACTGGCAATAAAAAAAAGGCCCCCTCTTTGTTCTGAGCTTCAGAGTGAGATGGGAAATTGCTACAACCACTGTTGCTATTTCTCCCTCCCTGACCCCCACCTCTTTTTGAGGCCAAGTGATCCTGGGTGTATCAGAAATCAAAGCTCAACTTGCCAACCACCTTATATATTCTCAGACCTGCATGTGTTTGGACAGAGGTCTCTGTAATTCAGAAAGGAGGAAGCTCACAGCAGAATGCTCAGTGCCTTCATCCGTGCTCCTCTAGAAGCCACTGTCTTCTAAAACAAATGTCTCTACATGGAACTCGAGGTCTTTTTTCCATCTGTGTGTGTGTGGAAAGATCTCACTGAGGGGTACAGACCCTTACCCAGAACCAAGGCACCCATCTCTTGCTTACCTCATACCCTTGTATCCGACCTCTATTCTTCTCCATAGGGGAGGCCCAGAAAACTTCAATGTCTGTTGCAGAAAGACTTCTGGCAAAGATGCTGGCTGGTGGTTTGGTGGGTTCTGCAGATGAGTGTGGAAAAATTTACAACTCTATCAGCTATATTCAAATAAGGTTCTGGATACTGGCATCATAGATGCAAAGAACCCATTATTGTAGACTAATCTTTACTGATCATGACCCAAACATTCACTTCACAGAGGACCCAGGATTAATGGCTGGGAGGGGGTGGTGATGGAGACGGTGCTGAAGAGAGCTGTTCAAAGTCTTTGGCTTCTGAATTTAGGGTTAAGTGAAAAAGACTCTGACGCTGGGAGGGATTGGGGGCAGGAGGAGAAGGGGATGACAGAGGATGAGATGGCTGGTGGCATCACTGACTCGATGGACGTGAGTCTGAGTGAACTCCGGGAGTTGGTGATGGACAGGGAGGCCTGGTGTGCTGCGATTCATGGGGTCGCAAAGAGTCAGATACAACTGAGCGACTGAACTAAACTGAACCGAACTGGAAGGGAAATAAACCAGGAAACTGAAGTTTAAGAGCCAAGTTCTCCTAGCCAGCAATTTATTTAATATACATCCTTCTTAATTAGCATTTGTCATAGGTGAGAGTTCCACTCGCTGTTATGAAAATGAGAGAGACAGAAAACAGGAGAATGAACTGACTTGACTAAGTTACAGGAGGGCTGGGTGACAGTTGAGTTCTGCACCGCCAGCTGTATGTCTTGGACAAGGCGTTTATGCTTTCTGGGCCTTAGCATCCTTAGTTGCAAAGGAGAGTCTAGACCAAGTCTGTCCCCCACATTTCAGTTCTTTTTGCCAGATTTCTGCCAGAGCTATGTACCATTTTTATGTGAAGGTTTTCCTGTCAGTGGTCTTTCTTAAGGAAAAGCTTAGGCATATTGGGAGCTGTAACTTCATGAAATTCTGGTTTTGATTTGATGGCTGTAAATTTTCGGATGCAATTCAAACCAATATATAACTATCAGATATTTTTAAAGGTTCACCTAGAACCATTAACAGTAACTTGTGTGCTCCTTCTGAAATCCACATTATGTTCCAGCACATGCTGGAGGTGGAGGCCACTAAGGTTGTGTCTATTTATAATAATGTATTATTCTATCTGCGTGTTAATTCACTCAGTATTTATTAGGGGTCTGTGTGGCATACATGTTCAGACACTGGTGACACAAAGGTGAAAAAATAAATATCTGGCCCTCAGGAAATACACCTTAGTGAGAATATAAAACTGTAACTCAAAATTTATAATACATTGAGATGAGAATTATAACAGAGGAATGTTACGGTACAAGGACAAAGAGAAGCAACTCAGTCAGCTGGCCTCAGGAAATGAGAGGAGGCCTTAGTTGTTCAAGTTGAATTTTGAAAGATAACTGTGAAATCACAAAGTGGGCAAGGCGGAGAACATTAAAAGAAGGTGAAGCATATGCTAGGGACTCAAGGTTCTTTGGATAACTGCAAATCCTCTGGCTATGGTTGGAGCATGGATCGTGCAGGGAAATGAAGCAGAAAAGAGAGGTGAGGGTGAGATCATGGAGAACTGCTGAGTCTAAGGGGCTGCCTTCTCTTTCTGTACAGAACGGACTGCATCTTCACTTACTCCAAATCAATGACTCAACTTGCAACTGTTTTAATATGGTCTCATTCCGAATATCAGCTTTGAAACAATGAAGGCGAACGCCGATGGAAATGAAGACCATTATGCAAGGCATTCTAAGAGCAATGCTAGCACTGAGGCAGTACAAATAAATGAGAACCCCTCAACGTGCTAACACCATGGGTGACAATGAGAACAATCACATTGCTTCGTGACTCTCTACTTAATAACAGAATAATTTTTGAGTATACTATGACATATGAAAAGTGGTAAGAGGAAATGCAAATTATATTTTGGTGTTCACCTAAAGCTACAAAATATAATTCTGTTGAAAGTAATATTACATACAAATGGAAGATCTTCTATAGTGCTTGTGATTCTGGTCCTTAGCAATGGAATTAATAGTGGATATCCATTTGTTTCTATATATCATGGAGTTGCTATCTTTCTAAGAGATTGGTGGAAGACAATGAAATGTATTTTTCATACTACACTTTTCTCAAGTCAGGATATGCCTTCAATTTATGGGTAGTGCTAAATTGACGGCACATCCTGAAATCAACATCTAGGGCTTCCCTTGTGGTCCAGTGGTTAGGAATCCACCTTACAATACAGGGGGACACTGGTTTGATCCCTGGTCCAGGAAGATCCTACATGTGGGGTGTGTCGGGGGGTAACTTAGCCAGAGCACCACAACTACTGAGTTTGTGCTCTGGAGCCCACCAGCCACAATTACTGAGCCTAGGAGCAGCAACTACTGAAGCCTTTGCACCCTAGAGCCCATGCTCAGCAAGAGGAGAAGCCCACACACCTGCAGTGAGAAGCCCGCACACCACAGCTAGAGAGTAGCCCCTGTTCTCTGAACCTAGAAAGACCACATGTAATGACGAAGACCAGAGCAGCCATAAATAAATAAACAAATGAATAAAATCAATCTTAAAACTGAAGAAGCATCATACCTTCTTCTGCAGAATATACCACCGTGGTGGGACTGAAAGGGCCCTCTCCTTTATTGTTGAAGACACCCACTTTAACCTCAAAAGGAGAGAAGGGACGCACGCTCTCATTCCTGAACACGTATCTGGAGGCGTCAGCGGAGGCCAGCACCGTCAGCATCCAGATCATTTTGCCGTAGGGTCGGAAGGCCACCACGTAACCAAAGCCTCTGCCGTTCTGTAACTCCTCAGGGACCGTCTGTGAAAGAAGGGAGGTGGTCTTCAGAGACTGCAGTAGCTTGATTCAAATGCCACATTGTCTTATTCCACCACCACCCACACCCCCATCTTGCCTCCATCCTATCTCATCGTGGGTTTTGTGGAGAGTCTTCAGTTTGGGACTTGCCATCAGTCTAGCTTCGATATTCAGAGGGGACTGCAGCAGGAGTTTAAAAAAGTCACCGTAAACCTGCAGTGGAAAGCCTGGCTTCCTGATGTGGGAGACCGACTCTGAAATTGTTGGAAATGACGGTGGGAGACACTGGACAGTTGATCTAAAACCCAACATTTCCAACATGTACCATCCAACATGATTCTTCCTCCAGCGTCACACAGATACTCAATGAAGCAGCTCTCATCAAAGAAGTGAGGATCATCTTGCTCAGCCCAAATCTTCCCTTTCAGCTCAGAAGTGCTGACCGGGAAAGGGTGAGTGGTTTATCTCACTGCTGGGGCTTTGGTTAAATGACAGATTTGAACTTCCGGGCTTGTTGTCTAGAATCCTTCAGAAACATTTAGAACTTTTGCTGAGACTCTGACTTCCTCTCTCAAAATCAATTTTCAATAAATGAGTGACTAATAAACCTCTACGTTTTTTAAAAAATAACCTTACACAAGAGGGCTCCAGCAGCAAAGTCAACCCCAGGAAATTGTGTTAGCACACGGAGTCTAATGTGCACAATTGGCCTTGAAGTATTCAGGAAAAAAAGAAAAAAACTGGTTTTCTCTAAGCCAGACTTCTTTTATGTATAATATTACATACACTTTTTTCTTGTGTTGTCTTCCCTTTCATGATTGTTTTTTTCTGTGATGAACTGCATTAAAACTTAACTCCATAATCGATGGGCAAACATCATCTCTTCCTGCTGACCATTAACATTGTGAAAGGGAGTGTCTGCACTCAAATGGATTTTAGTTGTTAAAAACAGAGGAGGAAACTTCCTAGATGTGTTTAACACAGAATAAAATGATAAGATAGCCTGGACTAATGTGTGTTGCTGTTGTTTCATGATTCATTTACCTCCCAGGTTATAACCAGTTCAGATTTGCTGCCTCCACCACCACTGACGTTAGCTGGGGTGACTTCGGGGACTGTTGAGGAGACAAAAACAAGTCATGTCAGGTGACCAAGGCCAGGCCAGGAGGGCCACGATGGTGTCGGGCTGAGGTGACCCGCTCTAACAAATACTCAGATGTGCATGGCTTTGTTTTCTGAGGTCAGAAATGGTATGATCAAGGGGTCTAAAGCATCAGTTCACAGAAATGAAATATACCAAGGAAATCGCTATTCCATAGAGACCTATTTCCCATTCAGCAAGGCACATCTATTATCGGACAAGACTGAACAATGGTTCAGCTCCACCCTTAGAGGCCGAGGTTCAGGGGGATGAGAAAAGGACCGAGGTTCTGGTTCTAATGCTTGGGTAGGCATTTATTAACCACGTGGCAATACACGAAGGAGAGACGATACACACTCTGCCCAGGCAGAGTTTACAGTCTAGTCGAGGGGGCAGGAGCACACGCAGGATGATTACAGAGCGATGTCGACAGCCAACAACAGAGCCGCACAGACAGAACGGAGGCGCGCGGCAGCCTTCGGCAGCGCGGCTGCTCAGAGCAGGGCTGGGCTAATGGCTTCTCAGAGCAACGTGAGTTGTGAGCTGGGTGTTGAAGGAAGTGGTGGACAGAGGTTGACCTCTGGCTCACTGTGCTTAAACTCTTTGATCCCCAGTTTTCTCTGTAAAAGAGGGGAAATTTGGCTAGCTTTGTCCTCAGGACTGCTGAGAGGAATTAATTAAATTATGATTTCACAGTAGGGGAGGAAGCATGGGGATTATTGGCTTATCATCATGTAAGTGAACAGCTCCAGACAGAATCTGAAAATGTCTGGCTGGGGTAGAGATGTGGTGCCTGGGTATGTCCCCTTGGATAAAGACAGTGAAACAGATCTAGATGGATTTGTGTCCAAGAGTAGGGTCAGAGGCCCCATTTGCTCTGGGGCTTTGCTCTTTCTTCAACAAACTCTGAGGATGAGATGGTCAGATAGCATCACTGACTCAAGGGACATGAGTTTGGGCAACCTCCAGGAGATGGCGAAGGACAGGGGAGACTGCTGTGTGGCAGTTCATGGGGTCACAAAGAGTCAGACACGACTGAGCGACTGAACAACAATAACAACAACAAACACTGGTCTCATCACGGTTGGGACCTTCACAGAGACCCACACCTAGGCCTTCCACGCCATGTGAGACAAAGACAAGGAATGCTGATGAATTCATACTCTTCTCTCTCTGCGTTCACCCAAGCTGTGTATACAGAAGTTCCTACTGAACTGTTGATCGGGCTTGCATGAATTAGCAGGAAGGAAATGGCAACCCACTCCAGTATCCTTGCCTGGAAAACCCCATGGCCAGAGGAACCTGGTGGGCTGCAGTCCACAGAGTTGCAAAGAGTCAGGCATGACGTGACTAACACTTTCATTTCTCAACCTTAGCTTTTGGGAAGGGTTTATGCCCTAAGGACAATCGGACTGGACATTTCTGAAGAACTTAATCTTTGTCACTTGAGATTCCTGTGAGTTGACAGCATTTGAACTGTGGTTGTGCCTTTAAAACAATAATAATCCTGGTAGGAAAGTCTTGGTGACAAAGGAACCAAGGAAGAAAGACATGGCATTTGAGGGAACTAAGACAGGTGTCTCACCCTGGACCAGGGAACCCAGTGAAGAGTGAGACTATAACTCTGGATTGAAACTCAGTGCTGGGACTCACAGAAAGAGAGAGAGAAAGAACAAACCAGTGGTTACCAGTGGGGACAGGAGTAGGGGAGGGATGTTGTAAGGGTAGGGAAGTATGGGGTACAAATCATTAGGTACAAAATAAGGTACAAGGATACTCATAAAACATAGGGAATATAGCCAATAGTTAATAATAAGTATAAATGGAGTGTAACCTTTAAAAATTGTGACTCACCAAACTGTACACCTCTAACTTGTATAATATTGTACATCAAATATACTTCAACAAAAATAAATAAATAAAAACAACAATAGAAAGGATACTCCCTGCTGGTTAATAAGCTGAGCATCTACTGGCCTCATTTCTGATGACTGCAGTCATTGTAGGGAAGGATGTTTAACATTGAAGCTCCTTAGGGCTGAAGAACAGGGTGATTAAACGCCTCTCCCTAAGGAGCAGGAGTTGCTGTATTCGGGGTGCTACTCACGGGCCTCTTCTGTCCTCCGCTTCTCAGAGGGCCGGCTGGGCTCCCCAATCCCAATCACGTTGGCTGCAACTGTGCGGAATTCATACTCGACCCAGGGGTTCAGACCCACCACGGTGGCTGTGAATGTCTTCCCATCAATGAGTTCTGGGACTGAAAGACATCGAAAGAAAGTGAAATCGTTGATTTTAATACTTGTCCCACTTTAAGAAAAAGTATTGGTGACTGTGATTCAAAGTTGTATGTAATAAAATACTGATTAAAAGGCATTCAAAATTATATGCCATAAACTTTAGTTATTACAAGGTTAAAAAAAAAGGTGAGGATGTTCCATAGAATTCTGTGTTAGGAAGATTGGAACTTGGTTCATCACCACCATCACCGTCACTGTATCCAGGGCACCACCGCAGGTCTGAGGGCAGCTGCACAAACAGCCCTTGCACGGCGGTCATCCCAGATCACTCCGCGCCAGACCAATCAACTCAAATCTCACACCAGCAGATGATACCACAAAGACAGTCTCTAAGGCCCAAGGCTACCTGACTGTAATCACTCTTGTTCTCTCTCACATGTTTCGTGGTTTTTACTGAATAGGACTGGGCACATTGTTTAATTCTTACAACTACCCTAGGAATACGGTGAACTTACTCTCTTCATTTTTATAGATGAGGAAAAGGTACCACATAAAGGTCAAATGACTCACCCAAGGTCACAGTGGATTTGCATCTTTGACCACATGGCCCAAGCTCCATTATAACAACTGCTGCTACTGCTAAGTCACTTCAGTCGTGTCCGATTCTGTGCGACCCCAGAGACGGCAGCCCACCAGGCTTTCCCGTCCCTGGGATTCTCCAGGCAAGAACACTGGAGTGGGTTGCCATTTCCTTCTCCAATGCATGAAAGTGAAAAGTGAAAGTGAAGTCGCTTAGTCGTGTCCGACTCTAGCGACCCCATGGACTGCAGCCTACCAGGCTCCTCCGTCCATGGGATTTTCTAGGCAAAAGTACTAGAGTGGGGTGCCACTACCTTTAACAACAACGGAGCAATAATGATATAGATCGATACAACTACTGTCAGTGAATTGTATTAGCATATCAAAAGAAAGAAGCTGCAAATGTAAAACGGACAGTCCATGAAGAACACAAAAAGCGGGATCAGAGAGGCAGCATTTGACAGTGTTCATTCAGCAGGGCTCCTTCACAGAGGACGGGGCTCACTGCCTGAAGCCGCAAGCCACAGAGCCCTGGACTTGGCTTCTACACTCTCTGGGCAACCTTTTGGGTTTTGAACTGATTACCATAAAGATTTCCCAGTGGGCCCAGGGGATGTCCCTGTGACAAAGCTGAGGCCCCAGTGACCAGACTTCAGTGACTTCCAGCCTCCTTGGGACCACATGTATACAATCCTTCCCTCCAAAGGTGAAAAGTATGGGCTCTGCAGTCAGACAACCTGGATTCTAATCCTGAATTCACTCTTAGCAGCCAAAGAACCTTAGGAAAGTTGCTTAACCTTTCCACGCCTTGGTTTTCTCACTGTGAAATAAAACTAATAACATCTATTCACAGCGCATTTGAGAACACCCAAGAAAAGCACTTATAAGTGCTCAACCAATTCTAGTTGTAGCTGTTTTCTTTTGTATACTATCCTTATCATTGTTGTGAATATCAATATCTTCATCCCCCTCCTTTCCTTCATCATATTTATGCAGTGATTTACTTTTTTTTAAGTTTCACAATCACTTCTGTATAGGGTCATAACTGTTCTTATTTTGCCCATTTAACAGAAGAGGAAAATAAAGATGTATAGAAATCTGCTCAGGATTAGAAGTCGTATATCCTTAATTTCCAGATTTCCTTTCCTTTCTTCCTGAAACACTCCCGTGACCCAGGAGAAAGTCAGTGTCAGCTGGAAACACAGAAACCCATTTCTGAGGTCAGATATGCTCAAACGGAAAAACCAGAGGAGTGTGCAACGTGCTTATAATAACTGTTTGTTTTTTTCCTCAAACAAAACCTAAATAAAATAACAAACTGAGTCAATTGAGAGGTGTAGACAGGAGCAGAAGTGGTAGGCCTACTCACGTATGCTTTAACAAAACCTCATGCCTCTTCATACTCAAATGTATCCATCTAAAAAAATGACAGCAAGTCAAGAGTCTCCATGCAGTCCTTAGATACAGGTTTCTTGAAAGCTGGGTACAAACCTGACAGGCTGTGACTATAGAGTAACGAACCCGCTGCTTTTCAAAGTGCACCACTAGAGGCGCACAGACAATTTCAGGTAATGCACAGACAGATGACGCATTTATTTTTATAACAAATGTATTTCCAAATACGTTTAAAAAATAAAACCAACACAAGACCTTGTTGGCTTCCCTCATAGCTCAGTTGGGAAAGAATCTGCTTGTAATGCAGGAGACCAGGGTTCGATTCCCAGGTCAGGAAGATCCTCTGGAGAAGGAAATGGCAACCCACTCCAGTATTCTCACCTGGAGAATCCCATGGACAGAGGAGCTTGGCAGGCTACAGTCCATGAGGTTGCAAGAGTCGGACACGACTTACCAACTAAACCACCACCACCGCCAAAACCTAACATCATTTTAGATACTGTGGCTTAGAACGAATTAAAGAACCAGCAAATTTGAATCAATAGAAAGAAAAATATTAAATAAATGATAGTATGGTGGGCTGAGGTCTGGGAAACGCTGCCTGAAAGTCTCATCTGTAGCGATGTGTCTGAACGAGAAACAAGAGGCCCCTCAGCCTCTGCTTCACAGCTGTGTCCATTCTGCCGAGTTGCCAAAGCCCCGATGAGACACCGGAATCAGAGGTTCAATATAGTACCTGTGTTGACCGCTTGCCAGCCCACGGAGAATGGAGTCCTGGCTTGAATGACATACATGGTGATGGGGCTGTGGTTGTCAGGCCCGGGCCTCCAGGAGAGCTGAGCCGTGGTGTCTGTAATTTCATCTATAGTCACGGCCTCTGGGGGGCCTGGAGGACCTGAGAAAGAGCAAGACCCTCAGAAGTGTAGCAGTGTGTTCAAATGTCCAAGCAAGTGACCATTCGGTTGAATGGTCAACACTCTATTCAACTCTTGATTCATCCAGCCCCAAGTTCAACACTTGACAATTCCTTTTTGAATACCCGTGAGGTGCCTATCTTCCTTCTAGGTTCTGAAACTACATAGATGAGTGAAACATGGTGTGGCCTCCTCCCTCCAGGGGTTCACTACAGAATAGGAAAAACTAATAGGTACCCAACAATTACAATAGAATATTTTTTTCCAGATGCCAAAGGAGAATATTGGGGTACTACGAGGAACCAAGTTCATTAATCCACCCATCATATATTTACAGGTTCCTACTATGAACTGGACACTGTTATCTGGGGCTACAGTGGTGATAAATGAAGATTTGAGTCTTCTGAAAGTGGTCATTTCTACCCCTGATGGTGTGAGAAAAAATGACTTTAGAACTTTGGGGTCACAGAGTTTTTCTGCATAGTCCAGCTGCACTGGGATGTCCACATCAAATGCCAAAACACAGTCATGTGCGAGGGAACTGCTGTGAAAAGTGGCTCATGTTCAAGAAACAGAAGTCTGTGGCTTCTTCGGAGAAATTTCAAAATCAAGTTGGAGCCTGAGGACCCACACCTGCAGTTTCTGTAAGTCACACCTGTATTTTTCTACTTCTGCTCTGGAAGTGCACAGAGCACTGTGCTTAGACCACCAAAATGGGAGGAAATCAGTTTTAAATGAAGGCTTGAAAAACATGAAGAAACAGAAAGCTGGAAAGTGGTTGGCAGGCAATCACAAAATAACACAGAGCCGGAGCAAAGACCCAAAGCTGTCCTAGATTCCAATATGAAAAGCTCTTAGAAGGCAGTTAAAGGCATTTCTAATGAGTGAACAGCTCGGCAGAGACGTCGAATGCAAGGGAGGGAGACAGAGCCACAAAGTTCCTGTGTGCTAGATAGGAGTAAGGAGATCTTCCTAGGGGGCAGAGGGATGTGCTGATGCCCAGGAGAGCGGTCAGATGTTCTGCCAAAATACTCCGGGGCCACGGCACAGGGGCAGGGAAGAAAGAGACCTTTCACAGAGTGCTGAAAAGTTAATGGCAGTTTCTACAAGTAGCACTTTGTTCTGGGATTCACTTCTGCACGCTTTCAGTGATGTCCTAAATTTCTCTTTCCTTTTTTAAAAAGCCTTTTTTTATAGACCCACAGGTGAGACTAAATTTATCTTCTCCCTCCTACTCCTGAATGAAAGGTCTGCAAGTCTGCACGCTGGCACTGATTAATTTTCCATAGTGACATTTCGGCACGCCAGTCTAATGCCACCTAGATAGAGCTGGCATAACCTCTGGTCTTCAGGATTCTTATTAACCACAGAAAGTCCAGAAGATAATGATATAATTTTCTTTTTTCTCACCAGCTTTCTTATCCCAGCGTTCCCATCCTTTTTTTTTTTTTTTTTTTATTTTTAAACTTTACATAATTGTATTAGTTTTGCTAAATATCATAAAAACAGATGTTCCTTCCATGGCCTTTAGAATCAAAGTACCACAAAGGAGAAAAGCATTCCTCTCCAAATCCTTCAATGAATTCAATGGACGGGGAAGAGCTGAGCCCACTGTTGGCAAGCAGAAGGAGCACAGGAAGGAGGTGGCCTGAATTTGGCTGCTGGAGATAAGATGTACTTTCACAGTGGGGTTTGCTGCTTGTTATGTTCCTGCTACCCGCCCCACCCAAGGGTAGATACGTTCACACCTCACAGAATGTTTTTACCCATTTGTTTTGGGGAAGTTGGGTCTCTCTTTCAAAATGACAACATGAGCATATGTTTATCCTCTAAGCAGAGTGTTTACATGGGCTGGGGCTCACATGACTTTGTGTCAAGGAAATAGCAGAGGGGATGCAGGTGTTATGCCTGGCATTCCTGCATCTTTCTCAGGGAAGACTGGCCTTTCTAGCTGCTGTCCGTGTGCTTTAGATTAAATAAAGTAGATAACAGAGAAACAAAGAAGCCAAATGCAAGGCTTCAAGCTTTTAGTTTCAAATACAAAAATCCCTGACAGGTCAACAAAATGCATATCTGCCTCTCCTCTGCAAAGTGCAGAAAAGCTGCCAAGGGCAGAGGCAGGAGGAGATAAAACCGAAGATTATGGTTTAAAATGGCATATTAATTTATTGGCCTTATTCACTGATTATGCTAGATTTTCTTTTAGACAGCATTTGCAGATTCCTCTTGGTGTTTAATGTTATTTTCTGTGAAATGAAGTATACAATATCACTTAAGAAATTCAACTATTACTGATTTACATTTTTATGATTCTAATTTATTGGTGCTTAAACTGCTGATCTGAACATTATCCTAATTAAATAGAGGATACATTTTCAGCCACAGAATTCCTTCGCCCCCAAGGGAAGAGCAGACCAGCTCTGGTGTATTTTAAAATGGAAATAAACACGGTCCCCTAGGTTATTTTCTGGGTAGCTCTACCCAGGTTGGAAGCTTTCTCTCTTATCTGGCCCTTATCTGTACCATTACAGAAAGGTTTTTAAGGCAATTTAAAGGAGAATCAGAGTAGATCTGATGGAAAAGATATCTTTCTTTAACCTCTCTTGATATCAGTTTGAATTGCTGACTCCCACACCTCTCCCACCCCCGCCAATGCTACGTGCAGAGGATGCAGCCACACTTTCTATTGCTTCCAATAACATCTTGTTCTCTGTGCACTCAGATTTACCCTGCCTCCAAGTCTGGTATCACCTGGATTTTTGTTTTCTTACACTTAACATTCTGCTGGCCAGATTCCTAAACACTTGTATTAGTGTTGCGCTGCATGTTTCGGATCATCAAATCACTCACTGTATTGTAAGTTCCCTACACATGAACCTTCACGTTGCAAACTTTCAAAGAGGCAGATATATGTTCCATCAACGTCAGGCATGAACGACGTTATGCCCTTCCCCTCCTATCGCTGACTATCCTTCAGCTCCACCACTTCCCACCTCTTCTCCCTGCTCCAATCAATAACTCCTCTTGCCTCTTCACTCGCTGCAGCCCCTACATGCCAACTACTGTACTGCACTACAGTACTTCTCAAGGTATGTACTGTAAGATTAAAGATCTTTTCTTTATTTTTTGCATTTTTGTTTTATGTGAAAAGTATTATAAACCTGTTGCTGTACAGTACTAGATAGCCGACTGTGTTAGTTGGGTATCTAAGTTAACTTGGTTGGACTTAATGAACAAATTGGACTTAAACATGCTCTCAGAACTAAACTCATTTGTATGTAGGGGACTTACTGTATTTGTGAAGGAGACACTGGCTAAGAAATTATTTTGATGTTCTGATTTGGCTTTGCATTTAACTTGATCAAACCCCTGAGCAAGCATCAGTTTGATTCTGATATATATACAGATAGATAGATAGATAGATACACTGGTTCACAAAGACCAAATTTTAATTTAAAAATATTTCTTAAAGTTCACGTACTGTTCCTTTACACATTGGTTTGGTAAGAATCAGTCAGCCAAGTCACTCACAGCCATGAGGCTGAAGTTAGGTCTTGTCTGTCATATGCAAGACAATCTCACGAATGTCAGTTCCTGATATCAACTCCCTGCTGATTTACTACAACCTAGGCAGTCAGGAAGTATTTCCTTCCAAAGCCATATTGTAGAAACTGGAGAGAACTAATCACTTAAGGGGGGAAAACCTGGG
The DNA here is from genome assembly GCF_003369695.1 of Bos indicus x Bos taurus. Taxonomy (NCBI): domain Eukaryota; kingdom Metazoa; phylum Chordata; class Mammalia; order Artiodactyla; family Bovidae; genus Bos; species Bos indicus x Bos taurus. Next base: position 37,544,176 of record NC_040097.1, on the reverse strand, counting down.
GAAAACTGGTGACGATTTTACTTAAGCCACTCTTAGATCAGTGACCTAAGATACCGATTTGGTTCAGCCTAGACGAATAGCAAAAGAAACAGTGTGATCCTTTTTTAAGCCATTTGCTTTTCTTAATCTCAGTTTTTCCTGAAGGTCCTATCAACTCCAACACTGTAAATCATGGCACTTGAGGCCTTCAGAGGAGTTCTTTTCAGTAGAGAGTAAGTGGATTTACTCTGCACTTTCTGATCCCCTATGAGAGAAACAGATGTACACAAAACTTTTGTAGACTCTTAACACCTTAACAATGTTTTCCTTCTATTGACTCTTTGCTGGTAATTCTAAACCACTGAGGCTTTTAGAGCTCTGCACAGGAGTAGATATCACAAAAGTATTTTAAGAATGAAACCCCCAATTCCCATACCTCTCACGATCAGGTCAGCAGCGGCAGACAGCCTGTCGACACTTGTTTGGACCATGCAGACGTATTTCCCAGCATGCTTCAGCTGGATGTTTCGGATCATCAAATCACCAGCTGAATCCTGCTGATAAAGTAGGGGAAAGTGGCTACAATTACTTTTTAATGAGCTCTAAATATCATTATCACATGAAGGACACTGTGACTAATAGATTTATTTTACACTGGCTGATGAAAACATTAGCGATGCAAGCCATGGCCTATTAAAAATGCATGAGCCTGCCTGTTAGGTAATAACAGCAACGTCCTCAGGACACACCTCGGATAAGACCTCAGGTGTCTGGCCTCTGCGTCTCTGGACGAGTTTGTCACCCATGTTGGAAGCACTTAAACTGATTATTTTTTCAAATGCATTTATTTATTTTAAAATGTTTTTATTTTATACTAGAGTATAGCCCATTAACAATGCTGTTATAGTTTCAGAAGAACAGCAAAGAGATTGTCATCAGTTCAGTTCAGTTCAGTTCAGTCGCTCAGTCGTGTCGGACTCTGCGACCCCATGAATTGCAGCACGCCAGGCCACATATGAAGGCAATGACAACTCACTCCAGTACTCTTGTCTGGAAAATCCCATGGACGGAGGAGCCTGGTGGGCTGCCGTCTATGGGGTCGCACAGAGTCGGACACGACTGAAGTGACTTAGCAGCAGCAGCAGCAGCAGCAGGCCACATATACATATACATATACATATACATATACATATACATATACATATATCCATTCTCCCCCAGGGGGCACTAGTGGTAAAGAACCTGCCTGGTAATGCAGGAGACATAAGAGACTTGGGTTCAATCCCTGGTTCGGGAAGTTCCCCTGCAGGAGGGATGACAACCCACTCCAGTATTCTGGCCTGGAGAATCTCATGGACAGAGGAGACTGATGGGCTACAGTCCACAGGCCCACAGAGTCAGACATGACTGAAGTGATTTAGCATGCATTTGCCCCTAAAGTCCCCTCCCATCCAGGCTGCTGCACAACACTGAGGAGAGCTCCCTTGGAAGCACTGAAATGTACATAAAGTGGCTGCTGATTTAGTCCCTTGAGTTTCTTTAGATATGCCCTCAACCTACAGCTTTTGATGGCACTGCAGTGCTTGGGAGCTCTTTATATGTAAAGGTGGGGGAAGGTCCATGCTCGCAGGCACCTGTATTTTACTGCACAACTGTCTTACAGCCAGCATTCTGACTGCTCCTCAGTTTGAATTAAAGAATTATGAGGAGCAGACTCTCCAAGGAAATCTTGCATCCCCTAGTGTAGAACGGGGCTAATTTGCTTTCCAATGCCAAATGTGTGTTTGATCAGCAGATGAATAGGACTCATTACAGCCCAGTATGGATATCTAGGTGCCCTGGAAATATTTATACATCATTTACCAGCACAGTACTTTTGGTAAATGTGAGAAGATGCCGCTACAGGCCGTCACAAAGCTGGCAATTAAACTGAAAAACACAGCTACACCTTAGAGTTTCATAGCTCTGTTAATCAAAAGTTCGGAGAATGGCTGCTTGAGCAGGAGAACACCCGAGGGTTGAGTCAGGAAGCTATGCTTATTTCTAAATCTTAAAGGGTGGCAAGGTAACATAGGTTATTTTGGCCCTATTGTTATTCTTTCAGATGACAATAACATTGGATAATACTTGGTGGTATTTAATATCTGGCAGGCATGTATTATACTGGGTACTGACGTGTCCTGTGAGGTAGGCACTTTTGTTATCCCTACTATACAGATGAGGAAACTCAAGCACAGAAAGGCTAGACGTCTTGCCTGGAGTCACTTAGCTGGTCAGCGGCAGAGCCAGGCTGTGAGCTCACATGGTCAGGCTGTGAGCTCACATGGTCAGGCTGCAAGCTCACATGGTCAGGCTGCAATCCCTATCCTTTTCTGGAATGCTATGCTGTCATCTGGAAGGATCTCATTCTAAATTAGTGTGTACTTGGTTTCATCCTTGATTTCAGTACAACATATTATATATTTAGTCAGGGCAATGAAAGACATAGACCTGCCAATAGTTACAAATAGGGTTAGAAGAAGTGCAAAATCATATTGTCAAGAGAGAGCTGAAGCTTTGAAACTTAGCTGTCTGGGGCTGATCCTTGCTGTGTGTCTCTGGGCCTTAGTTTATTAACCTATGAAAGAAGCATTCATTGCCTATGACACTAGCTTGTGAGAAGCAAATGAGATTGTGTGTGTATGTGAAATCCTGAAAACTGTAAAGCAGGGATAAATTTAAACTAGTATTGGGGTGGCCATGGTCAGTATTCTCTGGGAAAAAATTATGTCAAAAATATTAAATCTAATTCAAGAAGAGTTGTGCTTTTCTTTTTAAACCTGAAATCTTTTTTTTTTTTTAATTTATAACACTTGGATCCTCATTTAGATCCTATTTACTCATAAAGTCTTATAATTGCTAGTAAAATAGGGATAATTGCTACCATATTTCACAGAGTTTCTGAGGATTAAAGAGCTGATGCATATGAAAATGCTTGATAAATGATTAGACATTTTGCAAGTATAAGGTATCATCATCACCATGGCTATTAATACTTCTTTACCTAAGAAATTTCACATCCTAGGATTTTGAGCATAGACTTAAACAAAAAATATGCCTCATAAGGGAGTGTGTGTTGTGAAGGTACAAAGTCTTGGTGGTTTAAAATAAATAGCTACACTATCCCAAAAATTTGTTTTATTCACCAAGGGCTGGAAGCTCAAAGAAGCTAGTGGTAGCCTGGAGATTTCCAAGCACAGGTATCCATTAACAGAATTTTGTGACTGTGTTGTTTGGAGTATACTTTCCCTATGCATGATTTTAAAGTAAAAGTGAAACAAAGAAAAGAAATATAAAGTCGGGATTGAGGTAAGAGGCTCACAGAAAGAGACCGCAATAACTTTCTCTTTCCCTTCGAAGTCATTCAGACCACACTACTGAGATCTACATTCACATTCCTACCATAAAGAACTAAACGATGCTGTGGTCTGCTCTGCTCCTGACAGAACCATTGGAGGTGACCAGAGGACAGTGAAATAATAAAATAAAATAAATAATAATTAAATAATAATAATAAGTAATAATAATTAAAACTGCAGTAGGTTAGCTCTACCAAATGTCATCTTCATAGTACTGACCTGGCAAGTAGAAACTGCAAAATGGGCTTAACTTCAGAATTGCTTCCTTACCTCTTTGTTGTCCAGCACTAACTCCACAGATGTTAATGATCCTGGTGGCTAACACACTTAGCTCTCACAATTTGCAGTGATGTCCCAAACCTCGCACTTAATTCTTTAGCAATGACTGATTGGCACTTTAAGTACTGGTATCACAAAGAGACAAACACTTGCCATACAAAGGGCTATTGAGAGTGATTCCATGGACAGAGGTCGTTACAAAAGGTGGTCATCCGTGTCCAGGGGTGTCTCTACCTGTGCTTCAGCCCACCTTTCTGTGGTTCAGCATAAGGTTCACGTCTGTCTTATTGGCAGAATTTATATTTTGATAGCCCAGGCAGCTGGTCTGATTGGTTGTTGACTGTGCCATGCTGAGAGAATATTTTTATTATCTCTCCTGCCCAAAACATTGGTTTTACTATGAAAATAAATATTCTGTTTAATCTGTGGAGGTTTTCTCAATGTATACTCTCATGTTATTAGGACTAATATTACTCTTCCTTCAGTGAATACAATCATTAAAATTCCTCACATACTGTTTTTGGTGGTAGGCACTGTGCTATTTAGGTTTCTAAACCTGAAGGTATTTAGTGTCTTCAATGATGTTGTGAAATAGCTAATATCATTCTTTATTTGGTCAAGGTTATTAGGCTGAACTATATTGAAGTGGTCCAGAATGGTTAATAATGGCAATTTTAACCAGCTTTTCTCAACCAGAGTTCCCAGGGACAATCAGTAGACTCAAGTCATCCATTGAGGGAATGAAATAACCTCTCTCATGCATTTAAAATGGTACCAGTCATACACAATCCTTGGGAGACTTGAGAAAATAGTTACAGAAATTATTTGGGGTGTTTGGTAATTCAGTACAGGTGTATTGTTTGGGAAAGGCAGAAAGAATGTAAATAACAGGAATAGCACCATATTTCAGAAGATGTTGAGGGTCAACATATCATAGGTATAATTTATAAGCTTTAGTCCATTTATTCTCAATATAAGAGATGGGGATAAGATGCGATGGGCAAATTAGATTCCTCTGGGAGCATGGAGGGAGGGCGTGTTCTCCATTCAGCCTCATGTATTCTGTTGTCTTTGATTAGTCCCCTCCATGATAATGGCAGCTGGAATGAATCTTTTTTAAATTCTGACTGGCGTAGAGTTGAGTTACAAGGTTGTGTTTACTTGCAGCAAAGTGAATCAGCTATGCATGCATATGTCTACTCTTTTTTAGATTTTTTTCCCATATAAGCCATCAGAGAGTAGTGAGTAGAATTCCCTGTTCTATATAGTAGGTCCTTATTCGTTATCTATTTTATATACAGTAGTGTTTTATATATAGTAGTTATATTTTATATATAGTAGTGTGTATATGTCAATCCCAATCTCCCAATGTAGTCCTTCCCCCTGGAATCTACCTTAGTAATAGGAAAGTAGGGCTATGTTATGGTAGAAAAACTATTCTTGAAAATGATTGTCATAGATTCAAATTGTTTCCAAATTTAATGTTTTCTTGGTGTGAGTTCAATGGTACTATTTTTTTTTATGGGAAATAATTAAGGCCTTTGGAAATTTCAGTCATTAGAATTCAAATTATTTGGAGATAATAAACAATCTGATCAGACTTTCAGATTCAAGAAAGAAAGCCCTAACCTCACAATGATGAGTATTCTACAAGAGCCAAAGGGAGTTTAGTCAGCAGTCTAAAAGAATACGAGTAAACTGTCCTCGAGCTATTTTATTAATTCAGTTCCATGGCATATGGTTCACCAGTGGGCAGAGAATTTGGGATTTGCAGTTTAAAGCTGAGACCTGCAGTTTAGTAGCAATGAGGCCAAGGCAAGCCATGTATCTCCCATGATCCTGAGTTTTCTCATTCATATACAGAAACGAACAGCTAACCTGTAGGTTAAGGATTATGAGGGTTAAGAAAAGGACTGGCAAAGAAGTGACTCAATAAACAGGGTCACACTTATGCAAAACAGAGCAGACATTAACCAAGAGTTTTTCAAGGTGTTTGAAGAAAATCATCAAAGAATAACTTTATATTGCCTTTCAAGTTAGTCTACACGAGTTGTTTGACTCACTTTAGTTGCACATCGCATTTACTGTGGATAATCTGATTTTTATACTTACCCCTCCAACTCTTTCAAAGTGGTCCCCATCTCTGTCAAAGTCTATCAGGCGTCCATTAAACAACCAAGTGAACACGATGTTGAGCGAGTGATCGTGTGTCACCTGGCACGGCAGAACAATACTTTCTCCAACAGTGACATCCATACTGGAAGGAGGAACCATTACCTTTGTTGGATCTAGAGAGTGAAAACAAAACAGAACAACAAAGCCTATGAGCATAGGTAGCAATAACATGTAGAATTCAAGGGCAGGATGAAATACTAAGGAGTTTGGCTTTATTTTTTCTTAGGCTATGCCCCGCAAGCCTTAGTCATCTGGGAAGCTCACATTCGGGCCAGGAGGTCATTTTTAATATGAAAAGATGAAAACACTCATAATGTGAACCTTCACAGAGCAACTGAACTCAGCTGGGGAGCACTGAGGTTACATCTCTTAAGACACTTGCAGAGGGGCCTAGTTCTGCAGCCTGCTCTGAAACTGCCTCTTGAAAAAGGTTTTCAGATCTCCCTGGTTTCACTAGAAAGCCGAGTGGAAGCAGGAAAATCCATGCTAATTGGAAGCTTTCTTTTTTCTACTATAAAAGTGATACATGTTTAGTATAGGAAAGTCAGAAAATTCAGGGAAGCTGAAAGAAGGAACCAAAGCAAAACAAAATTATGTATAGTTTCTTAGTGTTCGGATAAAATTCCTATTTTAATTTTAGTATAATTATTCTGTGTTTTGGACTCATAGCTTTTCAGTTGTTTTGTTTTGCAGTATAGCAAACATGCTACATATATGATATTTCTCTTTATTATCTACTTAAATATAATACGGGCTTACATTTTATCCACAAATTTTTATAATCGGTATGATAGGCTATTAATTGTTTTAACCATTATGAAACTAGTAAATATTTTAGCAAATTTATTATAATTATAAATAATGCTATAATGAATATCTCGGACAAAATGGTGTGTGTGTGTGTGTGTGTATATATATATATATATATATAGCTTATTTCTTATCGAAGAACAGTTGATTTACAATGTTGTGTTAGTTTCAAATATATAGCAAAGTGATTCAGCTATACATATATATTCTTTCTCAGGTTCCTTTCCACTATAGACTATTACAAGATACAGATTATAGTTCCTTGTGCTATACAGTAAGTCCCTGTTGTTTATTTTATATACAGTAGTGTGTATATCGGAGAAGGCAATGGCACTCCACTCCAGTACTCTGGCCTGGAAAATTCCATGGATGGAGGAGCCTGGAAGGCTGCGGTCCATGGGGTCACTGAGGGTCGGACATGACTGAGTGACTTCACTTTCACTTTTCACTTTCATGCATTGGAGAAGGAAATGGCAACCCACTCCAGTGTTCTTGCCTGGAGAATCCCAGGGACAGGGGAGCCTGGTGGGCTGCCGTCTCTGGGGTCGCACAGAGTTGGACACGACTGAAGCAACTTAGCAGCAGCAGCAGCAGCAGCAGCAGCAGCAGTGTGTATATATATTCCTTCCAGACTCCCAAGTCATCCCTCCCCACCCTCTGCCTTTGGTAATGATACGATTGTTTTCTATGTTTGTAGGTCTTTCTGTTTTGTTCAGTTCAGTTCAGAGGCTCAATCATGTCCGACTCTTTGCGACCCCATGACCCACAGCACGCCAGGCCCCCCTGTCAACACCAACTCCTGGAGTCTACCCAAACCCATGTCCATTGAGTTGGTGATGCCATCCAATCATCTCATCCTCTGTTGTCCCCTTCTCCTCCTGCCCTCAATCTTTCCCAAAATCAGGGGTTTTTTTCCAATGAGTCAGGTCTTCACATCAGGTGGCCAAAGTATTGGGGTTTCAGTTTCAGGATGAGTCCTTCCAATGACAACCCAGGACTGATCTCTTTTAGCATGGACTGGTTGGATCTCCTTGCTGTCCAAGGGACTCTCAAAAGTCTTCTTCAACACCACAGTTCAAAAGAATCAATTCTTCGGCACTCAGCTTTCTTTAGAGTTCAACTCTCACAACCATACACAACTACTGGAAACACCATAGCTTTGACTAGATGGACCTTTGTCAACAAAGTAATGTCTCTGCTTTTTAATATGCTGCCTAGATTGGTCATAACTTTACTTTCAAGGAGCAAGCATCTTTTAATTTCATGGCTGCAATCACCATCTGTAGTGATTTTGGAGCCCCAAAAAATAAAGTCTGTCACTGTTTCCACTGTTTCCCCATCTATTTCCCATGAAGTGATGGGACCAGATGCCATGATCTTTGTTTTCTGAATGTTGAGCTTTAAGCCAACTTTTTCACTCTCCTTTTTCACTTTCATCAAGAGGCTCTTTAGTTCCTCTTCACTTTCTGACATAAGGGTGGTATCATCTGCATATCTGAGGTTATTGATATTTCTCCCGGAATCTTGATTCCAGCTTGTGCTTCTTCCAGCCCAGCGTTTCTCATGATGTACTCTGCATACAAGTTAAATAAGCAGGGTGACAATATACAGCCTTGACATACTCCTTTTCCTATTTGGAACCAGTCTGTTGTTCCATGTTCCGTTCTAACTGTTGCTTCCTGACCTGCATACAGATTTCTCAAGAGGCAGGTCAGGTGGTCTGGTATTCCCATCTCTTTCACTTTTCCACAGATTTTTGTGATCCACACAGTCAAGGGCTTTGGCATAGTAAATAAAACAGAAATAAATATTTTTCTGGAACTCTCTTGCTTTTTTGATGATCCAGTGGATGATGGCAATTTGATCTCTGGTTTTTCTGCCTTTTCTAAAACCACCTTGAACATCTGGAAGTTCACGGTTCACATACTGTTGAAGCCTGGCTTGGAGAATTTTGAGCATTACTTCACTAGCGTGTGAGATGAGTGCAATTGTGCAGTAGTTTGAACATTCTTTGGCATTGCCTTTTTTGGGGATTGGAATGAAAACTGACCTTTTCCAGTCCTGTGGCCACTGCTGAATTTTCCAAATTTGCTGACATATTGAGTGCAGTACTTTCACAGCCTCATCTTTCTAGAATTTGAAATAGCTCAACTGGAATTCCATCACCTCCATTAGCTTTGTTCGTAGTGATTGTTCCTAAGGCCCACTTGACTTCACATTCCAGGTTGTCTGGCTCTAGGTAAGTGAGTTATCTGGGTCGTGAAGATCTTTTTTGTACGGTTCCTCTGTGTATTCTTGCCACCTCTTCTTAATATCTTCTGCTTCTGTTAGGTCCATACCATTTCTGTCCTTTATTATGCCCATCTTTGCATGAAATATTCCCTTGGTATCTCTAATTTTCTTAAAGAGATCTCTAGTCTTTCCCACTCTATTGTTTTCCTCTATTTCTTTGCATTTATCACTGAGGAAGGGTTTCTTATCTCTCCTTGCTATTCTTTGGAACTCTGCATTCAAATGGGTATATCTTTCCTTTTCTCCTTTGTTTTTTGCTTCTCTTCTTTTCACAGCTATTTGTAAAACCTTTTCAGACAGCCATTTCACTTTTTTGCATTTCTTTTTCATGGGTATGGTCTTGCTCCCTGTCTCCTGTACAATGTCACAAACCTCCGTCCATAGTTCATCAGGCTCTCTGTCTATTGGATCTAGTCCCTTAAATCTATTTCTCACGTCCACTGTATAATCATAAGGGATTTTATTTAGGTCATACCTGAATGGTCTATTGGTTTTCCCCACTTTCTTCAATTTAAGTCTGAATTTGGCAATAAGGAGCTCATGATCTGAGCCATAGTCAGCTCCCAGTCTTGTTTTTGCTGACTGTATAGGGCTTCTCCATCTTTGGCTGCAAAGAATATAATCAATCTGATTTTGGTGTTGACCATCTGGTCTGTTTTGTAAATAAGTTCATTTGTAGCATTTTTTTAGATTCCAAGCATAAGTGATATTTTTCTCTGTGTAACTTTACTTTACTCATATATCACTTTTTAAAAATGAGAAACTACTGATTTGTTTTTAAATTCACCCTTTACATTATAGTTTTAATCAGGAATGAAACAGACTTGCTCATCCAAGATAGTTTATGAACCCTAAAACTACATTCACACATAGATAGTCTCTACTTTCTCACTGACATAGGATTTCATAACTGATGTCAGAGAGTAAAATGGTGAAAAGCAATGTGAATTAAATTGAAAGGCCATATAAGTGCTTACAGAGTGAAATTATGAATTCAGCCATATACCTGAAATTTCTCTATACTGAACCCTAAAACCAACCAAACACACCACAATAAAGAAGACAAATCAAAAGCAAAGAGAGACGGTAAAAGAGTGATGACTAACCCCCTTCCACATTCACAGGACTGTGTTTCACAGGCTGTGCAGCACATAAACATTTACTGAATACACCTCCTAGATGACAGTCTCAGCTGGGAATTTTGTAATGGAGTCTCTTTCCAACAACCCACTCACTAAAATCTCCTCTTTAAAGAGTATCTCCTCTTTTAAAAGTATAAAAGTGTACCTTCTACACTTTTATCCAACTTTGGAAAGCAAACATCTCAGGTCATTAAAGAAGGAGTCTGTGTACATCTGAACTGAGTCGGTTCTGTTTAGTTGTCTAGTTGTGTCCACCTCTGTGTTGCCCCATGGACTGCAGCATGCCGGGCTTCCCTGTCCATCACCACTCCCGGAGCTTGCCCAAACTCAAGTCCATCGAGTCAGTGATGCCATCCAACCATCTCATCCTCTGTTGTCCCCTTCTCCTGCCTTCAATCTTTCCCAGCATCCATAAATGGATTCTAATCTAGTGGAGGAATATACTTTTGCTGTTTTCTGAAAACAGGTAAAGCTCAGGACAAGTGGATTGGTGTGCTCTTGGTGATTTCATGGTGAGCATGAAATCAGAAGTGAAAAACAGGTACTTCCAGCTAAGAGCTTTTTGCCTGGAAGAATTCCATGGATAGAGGAGCCTGGTGGGCTACAGTCCAAGGGGTTGCAAAGAGTTGGACAAGACTGAGAGACTAACACACACACATACACACTAGCTAAGAGATAATGGGAAAGATAGCTGTTTATTTCAAAACCTGAGGCTTTTGCAAGTCACATAATCAAAATCAGCTATTGATTAACTGACCCACAGGAAAAGGTACAGATAGAGATTTTTTTTTAATGATGGAAGGAGTTAAAAAAAAGTCACCTTTGGATAATGCTAAGCAGAAAATTAAAAAAATAACTCCATTTCACTTAATGTGTCATTTATCATTTTTTAATTTCAAAATTCATCTATAAAATGAAGATTGGAGCACATAATTCCTGAACAAAATTTATGCATCTCCGGTTTGTATTTGGCATGATGTCACCTTATTCTATTTTAAATGGCTGTCCACTGATTTGGCAATTTAGATTTTCATTTTAATGTACCTTCATTCATTTGTGCATCTATCTACCAAGCAATCGTTATGTGCTGAATGGATAACAGTGTCCTAGTACCAAGAGAGACCTGGCAAAACGTTTTCATAAAAACTGAGGGACTTCCCTGGCAGTCCAGTGGTTAAGAACTGGCCTTATAATGCAGGGGACGCAGGTTTGATCTCTGGTTAAAAAACTAAGACCCCACGTGCCACAAGGCAACTACTGTGGCAACCACAAGCCTGTGTGCACTAAAGCCCACACACAACAACCAGAGAGTCCATGCCCCGTTATGAAAGATCCTATGTGCCACGACTAAGACCAGAAGCAGCCGAATAAATAAATGCTTGTGCTTGTAACTCATTCTTGTCTGACTCTTTGAGACCTGGCTCCTCCGTCCAAAGTTTTCAGGCAAGAATACTGGAGCAGGTTGCCATCTCCTCCTCTGAGAGGATCTCCTCGACCCAGGGATTGAACCCACGTCTCTTGCATCTCCTGCATTGGCAGGTGGATTCTTTACCACTAGCGCCATCTGGGAAGCCCAAATAAACAAATAAACAAAAACAAAAAACCAAAAACTGAGTCTAACTTCTAACTAAAAGACTAAACTAACAGAGCCTAACTAACTAAAAAACTAACTGTTCACATTCTAGATACCATGTTATATGCTTGACATGGATTGTTTCATTTACTTTTAACAAATACATCTATTATTCCTGTTTAACAGATGAGGGAAACTGATGCCTAAGAATGGTTAAGGAACTATCTGTTGTGCTAAGCTGTCTCCCTTCCTTTAGCTAAAAACACAATATATCCATTCACAAACGATCCAGGGAACAAGGCTGAGGGCATAATACAGCAATTTGCACTCTTGATTTTGTGTAGTCAGCTGAAGACATGTAAACACAGAAGAAATTCAGAGAAGGCAGTGGGGTGAAGATGATTTCAGAGGGCTTTACTGCAAGATGAATGAAGTTACTGTCTTAGGTAAAAAGCAGTGATGAGTTTATAACTGAAATGCTGGCTCTACCTGTAAGCTTACACATCATACTGATGAGTGCAGAGTCAGATGTCAAGGCTAAAGTCCTCAAAAATGTCTTGGAGTTGGCACCTACCCGAAAGCCTAGAATCACCTGCAATTCTGGTTACATTTTTAATTGACATCTTTTTTTTCACCTAAAGAAATGTTCATCCTTTTATGCACATTCAGTGATCTGGGACAGATTTTATTATTATTATTGCTGAACTCAGTTGCCTGTTAACCAAGGACCAAAGTTCTCTAAATCAAGGATTATGCTGGTACAGCTACTGTGATGACAGATGCTAATTCATTACTGTAGCACTTGTCACTGATCCACATTTGAGCCCTGAAGTAGCAAGAATCAATGCAAAGGAAGTCAAGCACCGTACATACACCAGAGAGGTCTCCCTAGGACTACAAGAGATTAAACTAAAGAGGTTCAAAACCTCATTAGTTTCTCGGTTTTCTCAAATTGTATGCTTGTTCAGTACTCCTGTTTTCCGTGTTGTGAATTCAGATGCTCTTTATGTGATTAATTTATTTAAATTTGAATACAAACACTGTACACAAATAAGCAGATGATGTCTTCAAAACAAAACTGTCTCCCCTCCTTTGGTTTTAATTCATCAAGATCAGGAAGAACCTATATTTACGACTTGTGTTCTGAAGAGTCACTCCATCCATTGTTCTGTGCATAGAACTCTCAAAGGCAATTAGAACTCAAGATGTGAACTGATGTCTGGATTTGGATGTAATTAAATAGGAATAATAAAATAGGGCCAACAATACCCCAAAACTTTCCAGCTTGTGGTTGGTTCACCACGTGGAAAATGATAAATTCAGAACTCCAGAGGACCGATGCTGAAAATATATACATATATTTATCAAATGATTAACCATCAGAGAGTAAAAAAAAATTCCTTTATGCCTTATAATGTTTTCTATAACATAGAGAAGACAGAAGTAAACTAAGTGCTTTATTCTAAAGATCAAAACAACCATGAGAGAGAGATTTAATTATTAACCACTGTGTTAATGATTAAGTCAATGATTAGATGCATAATTCCTTTCACACTAACAATGAAATATCAGAAAGGTAAAGTAAAAAACAGTACTTTTAAAATCACATCAAAAAACAAATAAAATGCCTAAGAGAAATAAACTTGACCAAGGAGATGAAAGAACTATATATGGTGAGAACTATAAAACATTATAAAGGAAACTGAGGAGGATTCAGTTAAGTGGAAAGATATCTCATGTTCTTCAATCAGATGAATTAATTTAGTTAAAATGGCAATGCTACCCAAAGCAATCTACAGATTTAATGTGATCCCTGTGGAATTACCCATGACATGTTGCACAGAATTAGAACAAATAATTGAAAAAATTAATATGGAACCATAGAAGACCAAGAATTGCCAAAGCAATCTTAAGCCACGGAAGTCAAAACAGTGTGGTATTGGTACAAAAACAGACATACAGGTCAATGGAGCACAATAGAGAGCTCAGGAATAAAACACATATCTATGACCAATTAATCTTTGACAAAGGAGGCAAACCTATAAAATGGGAAAAAAGACAGTCATCAGCAAGTGGTGATGGGAAAGTTGAACAGCTGAACGTAAATCAATGAAGTTAAAACATACCTTCATAACATGCATAAAAATAAACTCAAAATGGCTTAAAGACTTAAACATAAGACATGACACCATAAAACTTCTAGAAGACAGCATGGCAAAACACTCTTTGACATAAATCATACCAATGTTTTCTTAGATCAGTCTCCCAAGGCAACAGAACTAAAAACAAAACAAATGGAACCTAATAAAACTTATAGGCTTTTGCACAGCAAAGGAAACCATAATAATAAACAAACAAAAACACAGAAAAGACAACCTACAGAAGGGAAGAAAACATCTGATGCAATGATGCTAAATAGCTTATACAGCTCAACAACAGAAAACCAAACAACCTAACTGAAATGTGGTCAGAAGATCTTAATAGATATTCCTCCAAAGAAGACATACAGTTGGCCAGTAGGCACATGAAAAGATGCTCAACATCACTAATTACTGAAGAAATGCAAATCAAAACTACAGTGAGAACCACCTCACACCAGCTTGAATGGCCATCATTAAAAAGTCTACAAATAACAAATGCTGGAGAGGGTGTGAAGAAAAGGGAACTCTCCTACACTGTTGTGAATGTGAATCAGTGCACATTCCTTCCAAAGCTTTTTGCATCTCAAAGGAATCAGAATATGATGAAGCAGGAAGAATGGTTGAGATTTTAAATGATTTCTAAGGTCTCTAAAAAAAAATTAGATTGAGACTTCCTAGCATCTTTTACTGGTCTATATAAATGCATTAAGCTTCTGTCTTTTTGTTATGAAATTGGGAGAAAAGACTAGATAGAGCTGCAACAAACTGGAGAGTTATGTTTGAAATGATTTGAGTTGAAAGAGGCAACATGAGTGCCTATGAGTAAGTAAGGGTTGATATATACTTAAGTAGGTATTAGGAAGTACGTATCAACAAATTGATAAAGCGTACCTTTGTAAACAAAGATGAAATATTTACCTTTTTCTCTCTATTTGGTCCTTCAAATATCTGGCTTTTCTCCATCTGGCTCCCCTATGCACTTGATGGTTTATTGTGACCAGATTACAACTAGTTATGCTAATCATTGTTTTGATTTGTTTTCTTTGTTTTGAAATTTTTTATGCTTTCTGTCTCTGTTATAGTATGATCTTATTAATGTTACTAGCTGTATGACTTATTTTGTCTATTTTGTAAGATTTCAATCTATGTGTGTGTGTGTGTGTATATATATATATATAGAAGTGCTTATATCCATATATAGATGTTAGTATCTATATGTATATATAGATGTTAGTATCTATATGTATATATAGATGTTAGTATCTATATGTATATATAGATGTTAGTATCTATATGTATATGTAGATATAAGAGATGGAGGTTCTCCAGAAAACTAAAAATAGAACTACTATATGATGCAGCAATCCTACTCTGGGACATATACCCAGACAAAACTGTAATTCAAAAAGATACACTTACCTTTATGTTTACAGCAACACTATTTACAAAAGGCAACACATGAAAACAGCCTAAACGTCCACTGACATAAATGGATAAAGAAGATGTGTTGTATGTCTGTGTGTGTGTGTGTCTATATACACAATGGATTATTGCTCAGCCATGAAAAAGAATGAAATAATGTTACTTGCAGCAACATGCTTATAACTAGGGACTATTATACTAAGTGAAGTAAGTCAGAAAAAGAAAATACCATACAGTATAATTTATATAGTGAGTCTAAAAAATGGAAGAGGTGAACCTATCTACAAAACAGAATTATACTCATAGACAGAGAACAGACTTGTGGTTGCCGAGTGGAGGAAGGAAGCGAGAGAGATGAACTGGGAACTTGGGTTTGGTGGATGTAAACTATTACATTTACAATGGATAAACAATGAACTCCTAGTTTATAGCACAGAGAACTATATTCAGTCTCCCGGGATAGATCATAATGGAAAAGAGTGTATATATATAACTGATTCACTTTGCTGTACAGCAGATTGGCATGACATTGTAAATCAACTATATGTCAATAAAAATGTAAAAAAAAAAAAACCATTTACTTAAAGCATGTAATGAAAATGGAAACTGTAACTACTTAATGTTTTTGGTAATCTCTTAGAGTATTTTATTTAAAGGAAATTATCTATTTTATAGGGCTTCCCTGATAGCTCAGTTGGTAAAGAATCCACCTGCAATGCAGGTTCAATTCCTAGGTCAGGAAAATCTTCTGGAGAAGGGGTAGGCTACCCACTCCAGTATTCTTAGGCTTCCTTTGTGGCTTAGCTGGAAAATAATCCACCTGTACTGTGGGAGACCTGGGATTGATCCCTAGGTTGGGAAGATCCCCTGGAGAAGAGAAAGGCTACCCACTCCAGTATTCTGGCCTGGAGAATTCCATGGACTGTATAAGTCCATGGGGTTGCAAAGAGTCGGATGCGACTGAGTGATATCTGTTTTACGTTGAAGAACACTTTGCCATCACTGTACTTTCTTTTCCTATTAATTTTATCTAAATTTAATGTTTAAATCTTATTTTATTTTTTGCTTTGCTCAAATTGCTTAATGAGAACATGTATTATTTTACAGAAACAATTATTTTTCTAAAAAAACTTTTGACTGCACATATTCCAAGATGATAATATTGGTCAGTTTTGAGAGTATGAAAAACACAATTAGATGCATAAATTATAACACATTAACCAAGTCTATGCTCCAACCAGCAATACTGAAGAAGCTGAACGGTTCTATGAAGCCTACAAGACCTTCTAGAACTAACACCCAAAAAAGATGTACTAGTCATGATAAGGGACTGGAATGCAAAAGTAGGAAGTCAAGAAACACCTGGAGTAACAGGCAAATTTGGACTTGGAGCACAGAATGAAGCAGGGCAAAGGCTAATAGAGTTTTGCCAAGAGAATGCACTGGTCATAGGAAACACCCTCTTCCAACAACACAAGAGAAGACTCTACACATGGACATCACCAGATGGTCAACACCAAAATCAGATTGATTACATTCTTTGCAGCCAAAGATGGAGAAGCTCTATACAGTCAGCAAAAACAAGACTGGGCGCTGACTGGCTCAGATCATGGAATCCTTATTGCCAAATTCAGACTTAAATCGAAGAAAGCAGGGAAAGACCATTCAGGTATGACCTAAATCAAATTCCTAACGATTATACAGTGGAAGTGAGAAATAGATTTAAGGGACTAGATCTGATAGACAGAGAGCCTGATGAACTATGGACGGAGGTTTGTGACATTGTACAGGAGACAGGGAGCAAGACCATTCCCAAGAAAAAGAAATGCAAAAAACCAAAATGGCTGTCTGAGGAGGCCTTACAAATAGCTGTAAAAATAAGAGAAGCAAAAAGCAAAGGAGAAAAGGAAAGATATACCCATTTGAATGCAGAGTTCCAAAGAATAGCAAGGAGAGATAAGAAACCCTTCCTCAGTGATCAATGCAAAGAAATAGAGGAACACAATAGAATGGGAAAGACTAGAGATCTCTTTAAGAAAATTAGAGATACCAGGGGAACACTTCATGCAAAGATGGGCTCAATAAAGGACAGAAATGGTATGGACCTAACAGAAGCAGAAGATATTAAGAAGAGGTGGCAAGAATACACAGAAGAACTGTACAAAGAAGATCTTCACAACCCAGATAATCACCATGGTGTGATAACTCACCTAGAGACAGAAACCTGGAATGTGAAGTCAAGTGGGCCTTAGGAAGCATCACTACGAATAAAGCTAGTGGAGGCGATGGAATTCCAGTTGAGCTATTTCAAATCATAAAGATGATGCTGTGAAAGTGCTGCACTCAATATGCCAGCAAGTTTGGAAAACTCAGCAGTGGTCATGGGACTGGAAAAGGTCAGTTTTCATTCCAATCCCAAAGAAAGGCAATGCCAAAGAATGCTCAAAGTACTGCACATTTGCACTCATCTCACATGCTAGCAAAACAATGCTCAAAATTCTCCAAGCCAGGCTTCAACACTATGTGAACAGTGAAGTTCCAGCTGTTCAAGATGGATTTAGAAAAGGCAGAGGAATCAGAGATCAAATTGCCAACATCCGCTGGATCATCAAAAAAGCAAGAGAATTCCAGAAAAACATCTATTTCTGCTTTATTGACTATGCCAAAGCCTTTGACTGTGTCAGTTCAGTTCAGTCGCTCAGTCATGTCTGACCCTCTGTGATCATGAACCACAACATGCCAGGCTTCCCTGTCCAACACCAACTCCTGGAGTTTACCCAAACTCATGTCCATGGAGTTGGTGATGCCATCCAATCATCTCATCCTCTGTTGTCCCCTTCTCCTCCTGCCCTCAATCTTTCCCAGCATCAGGGTCTTTTCCAATGAGTCAGGTCTTCACATCAGGTGGCCAAAAGATTGGAGTTTCAGCTTCAACATCAGTCCTTTCAAAGAACACGCAGGACTGATCTCCTTTAGGATGGACAGGTTGGAACTCCTTGCAGTTCAAGGAACTCTCAAGAGAACTCTCCAACACCACAGTTCAAAAGCATCAATTCTTTGGCACTCAGCTTTCTTTCTAGTGCAACCCTCACATCCATACATGACTACTGGAAAAACCATAGCCTTGACTAGATGGACCTTTGTCATCAAAGTAATGTCTCTGCTTTTTAATATGCTATCTAGGTTGGTCATAACTTTCTTTCCAAGGAGTAAGCGTCTTTTAATTTCATAGTTGCAATCACCATCTGCAGTGATTTTGGAGCCCAGAAAAATAAAGTCTGACACTGTTTCCACTGTTTCCCCATCTATTTCCCATGAAGTGATGGGACTGGATGCCATGATCTTCGTTTTCTGAATGTTGAGCTTTAAGCCAACATTTTCACTCTCCTTTTTCACTTTCATCAAGAGGCTCTTTAGTTCTTCTTCACTTTCTGCCATAAGGGTGGTGTCATCTGCATATCTGAGGTTATTGATATTTCTCCTGGCAATCTTGATTCCAGCTTGTGCTTCTTCCAGCCCAGCGTTTCTCATGATGTACTCTGCATATAAGTTAAATAAGCAGGGTGACAATATATAGCCTTGACGTACTCCTTTTCCTATTTGGAACCAGTTTGTTGTTCCATGTTCCGTTCTAACTGTTGCTTCCTGACCTGCATACAGGTCTCAAGAGGCAGGTCAGGTTGTCTGGTATTCCCATCTCTTTCAGAATTTTCCACAGTTTATTGTGATCCACACAGTCAAGGGCTTTGGCATAGTCAATAAAGTAGAAATAGCTGTTTTTCTGGAACTCTCTTGGATTTTTCGATGATCCAGAGGATGTTGGCAATTTGATCTCTGATTCCTCTGCCTTTTCTAAATCCAGCTTGAACATCTGGAAGTTCGGTTCACATTCTACTGAAGCCTGGCTTGGAGAATTTTGAGATTTACTTTACTAGCGTGTGAGATGAGTGCAATTGTGCGGTAGTTTGAGCATTCTTTGGCATTGCCTTTCTTTGGGATTGGAATGAAAACTGACCTTTTCCAGTCCCGTGACCACTGCTGAGTTTTCCAAACTTGCTGGCATATTGAATTCAGCACTTTCACAGCATCATCTTTAGGATTTGAAATAGCTCAACTGGAATTCCATTGCCTCCACTAGCTTTGTTCGTAGTGATGCTTCCTAAAGCCCACTTGACTTCACATTCCAGATTATCTGGCTCTAGGTGAGTGATCACACCATTGTGATTAGCTGGGTCATGAAGATCTTTTTTGTACAGTTCTTCTGTGTATTCTTGCCACCTCTTCTTAATATCTTATGCTTCTGTTAGGTCCATACCATTTCTGTCCTTTTGAGCCCATCTTTGCATGAAATGTTCCTCCTAGTATCTCTAATTTTCTTGAAGAGCTCTCTAGTATTTCTATTGTTTTCCTCTATTTCTTTGCATTGATCACTGAGGAAGGGTTTCTTATCTCTCCTTGCTATTCTTTGGAACTCTGCATTCAAATGGGTATATCTTTCCTTTTCTCCTTTGCTTTTTGCTTCTCTTATTTTCACAGCTATTTGTAAGGCCTCCTCAGAAAGACAGTTTGCTTTTTCACATTTCTTTTTCTTTGACAGTGAGGATCACAATAAACTGTGGCAAATTCTGAAAATCATGGGAATACCAGGCCACCTGACCTGCCTCTTGAGTAATCTGTATGCAGGTCAGGAAGCTACAGTTAGAAATGGACATGGAAAAACAGACTGGTTTCAAATAAGAAGAGGGGTATGTCAAGGCTGAATATTGTCACTCTGCTTATTTAACTTATATGCAGAGTACATCATGACAAATGCTTGGCTGGATGAAGCACAAGTTGAAATCATGGTTACTGAGAGAAATATCAATAACCTCGGATATGCAGATGATACCACCCTTATGGCAGAAAGTGAAGAAGAACTAAAGAGCCTCTTGATGAAAGTGAAAAAGGAGAGTGAGAAAGTTGGCTTAAAGGTCAACATTCAGAAAACAAAGATCATGACATCTGGTCCCATTACTTCATGGGAAATAGATGGGGAAACAGTGGCAGACTTTATTTTGGGGGCTCCAAAATCACTGCAGATGGTGGCTGAAGCCATGAAATTAAAAGACACTTACTCCTTGGAAGAAAAGTTATGACCAAACTAGACAGCATATTAAAAAGCAGAGATGCTACTTTGCCAATGAAGGTCCATCTAGTCAAAGCTATTGTTTATCCAGCAGTCATGTATGGATGTGAGAGTTAGACTAGAAAGAAAGCTGAACACTGAAGAATTGATGCTTTTGAACTGTGGTGTTGGAGAAGACTCTTGAGAGTCCCTTCGGCTGCAAGGAGTTCCAACCAGTCCATCCTAAAGGAAATCAGTCCTTAATGTTCATTGGAAGTACTTCTGTTGAAATTGAAACTCCAATACTTTGGCCACCTGATGCGAAGAGCTGATTCATTTAGAAAAGAGCCTGATGCTGGGAAAGATTGAAGGTTGGAGGAGATGGGGACGACAGAGGATGAGTTGGTTGGATGGCATCGCTTACTCAATTGGCATGAGCTTGTATAAACTCCAGGAGTTGGTAATGGACAGGGAGGCCTGAAGTGCTGCAGTCCATGGGGTCACAAAGAGTCGGACATGACTGAATTACTGAACTGAACTGAACCAAGTCATATTTTATTCTGACTTTACTAGAAGAAAAGCTTTCTCATTAGGGATTTTATTATCTATAAAACAAGTGTCTGTGGTTTGTAGAATAAGAATTCCATTTTGATGTTGTTTGCCTATAGTATAAGCAACCTGTTCATTTCAGTATATAATTTCTTTACATTTCCCTCCCAGTGCCAAGATATTCATTTGGTGCCTATCAGGAAAGTGTTTTAGTCATCTTCACTCCTTGGAGGTATACATCTTCCTGTTTTAGTGACTTGCTTGATTATAATGTTTAAATTTATTTTATTTTAAATTATAGAATTACTTTGCAATATTGTGATGCTATTTTTTTTTGCTATACATCAACATGAATTAGTCATAGGTTTACATATGTCCCCTCCCTTTTGTATCCCCCTCTCACCTCCTTCCTCCTTCCACCCCTCTAGGTTGTCACAGAGCACTGGCTTTGGGCTCCCTGCATCATGCAGAAAACTCCCACTGGCTATCTGTTTTACTTATGGTAATATGTATGTTTCAATGCTATTCTTTCAAATCACCCCACCCTCTCCTTTGCCTACTGTGTCCAAAACTCTGTTTCCTCTCCTTCCCCCACTGAGTTCAAAATACTGTGTCTGTGTTTCTTTGCTGCCCTGCATATAAGATCATCAGTACTATCTTTCTAGATTCCATACATATGCATTAATATGTGGTATTTGTCTTTCTGACTTACTTCGCCTATATAATGGGCTCTAGGTTCATCCATCTCATTAGAACTGACTCAAGCCTGTTCCTGTTTGTTTATCTCCCACATTGCAGGCAGATTCTTTACTATCTGCACCACTAGGGAAGCCTCCTTCTGATAGCTGAGTAATATTCTATTGTATATATGCACCACCACTTCCTTATCCATTCATCTGTTGATGGACATCCAGGTTGTTTCCATGTCCTAGTTATTGTAAATAGTGTTGAAATGAACATTGGGGTACATATCTCTTTTTCAATTATGGCTTCAATTATGCCCAGTCGTGGGATTGCTGGGTCATATGGCAATTTTATTCCTAGTTTTTTAAGCAATCGCATACTGTTCTCCATAGTGGCAATACCAATTTGCATTCCCACCAACAGTGTAAGAGGGTCCCCTTTCCTCCACACCCTCTCTAGCACTTATTGTTTGTGACTGTAACGGTTTTGATGATGCCTAAAGTCAGATTGTATCTTCTTTTTAATATTAAATTTTGTAGGGAAACTTTAAAAAACGGGATTTCTCATATGGTGGTTTTTTGGGTGGGAAGTAGGAGGGAGATTGAAGAGGGAGAGGGCAAATATACACCTGTGGTTAATTCATGTTGATGTATGACAGAAATCAAACCAATATTGTAAAGCAATCATTAATCAATTAAAAATAAATATGTATATATATATTTTTAATGGGATTCTTTAAAAAATAAGAGCCAAAGAGCTGACAGACAACTTACCTCAAATGATACTAAGGGGGACAGAGAACTATTTTTGGTAGTCATTAAAGGCCACAGCCAAGACAATTGATTAATGATCACAATCAATCTGGAGGAAGAATCTCTAGGGATGAATTTAAGGTCTCTTTAGTTGGTCCTATTTTTTTTTTTCAACAAAAATAAAACCAGTGCTGGATGAACTGTTTTTCACTAATTTTGCATAAAACACACATCAAAAAGGGATCCCTAAACATGAGATGAGACTCAGAATTCCCAGCGATTTCAAACTGGACCAATTCTTTATTTCAGGATGAACTAAACAGGCAAACCCAAGTGGCGCAGTGGTAAAAAATCCTCCTGCCAAAGTAGGAGACATGGGTTCTATCCCTGGGTCGGAAAGATCCTGTAGAGAAGGAAATGGCAACTCATTCCAGTATTTTTGTCTGGAAAATTCCATGGGCAGAGGAGCCTGGTGGGATACAGTCTATGGGGTCACAAAGAGTTGGACAGGACTGAGCACAAAGCACATGCAAAGGGGCAAAGCAAAAAAGCTTTACTTCTAAAAATAAGCTATATAGGTTCAGGCTGGGGGAAAACTGGGTTGGCAGTTCACATGGAAAAAACTTGAGTGTTTCAGTCTCAAAATGGTCTATGCAGCTGTGAAAGAAGCTAATGAAATCTTAGGCTGTACTAAATAGCATGTGATATTTATCTTAGAGAGGTAAAAATCCCATTATACTTTGCATTAATGAGACCACAGCTTACTAGGAACATCTTTTGGATTCACTGACACATTATTGCACCTAGGTTAGTGAAGGAGCTAATAAACTTGTAACAGTTCAAATAAATGAAATTGTTTGACAGGAAAAGGAGAAATGAGAGGGGACATGAGACTCGTCTGCAAATATGTGAAGGGTTTATAAACAGCAGATGAATTGAGCTTACTTTGTGTTGCCTCAAAGTAGAAAGCCAAGGGGAACTACAAATAGGCATAGTTTGGCTCTGTAAAAAGGAGAGCTTTCTAAATAATCTGATTTTATGAACAGGAAAATGGGCTGCCTCCGGAGAATATGCATCACCATTTCTAGAAGTATTTAAATGGAGGTGGGCTCTATCCAGCTCTGTCAGGTTACACAGAAGCCAGCCAGGGTAGATGAATCCTATTACCTCTCTACAGAGCCACCTTTCCAGGGCCTTCCTGACCACTCTTCTCATGACTGATCCTTTTCTTGTTCAAAGCTTGTCAGCATTAACTGTCTGTTCTACTTCTTTAGCATTATACTTGAGCATTATTGTGGAATATCACTATCCCATTTCTTCCCTGTCATCAGATTCTAATTCTGCTACATTGACTGTGCTAAGGCCTTTGACAGTGTAGATCACAATATACTGTGGAAAATTCTTAAAGAGATGGGAATACCAGACCACCTGACCTGCCTCCTGAGAAACCTGTATGCAGGTCAAGAATAACTGGACATAGAACACTGGACTGGTTCCAAATTGGGAAAGGAATATGTCAAGGCTGTATATTGTCACTCTGCTTATTTAACTTACATGCAGAGTACATCATGCGAAATGCTGGGCTGGATGAAGCACAAGCTGGAATCAAGATTTATGGGAGAAACATCAGTAACCTCAGATATGCAGATGACACCACCCTTATGGCAGAAAGTGAAGAGGAACTAAAAAGCCTCTTGATGAAGGTGAAAGAGGAGAGTGAAAAAGTTGCCTTAAAACTCAACATTCAAAAAATAAAGATGATGTTATCAGATTCCATCACTTCATGGCAAATAGATGGGGAAACAAGGAAACAGTGACAGACTTTATTTTCTTGGGCTCCAAAATCACTGCAGATGGTGACTGCAGGCATGAAATTAAAAGATGCTTGCTCCTTCGAAGAATAGCTATGACCAACCTAGGCAGCATATTAAAAAGCAGAGACATTACTTTGCTGACAAAGGTCCATATAGTCAAGGATATGGTTTTTCCAGTAGTCATGTATGGATATGAGAGTTGGACCATTAAGAAGGCTGAGTGCTGAAGAATTGAACTGTGGTGTTGGAGAAAACTCTTGAGAGTCTGTTGGACAGCAAGGAGATCAAACCAGTCAAACCTAAAGGAAATCAGTCCTGAATATTTGTTGGAAGGGCTGATGTTGAAGCTGAAGCTCCACTTCTTTGGCCATCTGATGTGAAGAACCAACTTATTGGAAAAGACCCCGATGCTGGGAAAGATTGAAGGTGGGAAGAGAAGGGGATGACAGAGGGTGAGATGGTTGGATGGCATCACTGACTCAATGGACAAGAGTTTGAGCAAACTCCAGCAGATGGTGAAGGACAGGAAAGCCTTGCGTGCTGCAGTCCATGGGGTTGCAAAGAGTTGGACATGGCTGAGTGACTGAACAACAACAACAAATCAGATTCCTGGGGGTTGGGGAAAACATCTTACACTTTCATAAATCCTTGGTGCTCAGCTCTGTCCCTACTCATGAGAGTTAGTGAATGATTAATTGAGTAATGATCTACAAAAGGTGGTGTTGGTTACTAACAAAAGTTAAGGACCTAAGCCTTGATGTGATGTAGCCTGGGAAGCTATTGTGCTGTATTTCTTATTTTTTATACTGACTAAAACTGACTATGGGCTTCCCTGGTAGCTCATCTGGTAAAGAATCTACGTGCAATGCAGGAGACCCAGGTCTGATTCCTGGGTCAGGAAGATCCCCTGGAGAAGGGATAGGCTACCCACGCTAGTATTCTTGTCTGGAGAATCCCCATGGACAGAGGACCCTGGGGGGTTACAGTCCAGATGTCTGCACAGAGTCAGACACAACTGAGTGAGCACAACACAGCACAAGCTAACTATAGAGCAGAAAAAATCAGCCACCTAATTGTTCACTCATTGTGCAAACTCTGACCCTCTGTGCTCATGGCAGACTTTTGCCTGTAATGCCGCGTTTAGGACTTTTTCTCTCTTTTAGAAAGTAATTTATTTTAAAATAATTTATTTTGAAAGAATTTCAAAGTTATAGAAAAGTTTTCAGAAAAGTACAAAGAGCTCCTTTACCTTCACACAGACACCTACACTGTTAATATTTTATTGCATTTGCTTATTTCCTCTTCTGTCATATATAATAGATATGTAATAGATATACATATATTCATAATTTATATTTACCTATTATCATTAGTCTTTTTCTGAATCTTTTGAGAGCAGTCACAGACATCATAACTCATCACCCTAAAACATTTCAGTATGGATTTCCCCAAACAAGAACACTTTGCTGATAACCAGCACAGCTTCCAAGTAATCAACTCTGGCACATCACCACTAGGCAATTCAGATCTCATTCAAAATTTGCTAACTTTCTCAGTAATGTCTCTTTATCTTTTGATCCAGGATCTTATTCAGGAGTGAATGTTTCATTTCATTGTCAAGCTTCCTTAGCCTCTGTCAAGTAAGGACATTTCTTCTGTTCTTCCTTCTGTGTCAAATCCCTGACATTTTTAAAGAGGACAGACCTTACATTTTGTAGGGTGACTCTCAAACTAGGGTCATCTGATGTTTCCTTATGATCTATCTCAGGTCTGCATTTTCAGCAGGAACAACATTGATATCCTATGCAGTACCTTCGAAGTGAGTCAAACCAGGAGCTATATGATGTGATATGTACTCATCTCAACACTGACCAATGACCATGTTAATTCTAATCACCAGGTCACGCTGGTGCCTGACTGGCTTCACTACCTTGTATTTAGCAACTTGCAACTGATCAGAATTTTCTGGGGCGATTATTCCAAAATTGGGACTTCCCTGGTGGATCAGATACTAAAGAATCTGCCTGCAATGCGGGAGACCCAGGTTCAGTCCCTGGCTTGGGAAGATCCCCTGGAGAAGGAAATGGCAATCCACTCCAGTATTCTAGCATGGAGAATTCCATGAACAGAGGAGCCTGGCAGGTTACAGTCAGTCCATGGGGGTTGCAAAGAGTCAGACATTACTGAGCAACTAACACTTTCATTTTCATTCCAAAATTACACCAATATTTGATATTCATCAAACTTTGATCCACCAACCTTAGGATCCACTGAAGACTCCTGCCAGAAGCAACCATCTCTCTGATGTTGCCAAATGAAAAGTCTGTATCCCCATCACTTCTTCTACATATATTAGATGACATTCAACTTTTAAAAAGAGCTTTCTTTTCTCATTCATTCATTTATTTTTGGCTTCCTATTGTATTCAATGACTTGTAATACATTACTATTGTTATCTCTTTTGATGCTCAAATTGTCCCCATTTGGCCAGTTTTTAGGCTGGCTTTCTATGCCCTTGGAACATTTTGTTATCATTTGTTTCCTTACTTTTTGGCCCAGTAAGAAGTTCCAGGCTCATCTTATATGGTGCTATAGCTCTAGAAAGAAATTGGCAATTTCTCCACGGAGGATTGGTTCTTTTCAGTGGAGGATGGTTTTGAGAAACCAAGATGTAAATACTATTGTGCTCATTGATTCTGGTCCCTCTCATTCAAAGAGCTAAGCATGCACACACACATGTGTATAATACCTGCACATATACATCTGTAACTGTTCTATATTTTATCTACAAAACATGTATTTGCTTAATCAACTTTTCTGTTTGGTGTAATCAATCCCCAAACTTTGTCAACTGTCTCCTCTGCCCAACACTTCTGCATCTACCCTCAACTATCCCACATCCAGGGATTCTGGACATATAGAAACATGCCTCCACATCCCTCTCCAACCCTCATCACCACCCTACATCCTCAGCCTGTACTGACTTGTGTTGGGAAGAGAAGCGATCATGGGAAGAGAGAGGAAAGCAGTGGAAGGGAAGACGAGACTTAGATCACTTTACTATCCAAAATGTAAAAATTTTAAGTGAATATGCCACAGAAAAATAAATTAAAAAGATGGCTAACTCTAATTCTAGAGTGCATGCTATTTAAATATTAGAGTTTTATGCTACTTTTTAGAAGAAAAATTAATGCAGAAAATGCTTATCATTTTATTAAAACTGAAACACTCTGAGTTTTGTTCTTCACGCCATGGTGAAAATTTGAGTCAATACATTTATAAAATTTCTATCACCAAAACAAGGCATTACTTAAGATTAATTAAGCTTTAAAAAACTAATTTATTATTAAATAGAAAAAACTGATTAGTATTCTATTTTTTTTCTCTGTTAGGTAGTTTTGGGTCTACATTTGAAAGCAGCTATCAAAGCAAACAGCAGCATAGCTTCCAGTTTGTTTGTTTGTTTTTCCTGACTTACTTTTTAGAAATCTATTCTGTTAGGGAGTCAGGTAGGGAAGAAAGGAAGGAAGGATGGAGTGGGTTATTAAGATATCCTTGAGAAATCTACACTACTTAGCTAAAAGTTGTTTTCAGATTGTTCCATAATGCTACTTTTAAGGGTATGCATTCTCTTTGTTGTGAGAAGTGGAATATTTCCTGCCATTATCAGTAAACAATGATGTCACAGTCATTAGCAATTGTAGCCACCACATATGACGAGCTGGTCAGCCTGAGGAAACCCACAAAGGAAAAGAATATCTGCCATCAAGCAGCCATCAGATTGCAGCCACTCCCTATGGTGAGCCCCAAGGAAACTCAGGATGTGAAAACACATTGGCCCTAGATAGCTGAGGGGCATATCAAAGAAATGATTTCAGTGAGCCCAGATTCTTGCATCCTCTCATACTTAGAAAAGCACTAAATTTCTTGAGATGTCAGGTTTTCCTTAATTAACAATAAGCTTTTCATGTGCCTACGACCTGCCCCTTGTTGCAAAGCTTAGATATAAGCTACCCCATCCCCACTGCCTCCTCAGAGGATTTCTCTCAGGGTTGCTTGAGATGCTGCCTTCCAGGCTTAAGTCCTAAAAAATTTTCACTGAATAAAACACAACTTTAAACTTTGAGGTTGTGAATATATTTTTTTTTTAAGTCCGAAGTTACTAGATTTCCTCACTGTCTTTTTAATTTTGATGTGGAAGTTCATCTTATAAAGACACTTTTTTTTTTCCTCCTTATGAACATTCCTCCCTATGTGTGTTTGCAAAGCCCTAAACAAGTTATGTGAAGGGTTTGGGGCTTATATCTCACAGGGTAGCAAAAATATAGGGTATTTCACCTTGTACTGTACAGGCTTGGCTCTTGTTTTCTTAAGTGGTCTTGCTGCTCAGTCTGACCATAAAATAATTTCTTTTAAAAGTTCTTAAATCTGCAAATTCTCTCTTCCCCACTCCTACCCATTTCCTGACGGGGAACTGAGACTCAGGCCTTGACTTTATGCATAGCAGCTTTAACTGCCAAAATATACTGATGAAATACAATATATTCAGTGTATTTGTTGTTGTTGTTCAGTTACTCAGTCGTGTTCAACTCTTTGTGACCCCAGGGACTGCAGCATGCCAGACTTCCCTGTCCATCACCAACTCCTGGAGCTTGTTCAAACTCATGTCCATTAACTTGGTGATGCCAAGCATATCATCCTCTGCTTCCCTCTTCTCCTCCTGCCCTTAGTCTTTCCCAGCCTCAGGGTCTTTTCCAATGAGTTGGCTCTTTGCATCAGGTGGCCAAAGAAATGGAGTTTCAGCTTCAGCATCAGTCCTTCTAAAGAATAATCAGTGTTAATTTCCTTTAGAATTGACTGGTTTCATCTCCTTGTTGTCCAAGGGACTCTCAAGAGTCTTCTCAAGCACCATAATTTGAAAGCATCAATTTTTCAGTGCTCAGACTTTTTTATGGTCCAACTCTCACAACCATATATAACTACTGGAAAAACCATGTACTCATCTAGATAATATCAGGCATCTATGCATTTGATATTTGTTTCCAATAAATATTTGTTATTGATATTTATAACCATTTGGTTATAAATTACTACTCTTTTGGAAATCTTTTAGACATGTGATTTATTTTAGACATTTACTTTTCACTAAGATTTGTTTTGTACTGAGCAGGTAGGTCTGTGAATTGAGAATTTAGAAACTTTTGAAACAAATGGAGTCTATTTTCTCCTCGTTTATCTCACCTCTCTTTTTGTTAACACAATTAAAATCTGATTTTATTGTGTGAAGAAGTGAAGGGCACCAATTGGAAAAACAAACAAAAACAATGATTTTATCTTGGCTGAAGACAAGAAAATCTTCCCGTTTTTGGTGGTAGAAAAACCACAGCGACAGCCCAGGGCACTTCTAACGAGTCAAGGTTTTTAAGCAATTCATGCCAAGAAGCACTGCCATGCAGTATCGCGACCTGGTTCTTTGAACAACTTGTGCACCTTGACAAATGACATCAGAAGAAAACATAAGGCAAATTCTGACCCTAGTAGGACTGAGCACAAATTGGAGCCTCCTGTACAGCAATTTACGAATCATACCTGAGCAGAACGCTTACAGATCTATTTTCAAGGACTAGAGGAAAACACAAAACAGAGTGTTTAATCAGCTCGACTGCCACCAATGGAAACCGCGATGCACAAGTCAATTGAGGGGGGCCAAGTCAGGTACTTGGGAAACAATCAGCTAAATGATAATCAAAGTTATTAGATTTGCCTGGTAAAAATGTGTTACATAAAGCACCTACTTAATTATGCAGGCTGCTCCAATGACACCCGGATGTTCCTGGTTGTCATTCAGCTTTCCAAGTCAGTTACAACTATTAATAATGAGTTTTTGTTTTGTTTTAAATAAGCAAGGTTTAATTTGTCTTAAAAACATTCATGGTCGTTTACTTTTTTTTAACCTGCTATCAGGGCAAGCAAACCTGCGGTTTGGATTTGTGCCATGTTTTAGAAGCAGGGATTCTCAGCTGAGATGTCTTTCCAAATAGAATTTTCTGCAGATGCAAGTGTCCACTATGAATAACACTTCACAAGCAAAATAGAAGCCATTACAGAGGTAGAGCTGGAAATACTAAATTTACCCTCTAATGTTTTCTTTGTGAAGCTTTCTGTACGATTTAAAAGAAATTATCTAGAGACTTCCCTGGTGCTCCAGTGGTTAAGAATCCACCGTCTGATGCAGGGGACACAGATTTGATCCCTAGTCAGGGAACTAAGAGCCCACATGCCATGGGACAACTAAGTACAGCCAAAAATAAAAAATCTGAACAGACTACTGGAAAAAAGTATTCTCACTGACAAATTAATTGTATCTTCAATATAATTAAAATTATTCTATGGCATTTTGGGGACTTTGATTTAAGATGAAAAAGAATGATAAATGGCAGGTAAATGACAGGTATCTTTTAACCTTGGAGAATATTTTCATCATATAATAACTTGAATTTTTCTTTTTGATATGAAGGGATAGTCTTGCTGTTTTGCAGCTACTACACATGAGTAACTCTCACTTATGAGTCACTGGGCAAGAAGTTCCAAAGAAATCCCATTGGTATCAGTGAAATAAAGTCAATCCGGTCACATGCCATGCATAAGAAGGGCGTAATGAGGTCTTTGCTGATTAAAGGAATATTTTATTGCACTTGATGGGCATCTGGCTGTATCTACCGACAAAAGGTAAGAGAATATTTACCTGAACTACAAAAGAAATGAAATGTACACCTTGAGGCAAAGGCAATGAATTCCACAGACAATGCCTTCCATTGTCATTATATGCAAAATGATGAGTGAGTGCCCCAGTACTGAAGTTTGCTATACAGGGAAGGTTTACCATCTGGCCAGTAGGTGGTGCTGAAACCACAGCAAAAGGAAAAAGAGCCCCGGCTTTCTGTCTCTCCTGCTCCTGTCAGCAATTTTCTATATGTTTCCAAATTCCTCTGTTTAAAGACTGCATCTTGGAAAAGAGGCAATGATTCTCATAGTCTAAAGTGGTATTTCTTTTTTTGCTCACAGATGTGAGAGAAGGTCACTGAAGAGCATGTGTGCATGCATGCCAAGTTACTTCAGTTGTGTCTGACTCTTTGCAACTCCATGGACTGTAGCTCACCAGGCTCCTCTGTCCATGGGATTCTCCAGGCAACAATACTGGAGTGGGCTGCCATGCCCTTCTCCAGGGGATCTTCCCCATTCAGGGACTGAACCTGTATCTCTTATGTCTCCTGCACTGGCAGGGGGGTTCCTTACCACATTGCCACTTAGGAAGCCCTAAAGAGTATGCGATGCTTAAAAAGGAGAGTATGATTATCTTAGCGACATGGTTAAGCCCCAGCCTCAGTGTCAGACTTTATTTTTCGGGCTCCAAAATCACTACAGATGGTGACTGCAGCCATGAAATTAAAAGACGCTTACTCCTTGGAAGGAAAGTTATGACCAACCTAGATAGCATATTCAAAAGCAGAGACATTACTTTGCCAACAAAGGTCCGTCTAGTCAAGGCTATGGTTTTTCCTGTAGTCATGTATGGATGTGAGAGTTGGACTGTGAAGAAGGCTGAACGCCGAAGAATTGATGCTTTTGAACTGTGGTGTTGGAGAAGACTCTTGAGAGTCCCTTGGACTGCAAGGAGATCCAACCAGTCCATTCTGAAGGAAATCAGCCCTGGGATTTCTTTGGAAGGAATGATGCTAAAGCTGAAACTCCAGTACTTTGGCCACCTCATGCGAAGCGTTGACTCATTGGAAAAGACTCTGATGCTGGGAGGGATTGGGGGCAGGAGGAAAAGGGGACGACAGAGGATGAAATGGCTGGATGGCATCACTGACTCGATGGACGTGAGTTTGAGTGAACTCTGGGAGTTGGTGATGGACAGGGAGGCCTGGTGTGCTGCGATTCATGGGGTCGCAAAGAGTCGGACACGACTGAGCGACTGATCTGATCTGATCTGATCTACGTGGTACAGGAAGGATGGGTGTATTGTATAAAGCTTTCTGCAAAACACAATCAAATCAGTCCACCCACCCTAGCATCTGGGTCACTACTGACTAGCTTGTTTGGAGGTTTGTCTATAATTATAAGTGAACTTTTTCTGAAACCCTTTAGGGTGGACAAGTATCAGTGGGTCCCAGGTCTCTGCAACTGCTGAGACCTGTGTGCTTGGCAGGTAAGCACCCTGAACTGAGCTAACAGATTCCTTTCCCTGTTGCATTGCCTGCTTTGAAGTATGATCTGTATATACCTTCAATGCAATTTAAAGAAAGAAGAGGGAAAACGAGGAGTCCTCAATGAAGATTTTTATTACTGCTCTTCATTGGAGGAGAAAGAGGCAACTAGCTGGCAAATATAGACCTGTTGGGAAGAACTCATTTCCAGGGCAGATTTTGAGGGTCACTGCACATTTAGTTCAATCCTCCACACCAGAGATAGGGAAACTTTCCTTTCTATTGAGAGCTGCTGACCCAAAGAGGAAAAGAAAATCAATTGAGGGTCAGAGAAGTAGAAAGCAACTTAATTTAGTTTATTTTCAGAGAGATGTTACACCTTTTCATGTCTTTTCTATTAGGTACAGGGGACATAAAAGTCTAATGTGCGTGTGTACTCAGTCATGTCCGATTCTTTCAGACTCCAAGGACTGTAACCTGCCAGACTCCTCTGTCCATGGAATTCTCCAAGCAAGAATACTGGAGTGGGTTGCCATTCATTTCTCCAGGGGATATTCCTGATCCAGAGATTGAACCCACATCTCTAATGTGGGTCTCTCCTGCAGTGGCAGGCGGGTTGTTTACTACCGTGTCAGCAAATGTTTATAAAACTCTAAAGGTACATCAAATAATTTAAAATTTATATCCAATATCTTTAAAAGATAGGGGAGTTGAAAAAGAATGGGAAGGCAAGGAGATGGATAAAAGATCAAAATACAGAAAAAGAGAAGAGAGAGACAGGCAGAGAGTGGCAGAGTTGCCTGCTTCACAAAAACCAACACCCTGTGTTGAAGAAAAAACACAGACACCAAGAGGAAGGCAGGCAGAGGCAAAGACATGTTTGAGAAGTGAAAAAGCATTTGGGGAGCAACAAACATCTCATGATGTGGTTTTTAGGCTATCAGCATAGAAAACCTTTGTTGGGCAAGCTGCATCTTTGTAAATATAGTCATTTACAGAGAAGTTGTGGAAGGGAGCAAAATCTCCTACTCCGAATCTGTCTCTTTGACAAGTAGATTAATTTAGGCTGATTCTTTCTAAGAAATGGAAGATTCAGAAAGTCTTTCTTTTTTTTTAAAGATGGTTACTTAAACCTATTTTATTCGCTACAGCATGCAGGATCTTAGTTCCCCCAAAAGGGATCGAATCCGTGCCCCCTGCATTGAAAGTGGGGATTCTTTTTTTTTTTTTTAACAGGGCTTTATTTTTTTTTTAAATTTTATTTTATTTTTAAACTTTACATAATTGTATTAGTTTTGCCAAATATCAAAATGAATCCGCCACAGGTATACATGTGTTCCCCATCCTGAACCCTCCTCCCTCCTCCCTCCCCATACCATCCCTCTGGGTCGTCCCAGTGCACTAGCCCGAAGCATCCAGTATCGTGCATCGAACCTGGACTGGCAATTCGTTTCTTACATGATATTTTACATGTTTCAATGTCATTCTCCCAAATCTTCCTACCCTCTCCCTCTCCCACAGAGTCCATAAGACTGTTCTATACATCAGTGTCTCTTTTGCTGTCTCGTACACTGGGTTATTGTTACCATCTTTCTAAATTCCATATATATGCGTTAGTATACTGTATTGATGTTTTTCCTTCTGGCTTACTTCACTCTGTATAATAGGCTCCAGTTTCATCCACTTCATTAGAACTGATTCAAATGTATTCTTTTTAATGGCTGAGTAATACTCCATTGTGTATATGTACCACTGCTTTCTTATCCATTCATCTGCTGATGGACATCTAGGTTGCTTCCATGTCCTGGCTATTATAAACAGTGCTGCGATGAACATTGGGGTACACGTGTCTCTTTCCCTTCTGGTTTCCTCAGTGTGTATGCCCAGCAGTGGGATTGCTGGGTCATAAGGCAGTTCTATTTCCAGAAAGTGGGGATTCTCAACCATTGGACCACCAGGGAAGTTTCAGAAAGTCTTTCTTTTTTACCTCTCCCTTAGCTTCCTAAAGAATTTAGATAGAGGGCCTATTTCCAGAATTGAGCCATAATTAGAGATCGGTGCCAAGAATGTGGGTTAGCTGTGGCGGGGGAAACTTGGTCCAGCCTAGAGCTCAGAGTCCACTCTGTGTACCAGAGTCTCTGCCTAGCCCAGCAAACATCTGCATGCCAGACATTTGCTTTTCCATGTCTGGGTCCACTGCCTCCTTCTTCAAGTCACAAACTAGTGCCACCAACATCCTCTCCTGTTCTTACCTAAAGATGGTCTTAACCATTTGGGGGGAATTATTCAGTTTTCCTGGGTCTGTCCTATGCATACATATTGGAGGAGGAAATGGCAACCCACTCCAGCATTCTTGCCTGGAAAATTCCATGGACAAGAGGAGCCTGGCAGGCTCCATGGGGTCACAAAAAGTCAGACATGACTGAGTGACTGAGCATGCATGCTCCCATGTATATTTGTTGTTAAATTTTTGTTTGATTTTTCTTCTGTTAATCTGTCTCATGTCAATTTAATTCTTAAACCAGCTGGAAGAATGTGAAAGCACAGAGGAAAATGTCTTCCTCTCCTAAAGTTGCATCTTGCTACTTCCACCTAAAGGTGCCTGGAATTTAAGTCAGAGTTCGAGTTTGAACCAAAGTCCCAAATTTTCTACGTCGTCATTGAATGTCCTCTACAATGACAACTGGGTATTGTCATGATCATTACATGAAGCACTGTAGTTTTAACACCATGTAAATATATTGTGCCTTGATCAGCATTAAAAATTAATGAGATATTTTAGAAAGGGATCTATTAAGGGTAAAAAGAGAACTTGCTTTCTGGCTAGGTTTTGGTAAAAAAAAAAAAAAAAGTAAAAAAAACTACTTCCTCATTCCAGAAACATGTTAACTACTTGAATTAAAACCAACAAACAAAACTCCCTAGAAGTATGTGTATGTGTGTGTGTGCACATGTATGCATGCATGTGTTCAAATGTCCATTCCTTCAACTTTTTAAAACTTTACAAGAAATGTACTCACTTCCTAGAATATCCATTAGAATCTAACAGCTCCTTTTTGGTAGGGAAGATAGTATGACAAGACCAGAACACAGGTTATAACAAATACAAACACACTATTTGTATGACTCACGCCAAGTTCCAAGGGTGTCTTTCTGGGCTGCAGTGCAAAAGAGTGAGCAGAGTTTTGCAAATTGCTGCAGCATCAAATAGACCAAAACTCTCAGTGAGATAAATATGAAAAATCAATTCATTCATTCATCCAAGCAAGCAAGATATACAAGGTACATGCCCTTTGCATTTGTAGATCATTTCTGCAGTTTACAAACAGTTTCTCACTCATTTCCATAGCTCTCTTGAGCTTTAATTTAGACTCCAGGGGGAGTTATTTCTGGATTAGGTAGAAAAGCAAACAAGCTCAGAGAGATCGTCTTGCATTTGGCCACTATACCAGGACCCACTGCTTTGCTGAATTCTAGACAGCACCATTTCCACCACGAACAGTGTTACCTGGTGCAACATGGCAGCCAATAAAATACCCTGCCATTTCCTCCCAGACTGGAAGCCCCCATACAAAGCAGGAGAACCAGAATCAAGCTGGATGCTTAGTTCACTGGAGATATGCCCAATCCCAGAGCTTGTCTCAGAAGTGGCAGCTGAGGATTATTTCTCATAGAGTAAATACCATTCTTGGGGTGATTCTTTGATGTTGACAATGGCTTCCACAGTGGCTCAGTGGTGAAGAACCCGCCTGCCAGTGCAGGAGATGTAGGTTTGATCTCTGTGTCAAGCAGATCCCCTGGAGAAGGGAATGGCAACCCACTCCAATAATCTTGCCTGGGAAATTCCATGGACAGAGGAGCCTGCAGGACTACAGCCCATGGGGTCACAATGTTGACATAGATTTTGCTAAAAGTGTCAGCATGGTGAAATGTATAAAAGTCTCTATTTACTGTTTTAAAAACGTCGTTTCCAGGTTTGGCCATATGACACACATTGGGGATGTAACCATCAAGAAGTCATTTGACATCTGAGCTATAGTTTTCTCATCTACAATTTGGAAGTGATGGTACTTGGCATCCCAGGATGACTATGAAATTCAAACTGGGTTAATGGGATTTTCAGATGCTTTATAAACCATAAAGTGCTACCCAAGTGTAAGATACTATTATTACCGTTCCTATTGACACCGAGGGCTTCCCTCATAGCTCAGTTGGTAAAGAATCTGCCTGCAATGCAGGAGACCCTGGTTCTATTCCTGGGTCAGGAAGATCCACTGGAAAAGATATAGGCTACCCATTTCAGTATTCTCGGGCTTCCTTTGTGGCTCAGCTGTAAAGAATCTTCCTGCAATGTTGGAGACCTGGGTTCGATCCCTCGGTCGGGAAGATCTCCTGGAGAAGGGAAAGGCTACCCACTCCAGTATTCTGGCCTGGAGAATTCCATGGACTGTATAGTCCATGGGGTCGCAAAGAGTCGAACATGACTGAGTGAGCTTCACATTCACTTTCACTTATTGACACCGAAGATTTGCTTGGGGAAAAAAGGAAAAGGAGGGAACTATATTGAGGATAAAAAGAGGATAACATTCTAAAGTAAAGAGCTCACTATTGTAAGTCATAGTTCCAAGACAGCTGTTGGCTGCTTAATAAAAGCCAGTGAAGATGACAAAGTAATTTCTGGTTCAAGCATGAATGCTCAAGTACAGGCATTTATGTTCAACTGCCAGATGCTTCAAGCTAGCAGCTAAATCTGAAGATACCAAACACACTTCATGCATCAACAATATCCTGGCCTCTCAAGTCAGAGCAATGCAGAAAGGTACATCCCCAAAGCAAAGAATGTCACTGGAAAATTACCCAGGAGGAGGAGAGACTGTGAAACTGATGCAGAAGATGGCAAATTCCACAAGAATCACTAAACTACTGGTTAGAAAAGGAAGTAAAATATGAATAGAGAAAAAGCAGGATCTAGAGTTTGGGAGATAAGAGAGAAACCTTTGCTGTTTATGCAGATGACTACTCTCCTTGATACTGGAAGATGTTACACTCGTTTATGATTTTTGGAAATCTGTCAATGGAAGATTTAAAGTTGGTGGTTTAAAAGAGAGTGTTAAAATATTTACCTGTATTCTCTAACCAAAAGTTAAGGTTGTACTGCATTTATCCAGGTGGTAAGTAATGTGCTTATTAAACATTTTCCTTTTTAAAAATCTTTTAGATAATTTATATGAGGAGAAAAAAAAAGTAGACTTACTCTGATGCCTAGTTCTTGTTGACTGGAATTATCACTTTGGGTTCTTGGTGAAAAGGTGCAGATACTATGATGGCCATATCACCATTCTTGAACATCATTATCATTATCATCATTTCAGCTTACATATATTGTGGAAGGTATTCACATAATTACAAACGTTATATTTACCATGTGCCAGGATCTGTGCTGAACACCTGCATTTATGAGTTCATCAAAATTTAAGCATCGTGAAGACAGGGAACACGTCTTTTTCGTTCATCACAGACGCCTTACACATAGCATTTGCTGATGTTTAATCACAGAGTCATGTTCTGCGCTTTTGG
Organism: Bos indicus x Bos taurus; assembly: GCF_003369695.1. NCBI lineage: Eukaryota > Metazoa > Chordata > Mammalia > Artiodactyla > Bovidae > Bos > Bos indicus x Bos taurus. The sequence continues at coordinate 37,506,275 of NC_040097.1, read as the reverse complement.
GACCACATGGACTGTAGCCCACCAGGCTTCTCAGTCCATGGGACTTCCCAGGCAAGAATACGGAAGTGGGTTGTCATTCCGTTCTCCAGGGGATCTTCCCGACCCAGGGATGGAACCTGCATCTCCTGTACTACAGGCAGGTTCTTTACCACTGAGTCACCTGGGAAGCCCCAAACGCAGCATAGTTAATGACAAAATACATGCTTGATAAATATCTCGAGAATGAATGAATCACTAGCAGTTAAACCTGAATACTCTCACGATAAGTATCATTATTATCACCATTTAATAGACAACGAACCTGAGGCTTAAAAAGGCTACATATATTTCCAAGGACACAGACACAGTCAGAGGGAGAAAACAGGTATTCTGACCCTGAGTTTGGTTGACTGGAAAGCCCTATATGCTATATTTCCATTCCAACATGACCGCAGCTTCCTGCTCGCTTTGATTTATTTTGAAAGAGGTGTTTGGGTGGCTGCCAATGTTTAGGTATAAATGAGCTTTGCCTAATTCTCTTTTTGTCCTGATAGAATGTGACATGATGTGTTGGAACTAGAGATAGTTGCAGGAGTCAAGTCACAAGGAGGAGGAAGAAGAAAAGAGAATCCAACAGAGCCCAGTGTGATGAGATGAGAAAAGGATTCAAGAGAAGAATGAGAAGCATCAGCTACTGGAAAAGCCAGAAAGGAATCATTATACTTTATTGTCAAATGCTCCAAAAGGTAGTCGTCTGGGTTATTTATGGAAACTGGCTCCATAAACGAAGGCTTAAGCTCAAGAGAAGGAAAAATATGTGGCTATAAAACATTTCTAAGTTAACAAAAATCATTTCCACCTATCATATATTGAAAAAAATTGGACCTCTTGAATAAAAGGCAATTCTGTTTACAGATTAAAAATGTGGACAGTCAGTGGAGCCAGACTTCCTGAGTTTTAATTCTAATTCAATTACTCTGTTGATCCTAGGAAAATTATTTCATTTCTCAGAGCTTCAGTTGCTTCAGATTTAATAGGAATAACAACAGATACCTCATACTTTGAGGATTAAGTGAGCAAATTAATATAAAATTTTGAAAACTGAGCTTACCACATAATAACTGTTCGCTACTAAGAATCTAGCAGAAACAATGATGCCTCCATATTTCATTCTGAAATGCTGAAATCCTTGCAATGGCCAACAACACCCTATCTCACCTCAACTGATACTTTAATTTAAGACAGAAATCTGAAGAACCAATTGACATGTACACGCTGCAGTGAGGGAGATCTGGGTTCAATCCCTGGGTTGGGAAGATCCCCTGGAGGAGGGTACAGCAACCCACTCTAGTATTCTTGCCTGGAGAATCCCCAAGGACTGAGCAGCCTGGCAGACTACAGTCCATGGGGTCGCAAAGAGTTGGACATGACTAAGCATAGCACAATCAACAAGGACCTAGTGTACAGAACATGAAAAAAGAGAGAGAGAGAGAAAAGGAACTGAGCTGTGGAATAAGAAGTATCTAGATGCAAATTTTAGCTCTACCACTTACTAGGTGACTGATTATGGGTAGGTCACTTGACTTGTCAGTCAGTTAATTTCCTAACTTCACTAGTCCTATGGCTGCATGTAGTATGATTAAATCAAGCCAAGTGTGTGATACAAACTATCTATCATCATCATCAACATCTTCATCACTGAGCTTATTTGTACCTGGGTTCCATGTATTGTAACTGTAAGAACTTTCACCAGAAAATCAGCTTCTCTAACCTGCAGAGATTGGGGTGGGGTAGAGAAAACTTTAATGAGAGAAAGATGTCATAAACCTCCAAAGCAATGCTGTGGGTCGCTAAGTCCTGACAAAACTGCTCCTACTTTACACGGAAGCAATAGAGGAAACAAATTGACAGCAACTAAAAATGATAACAGATGCTCAAAACAATTTGCTGCCAGTGAAAGTATCATAAGAAAATTATCATTGTACATAGACATTTCTTTGCCAGAACAGTGTACGAACATCCAGATAAACAGCACAGGTGCTGTCTTGCTCACTTGCCAGGGATTGAAGACGTTCCCCGGAATGACATCAAGTCAAGAGATTCTCATGCTTGTTGTATTCACATTTCAGGACCTCCATTAACTCTCCGGACATCATCAGACACTGTGAAAAATGCTGAAGACAGGACAATATGACCCTGAGCTGAGAAGATTAATAACCGGTGAATAAACTAAACTAGCTCACTGATAGCTTGCTATGCTGATTTCTACAGCTATCTTAATGGATTATTTGAGTAATTTATGGACCACAGCAAAAAATATACTTTACTGAGGGACATGAAAGGTCTAAGCAAAGCTTAGGTGTGTGGTATCTTTAGCTTTTAAATACAGAACCTTTACAAACCTTTGTTTTCCCCTCTTGTCCTCTATTTCATAATTTTCCAGAGGCCAGAAATCACACAAAGTCTAAGGGTTGCTTTTGAAAGCATCAGCACAAACTCCCAAGGAAACTGTAGGACTGCTCACCTCACAGGGACACCCAAGGTATACTGCTTGACTTTGTACAAGTGATACACACGGGAAGACGGTACTGAACTTCTGAGGGAATGCTACTCTTCGGCAGGGGTCGTAGACTTGACTAGTAATTAAGAGAGCTGGATTCCAACCTGGAGATAGACCTGAGAAGTGTTAGTTACTCATTCGTGTCCAACTCTGTGACTCCATGGACTATAGTCTACTAGGCTACTCTACTGATCAAATTCTCCAGGTAAAAATACTGGAGTGGGTAGCCCTTCCCTTCTCCAGGGGATCTTTCTGACCCAGGGTTCAAAGACATGTAGGCAGATTCTTCACCATCTGAACCACCAGCAAAGCCAGATAGACTTACACGATGCTAAACTTAGATTTAGAATCTTCATCATGTTAGTGGCTGACTGTAACATACCCTATTTCTTTTATAAAGTGCAGGCTAAATGATCATGGCTATATAGACAACCTAAGAACAGTAGTAACATATGGTCTCTAGTCCCTAATAATTCAGTGTCTGTCCCCTATTGTCAGCATTGAGGTGGTGTCCTGCACTAGCTTACACACTAGGAACCACAAGGCTTGGCCTCTGGTCTGTATACTGTTCTTAAATAAATATATTACATAGGTCTTGATTTCACAGGGCTTTTCTTTTCCATGCTATCTCACTATAGAGAGCTGGTCAAAAATAATTTATATACTGGGATGATTTTATAAAAATATGATAATGAAAAAGCAACAAAAAGTAATCACTATGATTATGTGTCAGTTACTGTGCTGGCTTCTCTCCCTAAATGACCTCTTTTCCTCTTCATAGTAACTCTATTAGGATTCTGGGACCTAGCTAAAATCTCTTTCAACAATAGTACAGTTCTCTAAGGTATAAACTATAAGGATAGAGAGAAAGATTTGGAGTTTTAACTATTGAAACTGGGGATGTTGGGAAACCACTGAATGGTGAACAGACATGAAGCCTGATTCTTAGCTGCCTCTGGGGACTAGACTGATTTTTAAAATTTTATGGGTTTTTATTTTATGTTGTTTTTTAAATTATTATTATTTTTTAGGCTTTACCATGCAGCATGCAGGATCTCAGTTCCCTGACCAGGGATCGAACCAATGCCGCCAGAATTGGAAGCATGGAGTCTTAACCACTGGGCCTCCAGGGAAATCCCCTGACTTAGTCTTTAGAATATCCCCCCAAAGATGCAGGAAGTGGTGACCTCAGCTGCCACTGGAAGTACAGGTGATGGATCATTGTACATCAAGTACAAAGATCAAGTACAAAGATCAAATACAAGATGGATCAAGTACAGTACTGGATCATTGTTACTTAGAGTGAGTTAAGTCCCCAGATACTTTCCCTTATTCCATGCATCCAGGTGACTAGCTTCCTTATCCAGAAGGACGCTGAGATTTTTATTTTCTAAGAAGATAACAGAGGAAGGTTTCTGAGCCAGAGGATACCAGATTCAAGTGAGGGTAGCAAGGATTTTTGTGAATATCTCTATCATGAATGTTGAGGTTCTCAGCTCCCTTCCTCAACATGGCTCCCCAAACACTGGTAGAGAGATGTCTGTTTCTAGGGACTGTGATCAATTTAAAAGTGATCACATTTTAGTGCCTCAGTCTTCCATGTGACTCAACAACTGAGAATCACTAGACATCTGCGGACAGTTTCTAACATAAAAGATCAAGCTGAAGACATGTAAAGAAAATCTGTCATTAACATTTTTAGAGAAACAAGAGATACTGAATTTATGCACAGACATATCCCCTACCCAACACCACAAATGAGGAACATTCAGAGACTAAAAGAGGGCTGCTAGAAATTTAAGTCATGGTAATTGAGTGGTAAAGTGTAACTGGTTTAAGACATGTCCTACAGGCTGGCCTCCAGGAAAAGAGGAAGCTTTCTGCCTGGCTCCATGGAAACTAGCCTTGGCCCAGGGTTTAAGGCAATTAATCACAGTCAACTCAACACTTGGTCTCTAGTCCCCAATAATTCAGTGTTTTTCCCCAGTTGTGAACACTGAGGTGGTGTCCTGTGACAGCTAACATACCAGGAACCACAAGGCTTGACCTTTAGTATGTAGATTGTGCAAGAAGGAAACCATGCTATCAAAATCATGCAGTTCTTTTTCATACTAATGCTCCATGTATAACCCTGGAGAAAAAAATTAAAACAGAAAACAAAATTTTGTCAGGTGGACACTGTTACACCTATTTCAAAGATGAGGAAACCGAGGCTCAGAAAGGCACACAATTTGTAAGTAGCAAAGGGGAAATTTTAACCTGGGTCTGTGGGTGTTCTTAACTAGGGCAGTATACCTAGCTGCTTCCAGGAGGGAAGAGACCCATCATTTTGCAGACAGTCTTTTATGTGTCAGGCTGTAGGCCAAGTGCTCTGTATAATGTGCCTCACTTAGGCTCACAGTAACTTGGAGTGGTAGACATCACTCCTATTTTACACAGGCAGAATTGGAAGCTTCAAGACAAAGCAGTAAGATCAGGATTCGAAGTCAGGTTTCAAAGCCCATGATAAGGAGCCCATAGCACACGTATTTTAACCCTCTTCATCACACTGAATAAGTTGGGAATACTGTCGATCTTTATATAGGATTCCCAAAGTTTTCTCAATGTAAGCTCTGCCTTTTGGCCTGCTGTTATTGAGTCTCAAAAATTCAACTCATGTGTTTGTTTTCGTTGGAGGATCCATGCCACGTAAAACTTTACCTGGCAGATTTCTCATTCTGCCACAGAACGTTCACTGGGGAGAATGGCAGTTTTCTGCCTGATTCACTGTGTCTCCAAACACAGATTTTGTTGTGATGCATTTGCATTTTCCCTATACTGACAACAGAAAAGGATCTTAATGCAGACAGAAAACTGTCCAGACTTGAGGTAAGATCACCCTTCTCAAGAATCACAGCTCTCGGCTCCTAGTAGGAGACATTATCTCAAATACGGAGAAACACACATTCTCTCCACGGCTGAACAGTAAGTGATGGTTAATCTATGGTTCAGGGACTTTCCTCCAAGAATCCACAGGAGGAGTATACCACAGACACACTGTCAATCCCAGTTGGTAACATTCCAGTTACCCAACATTACAAGGATCAGTTCTGGCTTATCTGTTGTCCCAGCCCATTGACAGGACCTTGTTCGTCCTACTTTGGAGGAAAAACTACATAATAACCTACTGATAATCCATTGGTACTCTCCTTTCAGTATGCTGGCACTGAATCAATTGCATCCCCTACTCTTTTCTTGCTCCCATGCCAACATATATGTTACCAAGCCAATCCTTTGTAATGGAGATGGATAAGGCAGTATTTCGGTATTCTCGCTTTCCAACAGGTATCAGCCAAAACACAAGCATGTATTGTTCTACATACTGTTTCAAATATAAAATAAAGCTGACTTTAGTTCTGAGGTGTTTTAATTAAACCAGGTTATATGACAAATGACAGCAAAGTTTTGGTTAGCCCTTGTAGATTAGCAGGGGCAGATCCAGGTGACACCTGTGGAAGGTATTGATTAAAAGGAGCTGATATCCATCTTTCCAAGCACAGAATAATCCTCTGGCTTTACAGAAATGATGGCAATCTTACAGAGAAGGTTAATCAGATACATGAGAAATCATACCTGCTCCCTGATAAAGTACAAATCACTCAGAGATCAATCACAGACCCCAGCTACCCACACTGTCCCTGAGAAAACAGAATTCAAGGCAGACGGATACTGTTTTGTTCAAGACCTAGTACAAAGCGAGACACTCTGCATGTTTGAAGAGTTTTCCCTGCTGAGAGCACTGATTTGTGGGCTCTATAATATTAATACATGTATATGGTAAACAACATAAATACAAGAAGTAGATATAAAGTACTGATCTACTTTTTCTGAGAAGAGAGTGACTAATCTCTCAGACCTCAGCACTGCTACAAAAACATTGCTGGATTCTTGGCACAGTCTTAGGAAATCTTAGTAAGACACAAAGTTAAGCATCTTGAGACACTACTCGAGTCACTGTAGTGAAGGTGATGGGGGGCAGGCAGTGAAAGGAATATGAGCACAATGTTACTGACATTTAAAGGTGTAAGTAAGCAAGTGTTAGTCGCTCAGTCGTGCCCGACTCTTTGCGACCCTATGGACTGCAGCCCATCAGGCTCCTCTGTCCATGAGATTTTCCAGGCAAGGATACTGGAGTGAGTTGCCATTTTGTTCTCCAGGGGATCTTCCCAACCCAGGGATCGAACCCGGGTCTCCTGCACTGCAGGCAGATTATTTACCGACTGAGCTACAAGGGAAGCCCCATTTAAAGGTGAGTCCCTACTAAATGCAGGGTCTGGTCTATGCTTTACAGAAAGAATTTGATTCCTTACAACAGAGGGACTTTCCATTTTATACAAAAGAGGCTAACATTCCTTAAGATTCATTTGTTCTAGGTCAGAGACCTGTTCAGAAAGGTTGGAGTTGGTATATGAAAGCAGGCTGTAATATACCAAAGCCCTAATTCCTTTTGCTATGCTCCATCAACAATCTCTATTTTTTCCTTTGGTCTGTTGCTTATTAATTTCCTTAGCCATTGTTTTAACAACAAGAATTTGCTGAGCTCCTTTGGGAGGCAGCATGATAGAGTAGAGGGAAGAAGAGACTTTTGGGTGTCAGATTGGATATGTAATTTCCCCTTTCTAGTTTCCTCTGCAAAAAGAAGGGGCTAGAAGAGATGATTTGATCTCTTCCAAGGCTGTCAAAGGGTTCTTCCAAATGGGCCAATTCATGAATAGACTGTGAAAAAATGATGATTCTAATAAGCTATAAAAAACCCTTAATGAATGTGGTCTGCTCCTTCATTTGTTCATTCACTCACTTATTCATTCATTCACAGTTACAGAACATCTACTATGTGGAGGTGAGTGCTAAAGACTAGGGGTAAAGGTCAGCGGTCCTGATCCTCACGAAGCTTGCATTCTAGTTAGGGTGATGGATAATGGACATACGAGCAAAAGTGAAAAGCATGTTTAGATGTTGAAAATGTTGTGAGAGAAATGAACATGGTACTATGATAGAGAATAACAGGAAGAAACTTCTTGTGATAAGATGGTTAGAAGAGATCTTTGAAGGAGATCTGAGACCTAAGGGATGACAAGGAATCAGTCACAAAATGGAGTAAGGAAGTAGGGTGAACGAGAAGAATTTTATGGTAAAAAGAAAAGTTATCCAAATATCTCATATTATTATAATGGTTACATGGAAGACAAAGACAATCATCAAAGCCCACTGCAAAACAAAAAGAAAAGCAATAGAACATGTGTAAATACATAAGTAAATAAGAAGGATGCACTTCATTTTTTAGATGATGAAATTGAAGCTCAGAGAGACGATGAATTTCTCACCTTTAGGCTGAGAAACTAAATGGACTAAAGTTAAGGTTATTTAATTAAGCCCACTGGGAACAGACATGCACCATAGCACTAAGGCTTGCCTTGGTCATCATAACTGGTGGGGCTTATACTGTCCAGAGCTCAACACACAAGTTCTTCTCCTTGTGTCACAGCAAGATGGCCTCAGGTCATCAATTCAACCCAATGACACAGCCAGAAATGCTAGCTCTGGCTCCAGGGTAGGTTAGAGGGTTTCACAGGAGATTTTTCTAGAGGCTTGAAACTTTAAATTGCTGATCTATACCATAGTGACGGTAATAATGACACCTGATATTGATTATGGGGCTTCCCTGGTGGCTCAGACGGTAAAGAATCAGCCTGCAAAGCAGGAGACCCGGGTTCAATCCCTGGGTCGGGAAGATCCCCAGAGAAGGGAATGGTAACCCACTCCAGTATTCTTGCCTGGAAAATTCCATGGACAGAGAAGCCTGGTGGGCTGCCATCCAAGGGGTCGCGACGAGTTGGACACGACTGAGCAACTAAAACTTTCGCTTGCAGTATTTATTCTGTGTCTACCACATGGACAGGTACTGTATTGAGCACTTGAAAGAACTGTCATTTACTTTCCTTAATATCTTTATGAGGTAGGTACCATTTTTATTTTCATTGGATGCTTATCTGACTCAGTCTCAGAGATAGTACAGCATAAAGGAAACTACACTGGACATTTTATTTTAAGATTGGATTCTGGCCTGAGATTGCTATTTAGTAGGTGGGTATCTGAAACATGCCACATTACCTTTCTGAACCTCGATTTCCTTATAAAATGGGAAAATAAAACTAGTTTCCATTTGCCTCACTCAATAAAGATGGTGTATGTTCTGTGTTAAGGGAAGTGACCAGTATTACTTCCTGTAGATACTGAGTCATCTCTTTGTTTATTTGAGTAAAATATTAATGATGATTGAGATAGAAAACAGCCCAAACTAAACTGAGTAAGCCTATAAATGCAGTTTGTCTGCAGGACCCAATGGGCATGGATCTAAGAGATATGAAGTTAATTAAAGCGCTAATGAAGGATAATAGTTGGCCCCTTCCCTCCTCAGAGCAGTTGTTTCAGAGTTATTTGAGATGCTCTTTCCCTTGCTTAAAGTCCTAAGAATGTCCGCCAAATAAAACATAACTCTCTATATCTGTGTCTCTATTCCTGTCCTTCAGATAGGTTCATCAGTTCCATCTTTCTAGATTTCATATATATGCATTAATATACTATACTTGTTTTTCTCTTTCTGACTTACTTTACTCTGTATAACAGGCTATGGACGTGTGGACACAGCTGGGTAAGGAGAGGGTGAGACGAATCGGGAGAGTAGCACTGACATATATACACTATCATGTGTAAAATAGTTAGCTGATGGGAAGCTGCTGTTAGCACAGGAGCTCAGCTCGGTGCTCTATGAACGCGTAGAGGGGTGAGAAGGGGGAGGGAGGTTCAAGAGGGAGAAGATATATGTATCCTCATAGCTGATTTGCACTGCTGTACAGTAGAAGCAAACAACATTGCAAAGAAATTATCCTCCAATTAAAAATTAAGAAAACATAACTTTCAACTTCAAAAAAAGGAGAATTGTTGGGAAGGAAGGCAGAGGGGTGGATAAGGATAGGAGCACATAAGTAGATTTGAGTTTCTGGTAATAATATAGCTCTTAAGTTGATCATGGGCTTACAGATATTAACTATTTTAATTCAATAATAAGAAAAAGTTAAAGAAGAACGATAAACATCCAAGGGGAAATAAGGGCCCATCATTATCGGCTGTCAATTAGCTGGGAGTTATTTTTTCACTGAAAAATGAACTATCCTCATCTCATTGATTTATCAAAATTTACTGATAGTATGCTTGGCATTAGAGCTTCAGAAATGAACAGTAATCAAGTGGGAGTCGTAAACAGACTGCTGAAAAAATGTGATAGGTGAAACAAGGCAGATGGTCACAGAGAAATATGGGAGGAGATCAAGGCAGTAATAAGGGTAACTCTCCATGGATGGGGCTGTGACCAGATGAAACAGAGCACTCAGGAGGGGGTGCTAGAGCTCAGGGAGAGGAAACACTGAGCTAACACGGCAGAAACACTTTATCTGTGAAGCCAACTACGCAGAGGCATGCATAAGATGTTTGCAGCGCACAACGGATCGGCCAGGTGCAGGAGCTCTCAGCTGCTGGACTGTGAGCAGCAGTCATAGAGAAGGCAATAAATATCTGAATACTGATGTGTGCTAATGAATGTAAATATATCTGATTTAGTCTTCCCAAGAATCCTGTGTAGTAGGCTCAGTTATACCCATTTCACAAGTTCACCCTGAACAGCTTGGAAGTGGTAATGTTAGGATTTGAACCTGATCTGTCTTTCTGCAAAGCCTGTATCCATCACCCTATAATGATATATTAGCAGATAAGGAAAGAGATGGACCATATTGGATATTCCAGAGACCTTCTCTACCCAGTTATGCTGCTTTTAATATTTAGCATGCCATCATAGGAATGGAGAGGAACTGGCCAAGAGTCTCCAGAGCTACAGTGCATGGAAGATGTGGTGAGAGTACTTCTCCAACCATGTATTCAGGAGCAGAGTTGAGGACTGTGATCACAGTAGAAACTGGATCAGGAGAAGCACCTAAGTAGCTGAAAATCATAAAGCTGGTGATCCCTAAGAATGTGTCAAGCTCCAGGAATTACGATTCCCAGATATCAGAGCTGGTAAATTTATTGTTCCTTTCTCTTTTTCTTTCTTTCTTTGTCAGAGTGCAAAAGAGATCAAAACTTATTTTTTTCCTTCTAAAATAAACATATAATTCACTTCACATAAAATTCTTCTTTTAAAGTATACAATTCAGTGGTTTTTGGATATTTACTTTCTGTGTAATCATCACTACTTTCTAATTCCATAAAGTTCTATGACCTCAACAAGCAAAACAAAAAGCTGTACCTGTTAAGAGTTAGTCTCAATTCTCCCATCTGCCCATTTCCTGGCAAAAGCTAATCTACGTTTGGTTTCCAAGAATGTGCTTGTTCTTGACATTTCATAGAAATGGCATCATACAATATATAACCTTTTTTTGGTCACTTCTTTCACTTAGCATCATGTTTTCAAGACCAACCCATGTATCAGTATTTCATCTCTTTTACAGATGAATAATTAATGTATGTTCAGTTCAGTTCAGTCACTCAGTCATGTCCAACTCTTAGAGACCCCATGAACCGCAGCATGCCAGGACTCCTTGTCAATCACCAACACCCGGAGTTTACTCAAACTCATGTCCATCTAGTCAGTGATGCCATCCAACCATCTCATCCTCTGTTGTCCCCTTCTCCTCCTGCCTTCAATCTTTCCCAGCATCAGGGTCTTTTCAAATGAGTCAGCTCTTCGCATCAGGTGGCCAAAGTACTGGAGTTTCAGCTTCAACTTCAGTCCTTTCAATGAACACCCAGGACTGGTATTGTTTAGGAGGGACTGGTTGGATCTCCTTGCAGCCCAAGGGACTCTCAAAAGTCTTCTCTAACACCACAGTTCCAAAGCATCAATTCTTTGACGCTCAGCTTCCTTTATAGTCCAACTCTCACACCCATACATGACTACTGGAAAAACCATAGCTTTGACTAGATGGACCTTTGTTGGCAAAGTAATGTCTCTGCTTTTTAATATGCTGCCTAGGTTGGTCATAACTTTCCTTCCAAGGAGTGTGCGTCTTTTAATTTGATGGCTGCAGTCACCATCTGCAGTGATTTTGGAGCCCCCCAAAATAAAGTCTGACACTGTTTCCACTGTTTCCCCATCTATTTGCCATGAAGTGATGGGACCGGATGCCATGATCTTAGTTTTCTGAATGTTGAGCTTTAAGCCAACTTTTTCACTCTCCTCTTTCACTTTCATCAAGAGGCTCTTTAGTTCTTATTCACTTTCTGCCATAAGGGTGGTGTCATCTGCATATCTGAGGTTATTGATATTTCTCCCAGCAATCTTGATTCCAGCTTGTGCTTCTCCAGTCCAGCGTTTCTCATGATGTACTCTGCAAATAAGCAGGGTGACAATATACAGCCTTGACGTACTCCTTTTCCTATTTGGAACCAGTCTGTTGTTCCATGTCCAGTTCTAACTGTTGCTTTCTGACCTGCATACAGATTTCTCCAGAGGCAGGTCAGGTGGTCTGGTATTCTCATTTCTTTCAGAATTTTCCACAGTTTATTGTGATCGACACAGTCAAAGGCTTTGGCATAGTCAATAAAGCTGAAAGAGATGTTTTTCTGGAACTCTCTTGCTTTTTCCATGATCCAGTGGATGTTGGCAATTTGATCTCTTGTTCCTCTGGTTTTTCTAAATCCAGCTTGAACATTTGCAAGTTCACAGTTCATGTACTGTTCAAGCCTGGCTTGGAGAATTTTGAGCATTACTTTACTAGCGTGTGAGATGAGTACAACTGTGTGATAGTTTGAGCATTCTTTGGCATTGCCTTTCTTTGGGATCGGAATGAAAACTGACCTTTTCCAGTCCTGTGGCCTCTGCTTTTTCCAAATTTGCTGACATATTGAGTGCAGCACTTTCACAGCATCATCTTTTAGGATTTGAAATAGCTCAACTGGAATTTCATCACCTAATGAGTAATCATCCATTGTCTACATAGACCATTGACTGGATAAATCACACATGATTGGCATGTGGATTTTTGCCACTTTTGGTCATGGCAAATAATGTTGCTATGAACATTCATATACAAGTTTGCACTGCTTTCTGATATATTTAAACAGGGCTCAGTCTCAAAGTCAGTATATATAACAAAATTTTATATACTGAAAAATGCCCTAAGAGTTCCCACAGGAAGGCACTAGGCTTGGAATCACTACATTATGCAAATGAGCCAGTTTGCTAGGCAGCTCTGTCTTTGGCTCTGAGCCTGCTGATGTGGCTGGCTTGTGTTTGGTGGTCATCATGTATAAAGACAACGTGTCATCAGACGCTAGAATCCCCTTCAGGGTGGCCAGGTGATCATATTTTCAGAAGTATGTGAAGACTAAGGCACTGTGAGGCTAGGGTTCTTTCAGATCCCAGTCTCATGGCCACTCGTGGATGGAGTGGTTGATAAAACTGCCCACACCACTTAATTTCTAATTTTTCTTTCAGGTATTATAACCTGAATTAATACAGAATAAATGTTTATACAATGCAAATCTCCTGTTCACGGAAGATTTCATCTCATCTTCTCTGAAAGCCTGAGTGACAGTACCTCTGGATAGATTTTTCTTTTGTTGTTGAGTGAAAAAGACATTGGAAATTAGAGGGCTTTCATTCTGTATTCCAACTTAAGCAGTTCTTGATCATAGACAGAACTTCAGAACTGGAGGAGGCCTTCACTCTCTCTATTCAGGGCTCTTCGTTTTACAGGTGAGAAAACAAAGAGTCTGAGGCAGTATGATCCACATGGTGTCACACAAGGGGCTGGTAACTAAGCTGGACCCAGAACCCACGTGGGCAGGACCTCACTCACTGTTCTTTCCACTGGAAGGCAATCATTCCCATATTCACAAAATTCAGACAAAGTTGGTTATACCTTCTCAAGTTTTTTTTTTTTAACTATTCACAATCTTTATAAACCCCCACACTGTCCACTGTTTCCTTTTTTTCTCCTCTCTCTCTCTTTTTTTTTTTTTTTTTTTGGCAGTAAAGCTGAACTCTAATTCCACTCCCCTCAAACCCCAGACTGATAGGGGTTCCAAAAAGACACATTAGCCAAGGGAAAGAGCTATTTTGTCTATAATTTATGGCTTTTCCTTTACACAGAGAGCTTTCCCAAACAGATCAGCACACTAAAGATTTTGGCTGGAAGATAGCACCCCAATTTTCTAGAGTTAAAGCTTAGCACAAATTCTGTCATTCAAACACAGTAGTCAAATCAACTAGAAACATTCATGGAAATGAGCTTGTAGGTATTTCATGACCACTACTTTATTACCATTAATCCATATTCTCCCCATCTCTATGACAATTGACAGGAACCCCCCCGTCAGCAGCTAAAGAAAGCAGAGTCTTTTTAAAGACAGGAGCAATTTGTTTCCCAGTGAGAAGTGATAACCTGCCTCAATTTGCTTCAGATTTCTCAAAGATAATGACTTCTGTTTTCTTGTCCCAATTAACTACTGGCCATTCCTGAGAAGACCCTGTCCATTCAGACAACAAAGTTTCTAATCCCACTGATAACCTCCTGGTAGAGATATGGGAGTGAAATGCAGATGTGGAGTAGAATAATGTACGGAATTATAAACAGAATGATTTGAAACATTCCCTCTTCCAACCATCTTTTTCTCTTAGCCCTATCATGGTCAGTTTGTATCCACTTACTAATGTAACAGATGAAAATAATCAAAAGGCTGATCTTTCTCTCAGAGTCATGGACCCACTTAGTATTGCATGTCAAATGCTCACAGAGGTCCTGATGATATCACCACTGTGTGATTTAGAGATATGAGACAATGAGGGATAATGAGGTCTGGGAGCAATTTACAGAATACATGCCTTCCCTCTAAAAGCATTCCAATTCAAAAGTTTTAAATACTCTCACAACCAAAGAAAACAGAGTGTGCGGATTCAAGTAAAATTAGCCATGAGAGCACCAGTTTGCAAACTCTGGTCTATAGCTGACGTTTAAAGACTCTTAATGCTTCTTAAGAGTCCTCTCTTCTCTCCTCCCCTAACCTCACTCTTTCTCATCCAGTGGTGAACCTGGGGAAAATCAGTGAAGAATTCCTGGCTCTGCATTACCTTCTCCTGCAACCACATACAGTGGTCTGATCCTCCACATTATAAGGTTCGTAATGGCTGACCTGAGGCTGTGCCATGGTGCAAGTCTACCCAGTGTGCAGTTCAGTCTTGGGAAGCCCACCAATGCTATGTACCCAGTCACTTTCTCACCTACCAGTTGTATGAGTTACAAAGCTGACATCTGACTGCCATCTGCCTGACTGCCTTGGCTTACCTCTTGAAGGGTTCAAAACTCAAGCAATGAACACAGGTATTGTTTACGCAACAGCCTCGAATTCCAACACGTAGTTAAGAGAAAATCAATTTTCATAGGACTCTTTTAAGAATAAACTATTCATAATTAGCAGAATAACCTTTTCAACCCATACTGCATTCGTGATTATGGATAAATTCATGCTGGGAGGAAAAAACAAAAACAGAAGGACTTTGCCATAAGAAAATAATGTCACCATGACAGAATTCAACCTAGCGGCAATATTTTCGCTCAGGGGTAGAAAAGCACAGGGCAGAAATAAATTTTTCAAACTATAAAATCATAGACTGATAACATTTCAGAATTGGGAGGTTCATATGGATCAGTGTTTACAAAGTCACTGAAGCAGGTCACAACAATGTTAAAACGACTGGGAAATGCCTTTTGCAGGCCACTGAGACCACACACTTCTGTCTGTTGCATGAATTCTTTCTGCAGTGTTACCCTGGAGTAGATGTCCAGTCTGGAAATGAACCTCATTGATAATTTTTCTAAAAAATCATTTGTTTCATCTTCTTCATGGTCTAATTGTTTGAAACTTTTTCCTTTTATTGAACACAAATAATATCTTCTGTTACATTTATTACCTATTTAGGGACTGCCCTTTGATACCACACAGAGTTTGACAGTTCTTGAAATGTTCCTTTCCACCCTCCCTAACTCCTCTGCTTTGGCTTAACATCCTTCAGCTATGTCTCCTATCATTTGCTCAGTTGTCTTTCTCTAGGCTGATTTTAAATTTTAATGTCAGTCTGAAAAAACCCACAGTCCTCCTCAAGTTTTATTTCCACTGGGGCTACTGTAGAGTTTAAGAATTTTGGTTTCCTCTCTTGTTTTGGGTTCTCCATTAAGTTATAGATATAATTTGCTTTTTTTTCTAAAGCACAGAATATTGTTAACTCACCAGTAATCTTACAGTCAGCAAGACCTTTAACACACAGCCTGACCCTAAACTTTTACTCTTTCAACTTTACTTTTGGAGCCAAGTACAAACCTTTACAGTTGCCAGTATTAAAATTAATCTTGTTACATTTGGTTCCCATGATTATCTTTTGAATACTGGTTCTGTCATTTCATCTATTCCCTCATGGTTCATGTGATCAGAAAATGTACTCAGCATATTATGAGTAACGTCATGTGTCACTGATAAGAAATTTCAATAGGGAAAGGTTGAGGAAAGAGGGCAGAGGGATAGTTCAGGACCTCCCTTCCAGGCTGATATGCATGCCCTAATCAAAATTTTGGGGTGAGACATTTAAACCAGTCCTCCAAATTATCCTTCTGTCTCTTCCCCATCTTGCCTGCATATGTAACACGAGAGTTTTTTTTAAAGGTGTCTTCTTGATGCTATTTTGACTAGCAGGAGAAAGGAACATATTTATAAGAGAAAAAAAAAAGGTTAGTACTTATTTCTCATTTGAAAATCTATGCTGACAGAAAGTTATTAATGACAAAAGAAGTTATGGGACAATGTGTATAATGTAATCTTTTGGTAACAAGGATATTTATTTACAGGTTTGAAGACAGACACACACATAGGACTTCCCTGGTGGCACAGTGGCTAAGCCTCTGTTCTCCCAATGCAGCAGGCCCGGGTTTAGTCCTCGTCAGTGAACCAGACCCCACAGGCCTCATCTAGAGATTCCACATGCTGCAACTAAGAGCCAGCACAGCCAAGCAAATAAACAATAAATAAATATACACACAGAGACATACATATACACGTATACATCTATTACATATATCTAGGTATGCCTGGATGTAATTCTGGAAGACAACATAAAAACTTATGTGGCTCTCTCTGAATAATGAGATTGTCTTTTTCCTAATATTTCTATAAATAATATGGATTATCCCCTACTTTAAAGGTAATTAAAAAAATCCTATGTTGGTGATAATAGCTTTTCTTTCTAAATTTTCTTAGAAAATGCAAAATTTCCCCTGAAGTTGGTGTCAAGATCATTTAGGTACAATTGATAGAACGTGTTTTCTTTGCTTTAAAAAAGAAAAATCAAAATATTTTTCTCTCTACGGTCCACAGTTGCTGAAATGGGATCAATAGTGTTTCAGGGCCTGCCTCTTAGGAAGTGCTCTCATCTCCTCTTTCACATGTATTTTTCCTGAATGTGCTGAGGATTTCCATTCCTCTCATACATTAGGTAAGTGCTTTCTGCCTGCAATTACCTTTACATTTTTTAACCTGCTGAACTCTAATTCATTTTTTAATTCCCAGTTCAATGATCACCTTTACTCCCCTAGTTAGTCACTCACTCCACTTTTTTATTCCTTCCACAGTCTGAACACAGTCTATTTCTTGGCTCTTGTTAATAGTATCCACCCTTAGACTGTGAGCTCCTAGGTTTTTGACCTTTGACGTATTTAGGCGTTCTCTGCAGAACTTACTAAAAATGAAAATTTCTGGGTTGCACCCCTGGAGGGTTTTGTTCACCAGGACAGGGGTCCAGGAATGTGCATTTATTAAAAACAAAACTCTAGGCAATTCTATTGCTTGTGGTCCAAGGCCCACAGTGCCTTACAGGGAGAGAGATGGCTACATCTTTTACATCTTTTGACTATTTCCTCATATCCAGACTGTATCAGTTCAGTTCAGTTCAGTTGCTCAGTCGTGTCCGACTCTTTGCGACCCCATTAATCGCAGCATGCCAGGCCTCCCTGTCCATCACAAACTCCCGGAGTTCACTCAAACTCATGTCCATCAAGTCGGTGATGCCATCCAGCCATCCCATCCTCTGTCGTCCCCTTCTCCTCCTGCCTCCAATCCCTCCCAGCATCAGAATCTTTTCCAATGAGTCAACTCTTCGCATGAGGTGGCCAAAGTACTGGAGTTTCAGCTTTAGCATCATTCCTTCCAAAGAACACCCAGGACTGATCTCTTTTAGAATGGACTGGTTGGATCTCCTTGCAGTCCAAGGGACTCTCAAGAGTCCTCTCCAACACCACAGTTCAAAAGCATCAATTCTTCGGCTCTCAGCTTTCTTCACAGTCCAACTCTCACATCCAGACTGCATCAGTGCTCCTATATCATCTATACTGGTCTTTATAATTGTTTCTTTTGTCTTAGGCATCAAAACGTATTAGTACAAATAGCATTGTGACCATGTGACTAGATGTTTTACTTACCCTGTGGGCAAAGGCAGTAGAGGCAGATCAATATTATATCAGAGGAGATGTGGGCTAGGCTTAAAAGAGTAGATGTGGAAGAAAAGGCACTTCTGATTGCATCCTTAGGATCCTACTGTTTCAGGTAGCCAAGCTTTACTTATATTTAGGTAGCCAAGCTTTACTTATATTTCTAAGCAGTTCTACTGCTGAAAAGAGATAAAGGCGAGGGGGAGTTAATATGATAATAGGTGACATGTTTTCCAGTTCAGGAAATTTTCAAAGCAGATGTTGCTAATCTTCACTTAATAACATGTCTTGCACACTGATTATAGAACTGCTATAAGGCCATGTAAGAAGCCCCCATTGCTCTAAATGTTCTGCTTACATTTCTTCTCCCATAACCAGTAACCTACTTTCAGCTCTTCAAATGGCTGCATAAAACAGACAACCATTTTAACCTTTTAGAAATGGATCTTGCTAGAGTAAATCAGAGAGAGTTGATGGAAATGTTAATTAACTTGCTTTCATCTTGGTCAGGTTCTGTATTTAACCTGAAGGCCCACACAGTCTATCGGAGGGCTTTCTTAGATTTGATTGTATATGACAGCCAGAGAAATTCAATCATGGTTTTGGTGAGGTGACAAGTTTGGGAGGGCACTATTCCTCCTGCTTCTGGCACAGAAAACAGATGCCAAGAAAGGAAGGTAGGTGAGAGTCACTTATGAATTATTCTGATATATCTCTTTTCTGGTTCAAGGTTTGTAATAGACAGAATTTTCCTTTTCAAAGTTGGGAACCAACTCTTGGATTCCCCCACGGGGCCACCTCTAAAATACAAGGCACACACACACACACCCTCCCTCTGCTTATGAGGGAATCATGTCCATATAAAGCCAGTCTGCATGACAAAACATCATTCTCAAACCCCACAGGAAGCTCTGATATTTAGGAACAGAAAATAAAAGTGCTTAATTTTACTTTCCTTCTTATTTATAACACAATTAGTCGCTTAATCCATTTAGCATTAAATCCATTTCAGCATTGGACATTATAAAAAAGTAAACTCAGTATAGTTGAAAACAAACCACATTGACTCTGCAACATTTTATGACTAAAAAATCTCAACATAAACCATTTCTAGCTCTGTGGCAAGATGCAAGAGGACAGATGTAACTTTAAAAGATGTACATGAGAAAGAGAGGGATTTTTATTTATGTATTTGAAAAATATACAACTTTAATAATGCTGGGCATGTGTTCAGAAGTGGTGGCAGAGGTAGGTCAGAGATCTATGCTTTTTAATATCAACCTCCTCTCAAGTAAGGGTTTTATCACATTAATAGCTAAGTCATACTGATTGTAAAACAGCTGAAATGAGGCAATTAGTATGGTCTGTGACAGCCGTGAAGAATGAAACATGTGAGGTTTTCCGTGCAAGCCAGATGGATATCTTCAATATACTTCTTATTATCTGCTTGTGGTAATAAGTTCAATTAAACTGAATCAGTACAACACAAGTCTCTTTGAATTGCTGGAAAAGAAATTAATTATGTGCTCCACATTTAATGAAGCCAAAGAGTCATATTCTGTTTGCATTTTTTGTTTGTTTGTTTTGTTTATTTTGATTGGTAAGCACTCACTAGGAAATAAACCATTCATTTCATTCTACAGTAGTTTTTTTTTTTCCCCCTTAAAAGAAAATACTTGGATCAAGCGGGTTAAATATCACTAGTAATAAGGTTTTCTCTATTCTACAATGTCTAGGAGAGAAGGAGAAAATAAGATGCATTCTCTGGGTGATTTTGACTATAATACCTGACCATGTACAGGAATTCTGACCTGAGGGATTTTTTTTTTTTAATTTCGTTACAGAGATCACTCATGTAAAACTATTAAAAAATGATTACCAATACTCATATTTCCATTTATAGAATTAACAGTCTTTAACATTTTCCCCATAGACCTCTAGCCTTTTTTCCACTCTAAATATACATTAAGAATTTACCCTCAAGTAAAATATTATCAATACAGCTAAAGTCCTTTAATATAACCTTACTCCAGATCTCCTTCCTCACAAATTAAAATCACAGGTTAGCACTTATGCTGAGCATTGTATTTTTATGTTTAAACATTTCATGATATTATTATTACTAATTCTCTATTAAATCATGCTATATACATTATATACATAAAATACATTATATGAAATACTACCATATGCATTATTCTTTAATTTGCCTGCATATTTTTCGTCAACATAATGTACAAACAACATAATGAACATTTTTGCAAGTCCATCTCAGAATACGTATAATTTCCTCTAGAGTAAATATCTCAAATAGAATTGCTGGGCCAATTTTCCTTGTTCACATCAGTGTCTATCCCAGATCACATTCCTACTCAAACTATGTGAATACTATTTTCCTTCTATCCTTACTAACAAATTATTTGGTTAGATGTCTAGCTTTTGTCAATCTTATATGTAAAGTCGTATCACACTGGTACTTTAATTTGCATTTCCCTTATTACTGATATGCTTAGTCACTCAGCCATGTCTGACTCTTTGTGACCCATTGGACTGCAGCCTGCCAGCTCCTCTGTACATGAAATTTTCCAGGCAAGAATACTGGAGTGGCTTCCCTTCTCCAGGGAATCTCTCTGGCCCAGGGATTGAACCTGTGTCTCCTGTGTCTCCTGAATTACAGGCAGATTCTTTATCTGCTGAGCCATCGGGGACGCCCTGATTATTAATGAGGCTGACAATTTTTCAAAATCTTACTAGTCCACACTATGCGTTTTATATTAAAGGCAAGAACATGAAAGCTGCCTTCAGCATAGAGGCCTTCTTAGGGAAGGGCAGGGTTGGCATAGAGAAGCACAATAGTTAAGGAATTATGACTTCCCTCTAGACCAGAAGTGGAAAAATGATGGGCAGGATGGATTCAGGGTAGACTGCCCTGGCACACAGTCTTAATACATTTAAATCTCAGCATTATAAAAGGAGAAAAGCGCTTTTACAGAGAGGATCAGGCAAAGAATGATCATATCCATGATTGATATTGCTAAAGGCACTTTATTTGCTAAATCTGTGTGGCCTTCATTAGGGCTCACAAGAATCTCAGGGGAAGTAATTATGCTCTGTTCATAAAAATCTTGGCTTCATGTTTTGGCAGAAAAAGAGTTCTAGGTTACATCATGGTCAGTGAACACAGGAAGCGTAAAAGGCACAATCATCCACCCTTTCTTTAGGCTTCTGCTATTTGAGTTGTGAAGTGAAAGTGGAATTCCGTCAGTCACGTCCGACTCTTTGCGACCCCATGGGTATAGTCTATGGAATTCTCCAGGCCAGAATACTGGAGTCAGTAGCCTTTCCCTTCTCCAGGGGATTTTCCCAACCCAGGAATTGAACACAGGTTTCCTGCATTGCAGGCATATTCTTTACCAGCTGAGGTACAAGGGAAGCCCAGGAGTACTGGAGTGGGTAGCTTATCCCTTCTCCAGTGGATCTTCCTGACCCAGGAATTGAACTGGGGTCTCCTGCACTTCAGGCAGATTCTTTAGAAATGAGCTATCAGGGAAGTCCCACTATTTGAGTTAGCTGCTGCAAAGTCTAGAGTGGTAGGTCTTCTCAGATCTAATAGGATCTAGTACTGAAATGTTCTGACCACTGTTCTACCAGGGGATCTAACATAATTAGCATTCTGCACTTCTAACAACAAACTTTTCCTTCCTACTCTAAATGCCTTGGGTCTGGTTCCAGTGGAAGACATCTAATTAGGTAGAAATGTATTCTGTTATAAGGGCCCAACATTAAGAGCTTTTGTTATGTGTTAGTAGCAAAATGTCATTGCTGATTACTGATTTCTGATTGATCCCCAGTCAAATATGGAAAAAGCCTTGAATAATTTTACATAGAAGATGTGGGCTGCTTCAAACTTATTTTCAAAAAAGTTCCAATTGAAAAGACTATCGTATCAGTCATGCCATGCATGGAGAGGTTGATATTTTTAAATTTCCTATAGTTAAAACAGAAGAACAATTTTAAATAATGCACTGTAATAATGTTTTAGAAACTCCTTGGTATTGGTAAGAAAATTCCTTTTTTTCTGCAATCTATATTATTGGATAGCATCTTATCTTCTAAATATAAGCAAACACTTGATGGAATGGACAATGAGCACCAATTCTGGCAAGGGGACAAATAATTAAATGTTCAGGAAGCCAAAGAACACTTTCACTTTGCAGGGTTAGGGAATGAATATGCAAACTAATCTTGTATTAGGAGCATATGTGGTCTTAGTTAAATACTACTAAGAATCCTTTTTCACAGCACACCTGATCTGAGCTCCCTGCTACATAGAGCAAATTTCCAGGGATATCTAATTTTACACATGGTAATGTTTATGTTTCACTGACAACCGAGAGGGGCGGGGTAGGAGGTTGGAGGGAAGTTCAAGAGGGAGGGGACATATGTATACCTGTGGCCAATTCATGTTGATAAATGGGAGAAATCAATATAATATTGTAAATGAATTATCTGCCAATTAAAAATAAATAAATTTAAGAAAAAAGAACCCCTTTTTCTAACAAAGATAAAGTACAAATTTACTTTTTCTTAAAATACAAGTAATTCTGTGCACTGAATAAAAATTGAAATAAAATAAATATATTTGCATATTAAATTGTTAAACATTTAAATGAAATTTATTTGCTAAGAAACATTTTAAAACCCATATGAAATCAGTATAAAATTTGTATAGAGAGCAACTAAAACTAAAAATAGCTACCATATGACCCTGCAACCCCTCTCCTGGGCATATATCTGGAGAAAAACATGGTCTCAAAAGATACATGCACCCCAATGTTGATTGCAGCACAGTTTGCAATAGTCAAGGCATGGAATCAACCTCTGTCAATCCACTGACAGAGGACTGGATAAAGAAGATGTGATAAATATATATAATGGGATATTACTCGGCCATTAAAAATAATGAAACAATGCAATTTTCAGCAACATGGATGGACCTAGAGATGGTCATACTGAGTGAAGTCAGACACAGAAGGAGAAATAGCATATGGCATCCCTTATATGCAGAATCTAAAAATAAATGATATACATGAACTTATTTACAAAACAGACTCACAGACTTCATGAATTTATGGTTGCCAGGGTGGAGCGACTTCACTTTCACTTTTCACTTTCATGCATTGGAGAAGGAAATGACAACCCACTCCAGTATTCTTGCCTGGAGAATCCCAGGGACGGGGGAGCCTGGTGGGCTGCCATCTATGGGGTCGCACAGAGTCAGACACGACTGAAGTGACTTAGCAGCAGCAGCAGGGTGGAAGGATGGGGAAGGCACAGTTAAGGAGTCTGGGCTCAGTATGAATACACTGCTATATTTAAAATGGATAATCAATAAGGTCCTATCATATAACACAGGGAATTCTATTCAATGTTATATAGCAGCCTGGATGGGAGAGGAGCTTGGCGGAGACCAGACATATGCTTGTGTATTGCTGAGTCCCTTTGCTGTCCACCTGAAACCATCACAACATTGTTCATCAGCTATACTCTAACATAAAATAAAAAGTTAAAAAAAGAGAAGGGATTAGAAAGTTTCTTTTTTTCTGTAAAAAACTGAGTAGCAAATACTTTAGGCTTTGCTGGTCAAGAGGCAAAACTGAGGATAGCTATACTTTACATGGTCTCCCCTCGTGGCTCAGATGGTAAAAAGAATCTGCCTGCAAAGCAATAGAGGCGGGTTCGATCCCTGGATCAGGAAGATCCCCTGGAGAAGGGAAGGGTAACTCACTCCAGTATTCTTGCCTGGAGAATCCCAGGGACAGAGGAGTCTGGTGGGCTATTACATGGTCTCTGTCTTGACTATTCCATCTGCTGTTGTACAGACACAACCATCATCAATAATGTAAACAAGCGACATGGCTATATCTCACTAAATCCTGATTTATGCACACTGAAATAAGAACTTCATAAAAATTTCTACATATCTGAAAGTATTATTATTCTTTTGATTTTTTTTCAACCAGCAAAACACATGGAAACAATTCTTAGCACTGGGTTATACAAAAATAGATGGCTACCTGAATTTGGCCCATAGGCCATAGTTTGCCAGTGACTGAAAATTCAGTCTTTTTAGACTCTGGTGTGTATGAGGATCAGGTGGGATGTTTATTAAAAATGTACGGTTTTCACATCTCATCCTCAAAGATTTAGATTTGTTAGGTTAAGGGTGAGGCAGTAGGGATATGCATTTCTATTAAGCATTCCACTGAAATTTCACTTAGTTGGTAGCATGTTCAAAGTTGTTTGATGTAGGATAGAGCTTCAGATGGTAAAGGATCTGCCTGCAATGCAGGAGAACCGGTTTCAATCCCTGGATTGGGAACATCCCCTGGTGAAGGGAATGGCAACCCATTCCAGTAGCTTGCCTGGAGAACTCCATAGACAGAGGAGGCTGGCGGGCTACAGTCTATGGGGTCACAAAGAGTTGGACATGACTAAGTGACTAACACTTTCGCTTTCTTTCACTTTCAGGGCTCCTCAAAGTATGGTCTGGAACCACCAGCCAGAGAGTTAGTTACTCAAGGTCACTTTGGATGTAGTTCAGCTAGATAACAACACAGCTTACAGCCCTGCATTTCATTTTGAGCCTGGGAGATGATCAATAAGATCTAGGGTAGCTATTACCATAGTTATCTTGCTGAACTACATCCAAGACAAAGAGAAGTCACTCTTCTTGAGGATTGCTACTTAAAAATACCTGTCATAGGAAGCCTGTGCAATAAAGACACTGCCTCATGCATGTGAGTTAAATGGCATGCCTTTAACTCTGCTCTACAGATAAAAATGAATTAGTAAGTACAGTACTGCATGGAAATGTAGCCTGCCTTCCATCTAGTTCTTAATGATGTTCACAATCGCTAAAGCACATCTTCCATGAAAGGTCAAATATGATGCTTTCTGTTAAGATTCAGGGGTCTGACTTGAGAATCATTCTTGCTTAAAATAAAAGAGCGACTCAAAATTCCAAATAGATGCTAACTAGCTAAAAAAAAAAAATCAGTCAAATTTAGAAATTCAGATGATGGGATGATAATCAAGAGCCCCCTGGGCACCTGTCAGAATTCTGCAGTTTAGAAGCCCGCTCATGCATAACCTGAATATTTATCTACTTTGTGGTCGTCTGCTAGAGATTTATTTTAAACCTGCTGTACCTGCTGTAGTAGATCTATTCCCTTCTCCCCTTCTCCCCTGCCGGCTTTACTTACTGTCCCTATGTTTGACAGTATCTTCAGCTTCTCTCCAAAAAACTAGTGTAGGGGGATGGAAGAGAATTGGATCTTAAAAGCATTGCTAATGACAAAATTATTGCAAAAAGGTTAGAGAAGATGTTGTCTGATGCCTGACCTTCATAGTGTTTTAATCCCAGACACTGGAGGAGATCAAAACGAATATAAGCACATTTTAAGGTTAGAGCATAACTTCTCTGATAAATCAGTCCCTTTGTGGATCTCTAAATTGAATTAAGATACAGCGCTCCATCACATTTCGGGCTATTTTGCTACATTTACATTAAAGGTGTAGGGCTCAAGCATTTTGATGTGCGATTCAAGACCTGGCACAGTTCATGTGGAGTTCAGAACGGTTTTCTCTGCCTTTATCGTGCTTTATGAGGCAGATTTCTAAATTCTATTTCTCCGTTTATGTTAATGTCCTTCTCAGCGACCTGGCAGTCTGAGTGCCCCTCTGAGCGCGCGTGTGCGCGCGCGCGCGCACACACACACACACACACACACACACACACACACACACACACGCATACTTCCCATTAATGCAAATGGGACTCAGAATCAAGCAACAGGAAATAAATATACTCTGAAACACCTGACCTTACCCAAGTCATACGGTTAACTCCTGTGAACATATTAACCAAATAAAGCTCATTTTCTTTTTTTCCCCATCTCACTTGGGAGAAAATATTAAGAATCAGAGGGGACTTCCCTGGTGGTACAGTGGTTGAGGAGCCTCCTGCCAATGTGAGGGACCTGAGTTAGATCCCTGGTCCGAGAAGATTCCACATGCCTAGGAGCAACTAAGCCCATGAGGCACAACTACTGAGCCCTCAAGCTGCAACTACTGAGCTCATGCGCCTAGAGCCCGGGCTCCACTGCAAGAGAAGCCACCGCAATGAGGAGCCAGTGTGCTGCAAAAAAGACAGCCTCCACTCACTGCAACTAGAGAAAGCCTGCACTGCAATGAAGACCCGGTACAACCAAAAATAAATAAATAAATACTCAAACAGAACAAAACAAAAATTAGACGGCCTCTCTGGAAAAAGTGACTACAGTTGAATACCCACAGCCAAGCCTGGAAAGAACTCTGCTTGGAAACAAATGAATTCATCCACAATCAAGTGGGGAACATACTACTTTGACCGCACAGTTTCCGCCTACAGATCTCTGCTTTCCTCTTTCCACAGGCCACCGGGCTCTTTTGGACCCATCCTTCCTCCTTCCCCATCTATTTCACAATCTCAGTGCTCCTTTGCCTCAGCATAACATGTCTCCAGCACAGGCAGGTGTGTACTGACCCTGTTACATGTCCCTCTCTATCCTTTCCCTTAAAGTCCGCTAAAACTGTCTTATGTTTTGGAATGGAAATGGAAAACTGGCATTAATCACATCTTCCAATCGTTGTGTACCACCTTAACAACCTTTTGCACATCCTTTTATAATAATACAAACAATATTTCTTTAGAAATATAAATATATTTTAAAAGGAGTTTTTTAAAAATCATTGCCATTAATGAAAAAGTAACATTTTCCTAATACACGTGGAAAGATATATATATATATACATATATATATGTATATATATATAGTTAGTAAAGGAAACAAAAAAAATTAACTCTGAATTGTCTAAAATGATCTTTTATACCATACCTGGGGAAATCACTGTTTAAGATGTTAACTGGAAGGCAAGAAATGAAGTGTTAAGTTTCTTAACATAGGTAGAAGTTATTACTCAGCAACATTTATATCCACCCAAATAAGGAGGCGATCGTGGCATATCTTATCATCGGTGTATCGCTAAGCTTTGCACCATAATTCAGTATAAGCGCAGCAGCAGGGAAGTCTCTGCATGCCTGTGAATGGTTTTACCTTGGGACTGGCAGTACTGCTGGAAGATGAACTCTGATGGGAAAGAGAGGAACTTCTGCCAACTATTTTGAGAGCTGAAGAAGTCAAGGCTTATAGGACGGATGCCAACCAAACACAAGGCATAACTTATTTCTACATGTGAACCTCCCCCCCAGTTTTAACAATATATAGAGCATATATATGGCGCCTGTGCTTAGGTAAATATAGACTTATGTCTGACTCTTGGACTTACAGTTTTCTATCTGCATAAACAAGTATGTTTATGATAAAAACGCTTCTCTAAATGGCAGTACTTTTCAAACTTCTAATGACTCCAAAATATGTAATTAGGTAACTTTTTTTTTTTTTTGTAATTAGGTAACTTTTAGCTTTCTTCATTAAATTAAAATAGAGGCAAACATTCTTTCTGGGATATTTTTATTTGTCTTAGGCTATCTTACTTCATAGCTAATCAGGTTTTAGCTATGTTATTAATCATCTCTGAAAGCTTGGGGTTCCTCCTGGTTCTAGTTCATCACTAATTTTCCTTTTGTATTTGAGAAAGCTATACATTAGTGAAGGCACTAGCTGAAATTTTGCTATGCCAGTATTATCAAAACTTTTTTTCTTTGCCCTATAAAACAGAGTGAACACACAGTCACATACCCATGCTGTTGCTCCAAGTGAATAATTAATAGATTGAAATAGCTGGGGTCAACATAAATACAGATTTATGTCTGACTCTTGGACTTACAGTTTTCTATCTACATAGACAAGTATGTTTATGATAAAAAAGTGAAAGTGAAAGTGAAGTCTCTCAGTCGTGTCTGACTCTTTGTGACCCTGTGAACTGTAGGCTACCAGGCTTCTCCATCCATGGGATTCTCCAGGCAAGACTACTAGAGTGGGTTACCATTTCCTTCTCCAGGGGATCTTCCCAACCCAGGGATCGAACCCAGGTCTCCCACATTGAAGGCAGACGCTTTAACCTCTTAGCCACCAGGGAATCCCCTTATGATAAAAAGGCTTCCCTAAATGGCAGTACTTTTCTTTCTTTTTTAATTTAATTTTATTTTTTTAATTTTATTTTATTTTTAAACTTTACAATATTGTATTAGTTTTGCCAAATATCGAAATGAATCCACCACAGGTATACCTGTGTTCCCCATCCTGAACCCTCCTCCCTCCTCCCTCCCCATATCCTCCCTCTGGGTCGTCCCAGTGCACCAGCCCCAAGCAGCAGTACTTTTCAAATTTCTAATGATTCCAAAATATGTAATTAGGTAATTTTTAGCTTTCTTTGTTAAAACAGAGGCAAATATTCTTTCTGGGATATTCTTCTTTGCCTTCGGTTATCTTATTTCACAGAGGGAGTTACAAATGGGCAAGGGGAAATAATAAATACATTGTAACACATCTATATCTATTATGGAGAAACAGGAAAAATGAGTAAGATTTCCTGGCACAGTAGAAAGAAACAGCAAGAATGCAAAATCAGGATTCTAGGGTTCATATCTGCTGTTGGTGACCTTGAGAAACTCGCCAACCTGAGCTTTATCTTCCTCAGTCAGGTCATGGCCAAGATCCCTTCAATTTAAAAATTCTTTGATTTGGCAGCCAGATATAAAGTAACATAAATGCAAATGAAATGTAAATTAAAACCTCATCTTCACAATTCTTACTTGGTACTTTCAGCACATCCCATCAAACTGGTGTTCTGTCATCTACTATAAAGCACCCAGGTGAAGGAATGTGGAAAATTTTATTTCCTTAAAACTGGCAGGGTGGGCTGGGTGACTGAAGCAAAGCGCAAAGGTGGCCAAAGCCCTTTATGGGTACAATAATCCATATCCACGCCTCTGAATAACCAAGACAGCTCTTTTAAAAATCTCCAATGTCATTGTTTAAACAATGCTAGCTAAAAATAGTATTTGAGCCATGGGTTTTGGTGTTCCTAGACATGAATTTCAAATCTATAGAGACGTGAAGAAATTTAATTAAAGGATTGAAGATAACATTAGTTAGAATATTATAATAGATACAATGGCAGTGATTCTCAAAATTGTATTGGATGATTCCGAAATAAGATAGCCTTTCCATCATATTCATGAATGACAGTTCTCTAAGAATTGTTAATCATACCATGTTTGCCTTGATGGGTTAATTTAGCAACACAGTGATATCTGTGATATTAATATGAAGGATGCCACTTCAATAGGTTACATTATTTGAAATGGCGACACATATGTCAATCTACGTGTTCTCTGGGTTGCTGCTGCTGCTGCTAAGTTGCTTCAGTTGTGTCCGACTCTGTGCAACCCCATAGATGGAAGCCCACCAGGCTCCCCTGTCCCTGGGATTCTCCAGGCAAGAACACTGGAGTGGGCTGCCATTTCCTGCTCCAATGTATGAAAGTGAAAAGTGAAAGGGAAGTCGCTCAGTTGTGTCCGATTCTTAGCGACCCATGGACTGCAGCCCACCAGGCTCCTCCACCCATGGGATTTTCCAGGCACGAGTACCGGAGTGGGGTGCAATTGCCTTTGGTTCTCTGGGTTAGTCATTACCTTTTACTACAAGGTTTCCAGTACTGCTCGCAGTTCCAAAATGGTTAGTGGCTATGCAGGTGTAACTTCCAGCATCTGATTTAGTCACATTGATGATTCTGAGGCTTCCATCTTCAGAAATGGTAATTCTGAAATTAAAGAAGATAAACCCCAAATGGTAAGTTTACTTCATATGACCAACTGGAAAATATTTCTGTCATCCTGTCATTTTCAAACTATTAAATCATAGTTACATCACTTGACAGCCTCATCTTTATTTATGATATTTACCTGCATACAGATAAATATAATTAGGATGTGTGATTTATTTAGTAATTATATTACTTTAATTGCTAATATGGTTTCAACATTCTGTTGGGATAACTGCTAGAAATATGAGACAGGATGTAACCATTCTCTCTCTTTGGCAGCTATAACCACATAATCCAAAAGGAAAGCTTATTGTAGATTACCCTTCATCATTAAACTGCTGAAGAATAAGAAAGAAAAATCCTTGATGGGCCACTTTATGCATTTTCACTGAAAATGTTTTCTTCCTTCTCCAGAGGCTTAAATTAAATGAGTTATTATTAAGCTTATTTCTTCCTGAAATATGTCAGACAATACACTTTTAATGAGATGCAAGAGCTGAACTAAAAAAAATTAAAATATTCCACAATATGGTATGACTTTGGCAGAACAGCAAATGTGGATGGTGCATCTCAGGGCCCACAATTAGGGACAAATATCTACCACCAGGTGGGAAGGAAGCATTTCCACTGACGGACACAAAACTGGAACAGGGGGACTGGAGGGAAGCCTGTTTGCAACATGACTATAGCAGAAGGGAAGGGTATGCAGATGAACAAGGCATACAGCTTGCCTTAGAGGATAGTTGGAGAAATAAGAAATGTACACAGATGGCTTATTCAAGGTACATGTCTGTTGAATATTTACTGCATCTTTCAAATCTACCCACTCCTGTCTATCTCCTTGGCTCCCACTTTCTCACCCAACCTACCACAACAGCCTCTTAAATGATCTGGCTATTTCTACTCCTGCCTCTCAAGTGCATCCTTCAGTCAGTGGCCAGGCGATCTTTTAAAATACAAATTACCTCACCCCTCAGGCTTACAGATCCATCTTCAGCTCCACTTTGCACTCAGAACAAATTCTTTCCCAGAACCTATATGGCCTAAGGAATCTGGCCTTTGCCCTTCTCTTGACTTTGCCTTTCTCATTTCATCTTAATCTTTCTACCCTTCAGTGAGGTCTAGACACACAGGTCTTCTGCAGGTTCCTAAAGCATCTGACCTCCTTCCCTCCTCGGGACTTTCCTGTAATATTTGCTCTCTGTCTGCCTCGACATCAGGACACAGCTATCACCTTCACGCTCTCTCAGGACCTCAACTTGTGGCTAGTTGTTCCTTATGGACTTTCCCTGGCTTACATTTCTAAATGGATTTCCCTTTTCCTGTTAATCTTGTTTCTGCAGCCACTTTATTTCTTCCCATTCAACTCAATGCAGAAGTTTTCTTTACCTGTTAACCCTCCTATCAGATGGAACATTAGCTTCCCTGAATACAGGGACTCTGTTTTAGGACTTAATCTCCTGGATCTAGTACATAATAGATACCCTGTAAGCATCTCTTAAGTGATTGAGCGAACTGGTCACAGAGGAAGAGCTAAAAAATCCAGTAGCGTGATTTTCAAATAAGCTGTATTTGTTTTTGATGTTAAACAGTGCACACCAGTAGTAACCAAGTCCACAGTGATTATGCATGCTATACTGGAGGGCTTTCATTTTTAATTCATCTTTATGATGATTTAGAATTCATTCCTTGTATTTAAAGGGAATATTTAACAGAGAAACAAACATTTGTGTAAAAAATGCAAAAAAAAGAGAAAAATCAATACTGTTATTGGAATTCAGAATGGCTAAAGCACTTGGCACCAGTACCAGCCTTAACAGAGTCCTTCAGAAAAGAACTAGGAGGAACACAGCTTTATTTAACAGAACTTTTGGCTAAACATTTAAAAATCATGAGAAGATTTAGTTACACTGGGTTGCAAATGTGGTACATTTTTCATGAAGGTGCTTAGGAATGGAGAGGTGACCACATTCTTGATGACCCATTCCAGGTTCTAAGATTCAGGCTGAGGACATGGTGTGAAGGTTTGAGAACTCTACCAAGGATGCTGGCATCAGAGGATGGCTAATCAAATTCCAGATCCGTCAGCTCTGGCTGTGTGACCCGAGGCAATTTGCTTAACTTTTTAAGTTTTAGCAACCTCATCTATAAAATAGAGCTCATAATACCAATCTTATAGGATGGCAGCAAAAATTATGTAAGAGGGTCAGAGAGATCCTTGGTATTTATTAGGGATAATAAAAAAAAGTAATTCTTTTTTATCTTTAAAATTGTTCTGTTATGTAATAATTGGTACAGATGGGGAAAATGGAACACAGTTATCTTAATATACTTAAAATAGTAATTAAAGCAGCCTGCTTCGTGCATTCCAGTGTCACATCAGACAATCTGAAGTCAATGTACAATGACCTGGGTCATCCCAAATCAAGGTCCAGGATACAGACAAGAAGGCCCTTTGTTCATTTACACCATAGACATGCACATAACACTTTGGTCAATAAAAAACATATGATACCCTATTAGCCAAAGAGCAGATGTAAATACTCACAAAAATAGAGTGGTGATTAAATCCTAATTACCTCGATAATCACAAATATAGTATTAAAGGAATTAATCATGTTCCCATTTACAAAATAATTGGCTGGAAATTGTGAAATGCTGGCATACTAGAACTCAGTAAAGAAGATGACATTTGTGTTTTGGACGAGGAATCATCTTCCATGAAGTAACACAGGCCTTTGTTGTTCAACCGCTAAGTTGTGTTCAGCTCTTTGCGATCCCATGGACTGCAGCACACCAGGCTTCCCTGTTCTTCACCATCTCCTAGAGTTTGTGCAAATTCATGTCCATTGAGTTGGTGATGCCTTCCAATCATATCATCTGTCGCTCCCTTCTCCTCCATAGGCTTAGGATGTATTAAACACTCTGAGGTGTGATCTGACTCTTCTGAAGCACTGCTGCTGCTGCTGCTGCTGCTGCTGCTGCTAAGTCGCTTCAGTCGTGTCCGACTCTGTGCGACCCCATAGACGGCAGTCCGCCAGGCTCCCCCGTCCCTGGGATTCTCTAGGCAAGAACACTGGAGTGGGTTGCCATTTCCTTCTCCAATGCATGAAAGTGGAAAGTGAAAGTGAAGTCACTCAGTCATGTCTGACTCTTAGCAACCCCATGGACTGCAGCCTACCAGGCTCCTCCATCCATGGGATTTTCCAGGCAAGAGTACTGGAGTGGGGTGCCATTGCCTTCTCTGATGCTAAAGGGCTACTAATAATTTATACTTTTAAAATTCTCCAGATCTAAAAGGCTTGCATAGCACTGCATATTGTATAATGCCAAAGGATATAAATAAGGAAACAAAGGATTTGTCATCAGATGACCTGGGTTCTAGCTTTGACCCTGATACTTGTGAGGTATATGACCTGACCAAAATACTCTCCAAGACAAGGTTTCTCGACCTCAGCACTACTGATGTTCTGGACCAGAGAAGTCTTTGTCACGGGGAGAGTATTTAAGGAGATCCTTATCCCTTACCCACTGTACTTCATTGGCTATGCTTGTCCTCCCAAATCATGACAATCAAAAATATCTCCCAAATAATCTCTGGACACATCCACCTCCAGCTAAGAGACACTGGTCTCCATCAGTCTTTATTTTTTTAATTACATAGGATATTATGATGTTTATCTGCTACAATAGATCAGACATGTGAGAGTTTCTTTTAACTGTAAAGAACTGTACAAATATTTTTCTGAGCATCAATTGCATCCTGACATCCCTAATTTTGATATTTTCATTGCACAAAAGGTATTTAACATATAGTTGCTACTCAGCTGCAGGACCCAGCTGGTTCTTCATTTCTCTCCCAAGGCTCTGCTTTCCCTTTATTCTCAAAACGTCCCTGTCCAATTTTCTAGGAGCCTTGTGAAATGAGAAAGTAATTTTTCAAAGAACAGTTCTGTCCATCTTTAAGAGTTCATCTCCTGACACCAGTTTAATTTTAATCTTTCCATTGTTTTCCACAAAGAGTTGAGTAGAGACCTAAGCCTCCAATGCCAGAGTTCCAGACAATGGAGAAAGTCAAGGAGGTGGGGAATTTGTAGAATTTGTAATTTTTAGTACCTGTCATTAAATCTCATCATACTTCTGGGACTGCTCATTCTTCCTAGGGATAATCCAATTGCAGGTTCAATATGAAATTGGGATAATTGCTCTTTTGGGAAATTCAACCACTTCCTTATGTGAGCAATGCAGTGTAGTGAATAAAAACATATGTTCTGGAACTAAGTTGTCTAGACTCAAATCAGCCTTGTACCAGTTATGAGCTGTGTGACTTTGGGTAAATTAGTTCTCCTGAAGCTAAATTTTTTATTTGAGATAACGGAATAATAAAAATAACTATATTCATGGTTTGCTGTAAAGATATGCAATGCTCAGAACAGTACATGGCACAGAAAATGCACCACATAAGTGCATGCATTTGCCAAATGTTCTATTAGCTAAAGCTCTGTGCCCTCCTACAGATCCATTGCTTCAAACATTAATACAGGACTCTGTTAAGGCTAAGGCTACTCTCGAGTCATTCTTGAGTAGTCATTCTTCACCCCTCTGAAGTTCAGCAACACACTACTATGCTTAATAAGGATACAGGTGACAACAAACAGTCCTGGAAGGGGATGAAAAACTGGACTCATAAATATCTATTGTAAACCTCCTGCATACCAAAACCTCTACAGATCAGGAGGACTTTAAAAAAAAATTTTTGGCCACACCATGTGTCAGGTGGGATCTCAGGCCCCCGGCCAGGGATCGCATCTGTGCCCCCTATATTGGAAGTACAGAGCCTTAACCACTGGACCACCAGGGAAGTCCAATCTGGAGGACTTTAGACAACTGTATAGCTAGAAATAATGATTACATAGCTAGAAATTGACTGCTTTGATCTCCCTGGACTGCAAGGACATCAAACCAGTCAATCCTAAAGGAAATCAACCCTGAGTATTCATTGGAAGGACTGATGTTGAAGATGAAGCTCCAATACTGTGGCCACCTGATGCAAAGACCTGACTCACTGGAAAAGACCCTGATGCTGGCAAAGATTGAGGGCAGGGAGATAAGGGGGCGGCAGAGGATGAGATGGCTGGATGATGTCACTCACTCAATCGACATGAGTTTGAGCAAACTCTGGGAGATAGTGAAGGACAAGGAAGCCTGGTGTGCTACAGTCCATGGGGTCACAAAGAATCAGAGACAACTTAGCAAAATGAACAACAACTAATATTTAGATACTTGCTTCCGTTCCACGTGGATCCTATACCAACCTATTTTGCAGTGAATTCATGTTTGTTCCATTAATAAAGTGCCTCATTCTAGTCTAAGAATAGTTTTATTTCCACATTTCTTTCTCAAACAGGTTTCCAAGTTCCCACTTCATTTTAATTCCCCCATTTCAGACTACTGACTGACTGACCTGTAGCTATTAGCTTGAGATTGAACTTTGAGCTCCTCCTAATACTCATGCATAGTGATGGAGTTAGATTAAAAAAAAAAAAAAAAACTGAAAATGTAAATCTGCTTCTGGCTTAGAACAGAAGGTTTAGCCTTGACCGACCTGTAGGCTCTTTTTAAAACATTGATAGTATCAGAGAAAAGTCGAAGATGATAAAGCAGCAAGTAGTAAAAAATAAAGGTATGACACAGGACTTAATTTTCTCTACAGGAGACGAGGTCATCTAATGCACAACATAGTAAATTACCTATCGCATAGAGAAGCAGTTGTTCCCCCAGTGTCATTTGGAGACGGCAGATCCATAGGGTATGGGAGCGTATCTGGAATTATGAGACAAATTGAATCTCTCTTTCTCAATATGAGGCTCTGGGTAACAGCCACTGAAGAGCTGACCTTGTCAGTCCTATAAATCAAAACCAGTCTGGGGACACTGGACCTTTAAAAATGCTGATCTTTTCTTTTTTGGGGCTCTGGTAACAGATGACAAAAGCTGCCAACTCCACAATATTCTATCACCCTACAGAGGAGGGTTATTCCAAAATGGCAACCTATGATTTTCTGGGTTGTTCTCCATGGAGGCCCGACTGCTGGTGACACAGGCAGCATGTCCTCACCTGCCCCTAAGTCGTAAGGAAACACTTCCCTTAAAAGTCAATCCCTTGAAAGTACAAATTCTCCCCTTCTGCAAAGGGAGGAATTATGAATTAATAACTTCCTTTCAACAAAGGAAGTATCAAACTGTTCAGTTAAATTAAATATTATCTTTCACATTGTTAGACCAGGGATAACATAACTCACTTAAAAATCACACATAGTTAAAAAAAAAAAAATCAAAGAGTCATAGGAGGCTTCTCCTTTCTTTTATACATGAGGAGTTCCAGAAAACATGTTTGGAAGTTGAAAGCCAGAGCGCGAAAGAATAGGCTTACACATTACAAGGGGAATGAACGCTCCTGGGGGGCTGAAATATATTATAAAACATTAACAGAAGTATTGTACATCTTAGCTCAAGCAAACTGACAGGATGGTGGAGCTATCACAGGACCCCTGATCCCAGGAACCACAAGTGATGCCCTAGAATGAGAAAGAACCACCTAGCCACAAATCTGTTTGCTTCAGTCAGCACAGAATTTTCTCTTTCTTTTTTTAGTTTTTATTGGAGTATTATTGTTTTACAGTATTGTGCTAGTTTCTACCATACAGCAAAGTCAATGAGCTGCACATATATACCTGCATCCCCTCTTTTTTGAATCCCCTTCCCATTTAGGTCCGTGCACAGCGTTAAGTACAGTTCCCAGTTCTGTACAGTAGGTGCTCATCAGTTATCTGTTTTATATATTGCAGTGTGTAACTGTCAATCCCAATTTTCCAATTCATCCTACCCTCCCTTCCTCCCCCCGGTGTCCACACGTTTGTTCTCTGCATCTGTGTCTCTATTTCTGCTTTGCAAATATGCCCATCTGTACCATTTTTCTAGATTTCACATATATGCATTAATATATGATATTTGCTTTTCTCTTTCTGACTTACTTCATTCTGTAGGACAGTCCTTGAGGCAGAAAAACAAATAAGACTTACAGAGTTTTCTTTTAAACAAAATAATTGGGTGATTTCATACAAAACCCCATTCCTGGCTCATCACGGCAAACAGGAAGATGAGGGGAGTCCTGCAACACATCCCAGGGCACCAATGGGCCACAGGGAAGGAGAGGAAACTACTTAAATAGCTGGTGGGCTTTCTTGCTCTCGCTGTGCCTGGCTTGAACAGTTAATTCATGCCCCTTCCTCATTCCTGTGGCCTTTGGAGAATACTTTAAACCGTGTCCCTGTTCTGAGCCAATGGGACAGGGCTTGGGGCGGCCTTTAGGCTTAAAATCACACTTCTCTGCCTCTTGGACTCCTCCCACCCCAGACATCCCACACAGAACAATGGGAGGATGAGGGGAAATTGGGCTTTGTGTTCATTTACTAGAACTGCCATTGCAAAGTATCAAGACTCAGGTGACTTAAAACCAGAAGGATTGACTCTCCCACGGTTCTGAGAGCAGAGGTCTGAAATCAAGGTACAGGGAAAGCTGGTTGTTTTTGGAGGCTTTGAAGGAGACTCCTTCTTGCCTCTCTTATTTCTGGTGAGTCAGTAGTCCCTCGTGCTCCTAGGCTTACAGACACATCACTCTAAATCTCTGACTCTACTGTCACGGGTGGTTCTTCCTGTGTGTCTCCTCACATCATCTTTTCTCTGCACATGTGTCTGTACCCAAATTTCCTTCTTCTTACAGGGACATGAGTCACTGGATTAGGGTCCATTCTAAACCTGTATGACTTCATTTTAACTTCAGGTAGACATGAATTTAAGGGATATCCTTCAACCAACAGTGTCAAGAGCAGAAACCCACCAGAGTTGTTGGTCTGGGTAGAGCAAGTGGCTTCAGGACCTACTCTGTAGCCATCAGAGGATGGGAAGAAGGGGTGATGTGGAGGAGCAGACTTGCTCCTCTGGGCACAGAACCATCACACGTAGTCCCCAGGGCATCCACTTCCCTTCTCCATGGTCTGGCCCTTCTTCCCAATAGTAGTTACAGAGACTTGAAATTATTGCTCTTTAGTTGATGGTTGGATGGCATCACTGACTCCATGGACATGAGTTTGAGCAAACTCTGGGAGACAGTGAAGAACAGGGAAGCCTGGCATGCTGCAGTCCATGGGGTCACAAAGAGTCAGACACGACTTAGCAACTGAACATCAATAACCTCTGCTACCACCCTGGAGTCAGCCAACGACATCCCTTCCCTGATTAGGGCATTAACTTCTTACTGGGGCCTCTGCTTGCTCACCTGTACCTCTACAATCAATCCACAACACAACATCCAGCCAGCTCCTTTAAAAAAAAAAAAAAAAAGGCAGATGACATCACTTCTCTGATCAAACTATACTATGGCTCCCCTGAGGGCATTCAAAGCAAGAGAAGTAAATATTTTCAGCAATACACAAGGCCTTCATTTTCTGCTACATCCATCTCCACATTACTTCTTGGTTCTCACCTACTACTTTCCCATAACTCTTCCATATCCAACCAGGCTAACTTTCCTGTTTCTAGAAATACTCAGCATGTCATATATTAAACACTTGCATGGATTGCTGACTCTGTCTGGAGCTCTCTTCCCTAAATACCCACAAGGTAAACTCCTTGGGGTCGAAAAGAGTTGGACACTACTTAGCGAATGAACACAACAAGAAAGGTAGTAAATCAAAAGTGGAGTCTGAAGGCAGTTTGCTGTGGTAATGAATAATATGTAAAAGTCCAATAGGAAAACACAAATTAAGACCAAACTGCAATTTCAATTTCTTCTTTAGATAACCAGGTTTATTTGTTGGAATCAAGTAGCTCTTCCAGTCTATCCTTTCTTTGTTGTACAGACAATTAATTAATATTAATTTTGATATTAAAATTATGGTCAAAATTAGGTAGAGGAGATCTCTACCAAAATGGTGCCCTGTGGCTTTCCAAGCAGTTCTGCATAGAACTGGAATTTCTGTAGAAAGGTCTTATCTTTACTTGCCTTTGAGGCAATAGCAATATAAAAGAGTTTTAGAATACAACACTCACGAAGCAGTTAAAACTTTGAGGGAGTGGAGAGGTGGCCAGGAAGCAATGAAGATTTGTATATTCAACCTATCAACAGCAGAATCAGACTGTGACCAACAGAGCTGAAGACATATGGGCTGAGAGCTGTTCCTGAATTTGTGCCAGCTTAGAAACAGGAAAAGCCTGGCAGGTTAACTGGCCTTGGTGTGCTGCAGACATCAGCTAAAAACACCAAAACTTTGTTTTGAAGGAAAAAAAAAAAAATTAGGACTTGGTGAGTTTGAATCTGGCTATCTAATAAACGTCAAAAGATATTTTAACTTTTGTGATAGTTAATTTTATGTGTCAGTTTGACTGGGCTAAGGGATATTAAGATGGCTGGTAAAACATTATTTCTGAGTGTGTCTGGAAGGGTATTTCTGGGAAACATTAGAATCTGAGTCAGCAGACAGAGTGAAGGTTGCCTCACCCATATGGATGGCCATCATCCAACGCCCTGAGGGCTGAGGGAACAAAAAGGCAGAGGAAGGCAGAACTGATTCTCTGTGTGAAGCGGGACATCCCCGTTCTCCTGACCTTAGACATTAATGCTCCTGCTTTTTGGACTTTAAGACTCAGACTGTGATTTATACCATTGACTCTCCTCATCTCCAGGCCTTGGAACTCACTCTGTACATCGCCACTAGCTCTCCTGCTTCTCCAGCTTGCAAACAGCAGATTGTGGGATTTCCTACCTCCATAAACATGTGAGCCAATTCCTATAATAAATCTTCTCTTATATACCCTCTCAGTTCTGTTTTTCTGGAGAACTCTAATACAACTTTAACTGAAGTCTGCTTGATATTATAAATTTCAAGAGATACATAGAAATTCTCAGCCTGACTTGGGAAGAGTGAATTCTCCTGATTTATATAAATCCTGTTTCATAGTAATGTACGGCTTATAAAGAATCAGTGGATAACTGTAGAAGATGGTTTTGCTTCCCATCTTAAGAAAGAAGTATGTTTTGGATGACAAATTTAAGTGAAGGTCAGTGGGAAGAGACTTAGTCTAAGGGTGATTTCAGGCCAACCTGTCATTGATCTTTCTGTGTAGTGTGCAAGGCAGCAATAGACATTGTGCTACTGCACAGACACCCTGGTGATAAAGTTCCCTTAGAGATAATTTGCTTTCTGTCATCAGATTCTAGTTTAATAAACCCCTGAACAACCTGTGTATTTCTGCCTGCAGAACAACCAGCAGTTCAGAGCCTGTTGCCCTTGCCTGCAGCAGCGCTTGGAAGAGAAAATAAAATCATGTTTGTTTAACCTGGTTTGATCTGGGTCTAACTTTCTCTGAACAACAGTTTTCAAAGCTTCATAAAATAACCTGGAAGGAACTACTGCCCAGGGCAAGATGAGTATTTAATATTGTAAAGTTCATTTTGATTATTCTTTGTGACATGGTGCTTGAATGAACGTGGGAAATATATTTCTTGAGCAGGTAAAACTTTGCAATTTTATACATTACAAATAACACTAAAAATACCATGTCTTGTGAAGAAAGAAATAAATTAAAGGACATGTTTTATTGAAAATTTATTTCTTAAATTGCTATCTTTCCTTGAGGCAGGACTTCTCTGTGTCTCCATTAATATAATACTTAGAATTCCTTTCTTCCACTTTCCTATGACCTGAGATACTTTCAAATAAACCTATAAGGCACTAGGAAGATAAATGAGGTGGGGACAGGAAGGTAATATAATATTTTATTTTCTATACTTCTATATATTTTTATCAAAGCATCATAATAAGTAATATTAATTTTATAATGAGAAAAATGTATTATTAAACTACAAGGCACTCAGGAAGTTTTATATAAAAACCTCTTAGGACATTAGAGTAGTTTAATAACCAAGTATAGCTGTCTTTAGAAATAATTGGAAATAAAAGAGAGGATAGGTATAGAGACGGACCAAAAGACCCAGAGGAATGTCTTTAAATACATACTCAGTTGAATGTTGGACAGGACAAGGAGGAAAAAGCACCTACAACATACTATTGGGTGCTGTTGGATGCTTGTATTAATACATCACATTTAATCTGCGTGACAATCCCGAGAAGCATTATTATTCCAATTTTTCAGTTGAGAAAAAACAAAATCCAGAGAAGTAAATTAAATGTCCAAGGTTAATGTAATTAGTAAAGAAAGGGGTGGGTTTTCTAACTCAGATCTCATTACAAAGTCTGCTCTCTCTACCAAGCCATTCTGTGGTGCTGGAGAGCTCAGGAAAGAAACAAAATAAGAAACAAAACTATCATTACCCCATGTGAGGAGTTTTCCTTAAACTTGCCATTAGATCTTTGATTATAGTTAAATAATTTTTTTTTTTTGGATTTTACTTGCTAAAATTTCTTTTTCTAGTATTGAGAAATTTGTGTTCACATTATTCTCTTAAAGCAGAAACAAAAGAGAAGAAAACTTACAAACATAATGAAGTTGTAATCACAGAAGTTTCCTTTACCTTGAAGTGACTAAAATGCCTGGAAGACAGTGTTAATTATTAATTAGAAAGGGAGGCTCACTGTATAGATTATGAAATTTGGTAAGGAGAGGAAGCTTTTACAACACAAACAGCTATACTGGCCATGCTGGAAAAAAATGTTTTAATTTGATTATGTACCCAATTTTCAACTCTTTGGGAATTGCAGGATCATGGTTTATGTGTTTCAAATCCCCACCCCAGGTCCCTATAATATTGCTAAGAGAAGAAATCAAAGTGCAGTTTCCTAGTTCCTGCAAAAATCACAACAGAACACCACTGTCAGGGCCCAGCTAAAATTCCCACAACACCACCTGCCCTGCACACCAGCGGCATCTATTTCCACTTCCTGCAGAAGGACATCAGCTCCTAACTGTACCACCATCATGGTCATATAATCCACACTTTCCCAAACTCCCTGTCATGCTCCCAGTTTCGTATGTACCAGCAGATGGCTTGAATCCTTGCCCCAGTATATATTAGACACGTGACTTGGGACAGTCTCTTGGCTTCTCTGGGCTCCAGTCTGCCATGTGTAAAATAATAATAAACATGGACTTCCCTGGTGGTCCGATGGCTAAGATTCCATGCTCCCAATGCAGGGGCCCAGGTTTGCTCCCTGGTCAGGGAAGTAGATTCCACATGCTGCAAGTAAGAGTTTGCAAGTTGCAAGTAAAGCTTCCCATGTGCTGCAACTAAGACCTGGTGTAGCCAAATAAATAATAAATAAAAATTAAAATAAAACAATTACTGTATCTCCGTTTTATAAGATTTATGAGAAGACTAAATGTAAAAATAACCATGGAACATTTATAACTGTGGTGTTGCATCGTAAACACCTAATAAATGTTAGCTGCAATGATCACTTTTATTATTTTCTGTACCATTACTGTAATTAATAGTCACAATATTTTCTTCAAATGGCTCAAAATTTAAAATGAAAGTAATTAAATTAGGCAAACTTTATATGGCTACTATAAATAGAAGCCACCATCACTGCCATCAATAGATGTTAACCATAAAAATAAACGTGATAAAAACATACCTAAGTTATCATGTTCCAGCTGGGTTTGCTTATCTGCCAGGATACTGAGCTGATGGCCTGCTTTTTCTTTGGCAAAAAAGGTATTAACCAGGATTTCAAGTGTTCAGACACAGTAGGACCAGACTGACTTTCTCCTTGACGGACTCAGGCGTGAAAGAGAACCATGTGATTCACTGGCATTCAGTGTAACATCTAAGGCAGAGTCCTTGGAGAGGGGTGAGTCTTACACTTGGTGAAACATGCATCTATTTCAACCAAGTTCCCAGGGTCAAGATCCTTTTACAATATTTTGACCAAGTTGGCCATCAACCTGTGTGGGGCAGGTCCCAATACTGCATATTCATGACTTTTTGA
This sequence comes from Bos indicus x Bos taurus, assembly GCF_003369695.1. Classification (NCBI taxonomy): domain Eukaryota; kingdom Metazoa; phylum Chordata; class Mammalia; order Artiodactyla; family Bovidae; genus Bos; species Bos indicus x Bos taurus. The sequence continues at coordinate 37,463,329 of NC_040097.1, read as the reverse complement.
TACAAATATGGCATTTGTCGTGTACTGCCTTAATAACCCATCACCCCATCTATCCAAAGAATTTCTAGAAAGCAGGGCCCAAAGTCTTACACTTTTTTATGTCTGCTTATTATTTCATGCACTCTTTTATGTACAAAGAAATACACAGTACACATGATAATTGGATTAAAATTCATTTAGTCTTGAGAATTTTAGACACTAGGGACAATCTCTTGGATTAAAACCTTGATTTCTAACCTTTTTCTGGTGGGTAGAAGTCCGAGATCTCTTTAAGAACTGGAAACAAAATATAACATTCTCTCCCCATCCCCTTCTCCACCACAAATACAAGTATATACACTTATTTTTTGAAAGTTCACAGGCCTCCATGTGATGAAACTAGAGATATCAGTGTCCTGGAGTAAAAAGAGATGCCATAAAAGTTTTAGTCATCCAAGTGTGTGAGCTATATTACCATTTTCTATAAAGCCCATAAAAGGACTCTATGTGCTAAACTTAATATTTTGGTATCCTCTTTTCCAGGGGAACTATTTGTATGTGCTCTGCACTTTCAGGTCTAGAATGGAGAAACTTCCATGAGCAACCTGAGTCTTTGCCTAAATCTTCTTTTCTCTCAACAAATACTCAACCAAGTGCCATGTGAAAAATATACACAGGAACCTGGTACGTTGCACTATTTTTTTCCTCCCTGGCTGGACAAGAAAGCTATTTCTTTTCAAGGAAGAGTCTTTATTCTTTTCAGACAAACCACCTAAAAAGAACTGGAAAGTCACACAGGTAATGGGTTCCAATAAATAATTCTCATGACGACAGAACATTTAAGGAATTGATATATGGGTCTGCTTCTACTTAATAGCCCAAATCTGCAAGGACCTTTTCCTGATTCCAAGGGGAAGCTGATGACAGAAAAAGTGAAGAGCTTAAGAAAGGAGCAGGAAGCCCCTACAATTAAAGGTGTCTTGGGGACCGACAGAAGATATAATTTAGATATGCCAGTGTTAAGGGGAGTTTGATAAGGATATTGCAGAGGTGGGTTCTGAGGAGAACAGATCATTGTGAATCTGACCTACTTAAAGTGAAGGACAGGATAATATCTGAACATACTTGAACTGAATATGCACAAAAGAGTTTTCTGACAAATCTTCCTCCAATGATCAGCACACAATAATTCTTGGAAAATTTGGTAAAGGACACTTTTGCATAAATGTTAAACTTTAATGATGAACGGAATATAGAAGTCCTGAAAATACTGATAATCTCAAGCAACAAGCCAAAGGAACTATAATTATTTTCAAAGAACTCACAGTAGCAAATTATTCAAATTGATATCTCTAATCATTGAAAAAAATTAGATTGCTAATGCTAACCCCAACAAAGTATGCTTTTTTGTGTTATCTGTGTGTCCAAGATCTCAGGCAGAATTGTTAGACATGTTTGCCTTGGGGAGATGGTAAAATTCAGATAAAGAATTTACTAGAAGCTTTTTCTTGATTGTGTGCCTGGGAGCGAATAAGTCAGTGTGTGTTTGTGTGTATGTGTACATGTATGAGCTCAGTCCAAGAATAAGGAGAAGAATTATTAATAACATTTATGAGTTAGAATGATACATGAAAAAATGGATATGAATAGTAAATTCATTTTTTAAAATGAGGTAATCTGAATAATAAGTGATTTAGGGATATTCGCTTTGTAGTGGTCAAATAGCAGAGGGAAACAAAGTTGAAAAGAGTACAAAACATCAGGAGGTCTGTATAATTAATCAGTGATCCTACAAAGTATGTCATAAATTAGAGCTACAATTATACCACTGTGCTTGGGAAATAGCAAACTGGACTTCTTATATAAGCACTCAGGCTTAATGTTTAAAATCTATCTCTAGCATAATGTAAAGTGCACTTTAGGAAATTTGGTTTAAAAGAGTTAATGCTTCCATTGCTGCTGTTTACAACCTAATTTGCAAGTTTTTACAGCATCTTAATAGTCATACTGCAGTTAAGAATGAAATAGGATTGCCATTTTTGAAGATCCTGTCAAGAAATAAAACTTTAAAAGTCACTGGAAAATAAAGTTTCTATGGATGCTAAAATTAGTTAGGAAGCATTTTCCTTTTATAAATTAAGGATAAATTTTACTTTTAAAGTATAAGTTGTGTCTTTGCAATTTTCAACTTCATTTCTTTCTACAGATGATATACTCCAAGGTATTCATTGTGCTAAATTATTTATTCCAAACATTCTGGGATTTTGCATTGTTTTTATGTTACAGGTAAAGATTTGTATAGCTGGGAAGAAAAATGTTTGCTGAATACAAATTACAATGTGCTGGGTTCCTTGCCAGCTTATGTTATGTTCAGTTCAGCCACTCAGTCGTGTCTGACTCTTTGTGACCCCATGGACTGCAGCATGCCAGGCTTCCCTTTCTATCACCAACTCCTGAAGCTTGCTCAAACTCACGTCCATCAAGTAGCTGATGCCATCCAACCATCTCATCCTCTGCCATCCCCTTCTTCTCCCGCCTTCAATCTTTCCTAGCATCAGGGTCTTTTCCAATGTGTCAGCTCTTCACATCAGGTGGCCAAAGTATTGGAGTTTCAGCTTCAGCATCAGTCCTTCCAATGAATATTCAGGACTGATTTCCTTTAGAATGGACTGGTTGGATCTCCTTACAATCTAAGGGACTCTCAAGAGTCTTCTCCAACACCACAGTTCAAAAGCATCAATTCTTCGGCACTCAGCTTTCTTTATAGTTCAACTCTTATATCCATACATGACTACTGGAAAAACCATAGCTTTGACTAGACAGACCTTTGTTGGCAAAGTAATGTCTCTGCTTTTTAATATGCTGTCTAGGTTGGTCATAGCTTTTCTTTCAAGGAGCAAGCATCTTTTAATTTCATGGCTGCAGTCACCATCTACAGTGAATATGTTATGTTACACCACTGAAATGATGCCAGGTCATTCACTAGGGTCATTTTTCTGTGAAAAAAGCATTAAGAAAGGCCAACTGTGTGTGTATATATATATATGTGCATGTGTATATATATATATATATATACACACATTTATAGAAACCCAACTCAGCCTGACATATAATGGCATGTAAAATACAGTGGACTCCTTATAAAAGGGAAGAGTCTGGTTGGAACCTACTTTTGGGTTCCTATATACACCCAGCTGTTCTGTCATTTGCCCATGTAGCCTCTCAGAATAAATCTCAAATTATCAGCTTTTAAGTATATTAGTCATCTTCCTAATTTTTGTAGCCTGACCACCTGACCTGCTTCTTGAGAAACCTATATGCAGGTCAGGAAGCAACAGTTAGAACTGGACATGGAACAACAGACTGGTTCCAAATAGGAAAAGGAGTACGTCAAGGCTGTATACTGTCACCCTGCTTATTTAACTTCTATGCAGAGTACATCATGAGAAATGCTGGGCTGGAAGAAGCACAAGCTGGAATCAAGATTGCTGGGAGAAATATCAATCACCTCAGATATGCAGATGACACCACCCTTACGGCAGAAACTGAAGAGAAACTAAAAAGCCTCTTGATGAAAGTGAAAGTGGAGAGTGAAAAAGTTGGCTTAAAGCTCAACATTCAGAAAACTAAGATCATGCCATCCAGTCCCATCACTTCATGGGAAATAGATGGGGAAACAGTGGAAACAGTGTCAGACTTTATTTTGAGGGGCTCCAAAATCACTGCAGATGGTGACTTCAGCCGTAAAATTAAAAGACGCTTACTCCTTGGAAGGAAAGTTATGACCAACCTAGATAGCATATTCAAAAGCAGAGACATTACTTTGCCAACAGAGGTCCGTCTAGTCAAAGCTATGGTTTTTCCAGTGGTCATGTATGGATGTGAGAGTTGGACTGTGAAGAAAGCTGAGCGCCAAAGAATTGATGCTTTTGAACTGTGGTGTTGGAGAAGACTCTCGAGAGTCCCTTGGACTGCAAGGAGATCCAACCAGTCCATCCTAAAGGAGATTGGTCCTGGGTGTTCATTGGAAGGACTGATGCTGAAGCTGAAACTCCAGTACTTTGGCCACCTCATGTGAAGAGTTGACTCATTGGAAAAGACCCTGATGCTGGGAGGGATTGGGGGCAGGAGGAGAAGGGGACAACAGAGGATGAGATGGCTGGATGGTATCACCGACTTGATGGACATGAGTTTGGGTAAGCTCTGGGAGTTGGTGATGGACAGGGAGGCCTGGTGTGCTGCAGTTCATGGGGTTGCAAAGAGTCGGACACGACTGAGAGACTGAACTGAACTGAACAATAAAATAAAGAAACACAGAGTCCTTCTTTCTTGGTCTGCTCTATGTTTTAGTCTAAATATAATCAGGCTACAGACACTTTCTGAGCCACTGCTATGTTAAAGGCACTGTGATAACCACTACAGGGGATTCAGAAGAAAAGAAGCAGCATTGCTGTGATGATCAAGCTCTCCTGTGGAGCGGACACCCACCCGCCTGCCTAGAATCCATTCCTGTTTGCCTAGTATTAACAATAATCCCTGTTTTCCTTTGGGAAGCCATGTCTCCCTATTCTCAGACCGCAGAGTTTGGTGGTTATAATACCATCTGCTGACCACGAGGTTGTTCGTGTGACTCAGGCATGGCCAATGAGAGTATCCCATGCTCTTGGTTAAGGTCATTGGCTTAGGGGTGGGCATGTGACCTACTCTAGTCCAATCAGGGTAAATAAGTGTCATTCTAAGATACTTACTAAAACAACTGGAAAAGAGGTAAGCATTTTCTACTGGAGTTATAAAATGGAAGATGATCTGGCAAGGGTCACCTGTTATTCCTATCAGGGTATAGCTTGCCTGAGAAAAAAACTGAGAGAAATCAAGTCTTGATGATATTTCACTAGCACACAGACCAAACTCTGGAATTTTCAGATACACAAACCAGTAAATTCCCTTTGAAGGGTAATGAAAATTTTCTAAGGCAGGACTATGGTGATAGTTGTGAAACTTACTATATGTATTAAAACTCATTGAATTTGACACTTAAGATGGATGAATTTTATGCTTTGTTAAGTATACCTCCATAAAATTGTTTAAAAATCCATCATATGCCAGATTGAGTTGGGTTTCTGTTATCTGCAATCCCAGGAGTCATGACAGATACAGTCTTACTGGCGAGAGGGTGGACAGAGAAGAAATAGTATGTGTATGGTGAGAGATGATGCATCAAATGGAGAAACACCAGAAGGGGTCAGTACGGATGCTTATGCTGATTATAACTGTCCACTTCCTTATCTACCTCTTCACCAGACTCTATGCTCATGAAATAGAATCCTTTTTCTTTCTGTGTTCACAACCTAGAGCAGGGATGACTCAGAGATGTTATAAGCATGTTTGTTCTGTGGTGATGGTGGTGGAGCTGCTGGGGAACTCTTCCTGTGAGAAGTGGCTTGTGGAAAGACTATGAATTCAAAATGACCTTGACTGTATGAGATGTAAGACGAAGTATTTGGACCTTTTAGTATGTGATCAAATGTTTTTCTGACTTAAAATCAGGGCTTCTCTCATGGCTCAGAGGTAAAGAATCTGCCTGCCAATGCAGGAGACTCAGGTTCAGTCTCTGGTCCAAGAAAAATCCCACATGTCATGTGGCAACTAAGCCTGCATGCCCAGCTACTAGTTTGTGGCCTAGAGCCTGGGAGCTATGTAACAAGAGGAGCTACCACAGAGAGAAGCCTGCACTCTGCAACTAGAGGGTGGCCCACTCTCTGCAACTAGAGAAAAATCTACATAGCAATGAAGACCCAGCACAGCCAAAATTAAAAGCAATAAAATTATTTAAAAATCAAAGTTCGTAATTAGTGCTGTTTGTTTTCCAGAAAATTCAGATAAAAATTATTTGAGACAAAGAAGTGTGGCCCTGTCAAGTTCATCCTCCCGATTGGACAAATTCTCTGGGTAAGTGTTAGAATTTTCACCTTACGTTGTCTTCCTGGGGACAGGGTTCTTTGGAGAGATTATATACCCAATACATTTAGGTTGGCCCTTCCACAATTTTTCTCAGCAGTTCTTTAGCTGTTTAGGAATACATTCCAAAATATCAAATGATAGATTCAGATATTTATCTTACTTTTGAGGAAGGAGGAGAAAGAAAACATATTGTAATCAACTTCCAAGAAGCTTAAAAAGTGATTTTCTTGTGAGAAAAAAATATGTACATGCCCACAGATTCTGTACTCAGTTCAGCTGCTGACAAACCATTTTTGGAACTGTTCTTGAGATCTGTGCAGAAAAACAGCAAATGTGATCTCAACTTATTTGTTCCAGCTGATACCATCGAGCAGAAGCCCAAAGGCACGGGCTTTTGAGATAAGGCAGACTTCCCCAACTGAAAATGGGCATGGTTTAAAGACATAAGATCCACCCCACTCTTAAAAGGGGGCACAATTCTGCAACTTTTATTTGAAGTTAAATCTCATCAAAATTGTTGTCATGGTTTTTCATAAACTCCTCTGCAGCAGGTTAAGTAGAAACAAAATGCCTTTCCTTTCAGAATTAAGACTTTTAGAATATCTGCATGTACATACATAAAGAGGGCTGAGTGCCAAAGAACTGATGCTCTTGAATTGTGGTGCTGGAGAAGGCTCTAGAGAGTCCCTTGGACTGCAAGGAGATCAAACCAGTCAAACCTGAATATTCATTGGAAAGACTGATGTTGAAGCTGAACTCCAATAATTTGGCCACCTGATGGGAAGAGCCGACTCACTGGAAAAGACCCTGATGCTGGGAAAGACTGAAGACAAGAGGAAGAGGGGGTGCCAGAGGATGAGATAGTTGGATAGCATCACTGACTCAATGGACATGCATTTGAACAAATTCCAGGAGATAGTGAAAGACAGGAAATCCTGGCATGCTACAGTCCATGAGTCAGATTTAGACACAACTTGCTGCTGCTGCTGCTGCTGCTAAGTCACTTCAATCGTGTCTGACTCTGTGGGACCCCAAAGATGGCAGCCCACCAGGCTCCTGCGTCCCTGGGATTCTCCAGGCAAGAACACTGGAGTGGGTTGCCATTTCCTTCTCCAATGCATGAAAGTGAAAAGGGAAAGTGAAGTCGCTTAGTCATGTCCGACTCTTCACGACCCCATGGACTGCAGCCTACCAGGCTCCTCCGTCCATGGGATTTTCCAGGCAAGAGTACTGGAGTGGGGTGCCATTGCCTTCTCCAGACACAACTTAGTGACTGAATAACAACAACGACATACACACAAAGTTTGACTGAAGTCACCACTCACTTATTGCCTAATCATGGGCATTTGATTTGTACAGTTTCCTTTTCTGAAAAACGTTGGGGTTGGATTTAGTGTTTTCTGGCTTGAAAAGTTCATAATTGTGTCGCCAGTCAATACCGTAGCAGATTCAGACACTTCAGTGAAAAGAGATTTGGCTCATTGAAACAATCTGCCTGTGCAGAGGACATAAAATCTTTTATTTTGCACAGTTTAAACTAAATTCAGAATATCACTTGTTTACAGGAAAGCCTTCCAAACACCATGTCCAACTTGGATTTACACCAGCTGTTAATGATAAGAAAATAAAGTTAACTGGAAAATTGCACTTTCCAAATAATGAAGAGCCAATTAAAAAAAAAATGTTTATATTACCTGAGTTGCTTCTTCTTTCCTTTTTTCCTCTCTCTTTTCTATCTTAACATTCATTCATTATCTATGTGCGATTACTAGTCCTAATAGGTTCTTGGGCAATAAATGTGAATAGGAAATAGTCCTTGCCTTCAAGAAACTCACAGGCTGGTGAAAAATAAAAATCTCATCACCATTACGATCCATAAATAATAGATTAGACAGTGTGGTTTCTTTCTTGAAGGGGATATATGTATTTGAAGGCTATACTGAGAACATTTGACAGAAGTCCTAAGAGGGAATTAATTGAAAAAGTTCTTTCATGGTGATACACTGATTTTTAAAGGGCTTGTAGAAATTAAATACATACGTGCAAAGCATGGATGTGACAACAGAACCTCATAGCCAGGCATTAACTCTGAGGCAGAAAGGGAGCTGGATGACTCAGCAAGGGACCAGGTCACAAAGCCTGTATGTAGCCTTGCAACAAAGATTTTATCCTGGGGAAAAGGACTTGAAGCATGGGAGGGATACCATTATATCTGCATTTTTCAAAGATCATGTGAGTGAGTGAGTAAGGAGAATGAAGTGAGTGCAAGATGGAAGCCAGCGAAACCAGGCTGAAAACTCCTGCAAGAGTCCAGGTGTATGCTGCCCAAGAGACAGCCGCTAAGCCTACGTGGTTACTTACATTTAAATTAATTAAATTTAAATCCAAGCTCCTCATTTGCCATACCCACTTTGAGAGTGGTCAGTAGACACATGTACTCAGTAGCTGACATACTGGAATAGTGCAGATACAGAAAAACTCCATCATTACATAAAATCCTATTGGGCAGTGTTGAACTAGACCAGAGATGAAGAGGCTCTAAACTAGGCACTTGTGGCCAGGATGACCAAAAACAGCATGGGGGGAATATTTCCTAGGAGAATTAAATGAATAATATGAGGTGAATATGAGTTGAAGCAGGGCTTCCCAGGTGGTAAAGAATCCACTACCAATGCAGGAGTCATGGGAGATGCAGGTCTAATCCCTGGGCTGGGAAGATCTCCTGAAGGAGGAAATGGCTATCCATTCTAGTACTCTTGCCTGAGAAATCCCACAGACAGAGGAACCTGGTGAGCTAGAGTCCACAGGGTCACAAAAGAGTTGGACACAACTGAGCAATTGAGCACACACACATGAGAAGGGGTGTGAATAAAGATTCAGACACTGTTGACTGCAGTGAGACAAAGGATACAGGAAGACGTTTTGTATGGCATTGATGACCTGCTGCATTTGGCTTATTAATTACGACCATGCAGGTAGAAGATGATGCTTAAGATAATGCCTTAATTCTACAACTACATTTTATAAATATGATGTACTTATTAGAATCAATGAACATTGGAATTGGGAGGCACCATTCAGTTTATAGATCAGAAAACACAGGGAGACCTCTGTCTCATTCACTGTGATCTCCTCAGTCCCTATCCTGACTGATGTGTTGAGAAGCATAAATAAAGTCACTGTGAATGGATGGATTAAGGAGGCCCAGACGTGACATGAAGTAGTGTCTAAGGTAGAATAATCACAGTTCCTGAAGTGAGGAACATGGTTAAATTCCCAGTTGTTGTTATGAATTAGATGTTGAATCATAGATAAATTATAAGTTTTCTAAATCATGGTTTCCTCTTCTATAAATGAAGCATTGGGTCACTGCAAGTATTAAAAAAATAATTTACAAAATATTGCTTTGAAAACTATGAAGTCCTTCACTTGCAGAAGATTGTTGTTTACTATCATTATTCAGGCTTATCTAATTCCTTATTCAAAGTATGGTTGTGGATCAACAATAACAACACTGTTATATCTGAATGCTTCTAAGTAATACAGAATCTCAAGTCTGCAGCCTAGATATTCTATATCACAATCTTTATTTTAATAAAACTCCTAGATATTTTGCATGCTTGTTAAAGTTAGAGAAACAATGAACTACTTATTAGCAGACCTGGCAATTTCAATTCAAGTCTCCCAATTCTTATAAGATGGTGAATGAACAGTCAACACAATTACTAAGCCAATTTGGTGGGAAACAAATCTAATTTGAGGTGTGATTTACTCACATTGGATATTCATAATTGAGGGTCCTAGAAAAATCACTAGACAATAGTCTAATTTTCTTAGGTAGATGCCATCTTGGTAGTGGCCAAACTTCTCCAATGAGATTGTTAATTACTTGGATGAGGACAGGGGAGATGTACTAACTGCTTCTCCAGATGACACAAAGGTAAGGAGGAGAGCTCCCATGTTGTTTATCAGTCAGGGTACAATCAGAAGGCAGCAACCACACTGTGCATAGCAGAATTAAACTCCTAAATGATCTCCACCATCTGGAATGCTAGGCTGAAAACAATAATAAATGGCGTTTAATAGAGACAATTATAAATGTCTTTATGAAGATTTCATAGTGAACTGAGAACTTCCAGACGTTGAAGCTGGATTTAGAAAAGGCAGAGGACCACAGATCAAATTTCAACATCTGTTGGCTCATAGAAAAAGCATGACAGTTCTGGAAAAACATCTACTTTTGCTTTATTGATTATGTCAAAGCCTTTGACTGTGTGGATCACAACCATAGGAGAAGGGGATGATCAAAGATGAGACAGTTGGATGGCATCACTGACCCGATGGACGTGAGTTTGAGCAAGCTCCACAGTTGGTGATGGACAGGGAAGACTGGCGTGCTGCAGTCCACGGGGTCACAAAGAGTCAGACATGACTAAGTGACTGAACTGAACTGAACTATGAAGGTTCAAAAATATTAAAAATGCAAATAATATAATGTTCTTTTATTCATTAAATATATAGGCAAAAAGAACACACTCTGTGTCATGCAATGTACTGGAAAAGCAATGGTGAGCCAAGCTGATGAGGTCTCTGCCCTCATTGGACTTAAATTCTTTTGGAGAAGACTATTTATCCTATGGACAACTATTCTTACATTTACTAATTTAACAAACACTGCTTGAGCATCCACTGTGAGCCCTGTTCTTTTCTGGGTGCTGAATATACACCAGTAAAAAAGACAAATGATGTCACTTCTCTCCAGGAGCTGATATTTTAGTGAAAGGAGGGAGATAAGAAATAATAAAGCAGATATATGAATGCTATAATTTCATTGAGTAATATGTGCCAAGAATAAAATATAGACATTAATCTGGTAGATTTGTGTGTTCCAGGAACAGAAAGACTAGTGGGAAGGAGGAAGGGGGTAAGACATGAGTTTGTTGGCTAAGGCTTGAGCCAGGCCATGTAGTAAGAAATTTAGATTTGTCTCTAAACCAATTTGAAGGTAAATAAGCATATTCATAAATGTAAAAATTATATCATAATAGGTGCTATAATTGAGAAGCACATAGTATTTTAAGAGTTAATGATAAGAGGGATTGAGTCTAAGCAAGTAATGATGCCACTAAGATCTGAAGCAAGAGTCAGTTAGGCAAAAACGGAAAGCAGGAGGGTGTATTCTACATAGAGGGGAGAGAAATGATCATGGCATAGATTAGAGAAACAGTGAGAAAATTACTTACTAAATTTCAGGTGACCTAAACTCAGTCTGATACAACAGAATAATGAAGCTGCCAAAACTGTGAACATAATTTTTGGTTGCATGGATAGATACACAACATCCAGAATGCGGAAGTGGGTGGACCAACTCTATTTTGTGCTGATCAGACTGCAGTTGGCGCTAAAGTACCACCATTCAACAGCCCTTACAAAATGTAACTGTGTTTAGGACATGTAATGATACATGGGGAGAAGAAAGATGGGACTCTAAACCTCTTCACAGGAGAATGAAGGAATGGTGCTCACCATTTTTTGTTACTTCTTGACTACCTAACATCTGGTCTCGCCTTATAATATCACCTCCATTTTCTTTTGAGGAAGTGGCACAGTGGTAAAGAATCCACCTGCCAATGAGGGAGATGCAAGAGATGCAGGTTCAATCCCTGGGTCATGAAGATACTCTGGAGGAGGAAATGGTAACCGATTCCAGTATTCTTGCTCAGAAAAATCCCATCAACAGAGGAGCGTAATAAGCTACAGTCCATGGGGCCACAAAGAGTCATACATGACTGAGCACACATACACTTTTCCATTGGATTTGACCTGGTGGGGCTGTAGTCAGGGGCTTTCTCTTCCCCTGTGGTTTGGGATGGATGCTACAATGGCCACACACAACTACATTCCCCTAGAAGAGCAGAGCAAAGAACCTGAAGATGGTTGGGGTTTATTAAACTCAGCAGTGGCAACCTGATCAAATGACCCCCATAAAGAAACAACGTCTGCATTTCTTGTTCCCTAACCCCAGACAGCCAACTTGGGCAAACAGTTTCAAACCTTCTTCTTCCATGGATTTTTCTAAGTCCTTGATATCCTCCCAGTAAAAATTCTTGCTTGCTTGAGTTAGCTAAGTTATTTTTGCTAATTGCAACCAAAGAACACTGACATATTTAGCTGTGGTGAACAAAACACTTGAGTGAACCTGGGGACAGGAAAGCTGCTATCTTCAAACATTTGAAAGACTGTTAAAGAAAAGGAAGCTCAGCTTTCTTCTGCACCATACCAGGGAGCTGGTTTAAAACTCAATGATAAAAACTCTATTTATGAATAAACATTTTAATAAATGAAATTCCCCTAAGGGGTACAATTCTTCAGGAAAGGTCACCAGTTTCTGTTAGTGAAGGTATTTTCAACAGAAGACAGCTAAACAAGTTAGGTTTTTCTTACAGGGAATTCAAGAATGAGAAAGAATGGTTGAAATGATTTTTAAGGTCCACAGATTCACTAATTTTCAGGGTTCAAATGATATCTGTCATACAACTTACATTTTTCATTGCAATTTTTTGTTATATTTTTTTGCCAGCATATTGCTCCCAAGCTTAAACAGACTTTGATGGAGAAGAAAAAGGCAGTGGATTTTTATAGGAAGTACAACTGAAAACAAAAACACAAAACTTTCAAGTGTCTAGTGGACTGAAAAAGTTAGGGCACGCTTTCTAGACCAACTTTTCTGTATAAAATATTTCTCAAAGGTTATCCTGTGCACCTGGTTTTGTTTTCACCTCTGAAACATGACACCAAAGCTAAACCACAGCCTGGTAACTTCATTGTCTCCAATCCACATTTCAGGTATTTGAGAGAGTAATAATAGCCTTTGCTTTCCCAGTACTATGCAGGGTAGCTGTGCAGGACTGAAAGGATGGCTGGTTTCTAATGATGTAGTTTGGTTCAGAGGTGGCCATGAGTTCCAGCAGGAACTCGACAATATTTTAGGTAGTAGGCACTGAGACAAAAAAAAAAAAAAATTATTTTTATGTGAGGTATGCTTTCAAGGTATACCACCCTTATGGCAGAAAGTGAAGAAGAACTAAAGAGCCTCTTGATGAAAGTGAAAGAGGAGAGTGAAAAAGTTGGCTTAAAGCTCAACATTCAGAAAACTAAGATCATGTCATCCAGTCCCATCACTTCATGGCAAATAGATGGGGAAACAGTGGAAACAGTGTCAGACTTTATTTTGGGGGGCTCCAAAATCACTGCAGATGGTGACTGCAGCCATGAAATTAAAAGACACTTACTCCTTGGAAGGAAAGTTATGACCAACCTAGATAGCATATTCAAAAGCAGAGACTACTTTGCCAACAAAGGTCCATCTAGTCAAGGCTATGGTTTTTCCAGTGGTCATGTATGGATGTGAGAGTTGGACTGTGAAGAAAGCTGAGCACCGAAGAATTGATGCTTTTGAAGTGTGGTGTTGGAGAAGACTCTTGAGAGTCCCTTGGACTGCAAGGAGAGCCAACCAGTCCGTCCTAAAGGAGATCAGTCCTGGGTGCTCATTGGAAGGACTGATGTTGAAGCTGAAACTTTGGCCACCTGATGCAAAGAGCTGACTCATTGGAAAAGACCCTGATGCTGGGAAAGATTGAGGTTAGGAGGAGAAGGGGATGACAGAGGATGAGTTGGTTGGATGGCATCACTGACTCAATGGACATGGGTTTGGGTGGACTCCGGGAGTTTTGATGGACAGGGAGGCCTGGTGTGCTGTGGTTCTTGGGGTCGCAAAGAGTTGGACATGACTGAGCGACTGAATTCAATTGATTGATGCTCTCAGGATTGTCATTTTTTATAATGAAGATTTTCCTATAGTTGCTGAACTATTCATTGTCTTATTAAATACTTTTCATATGAGGCTCTGTATCAGTTAGTTATCACTGAATAACAAGTAGAACCCAAATTCAGTTGCTTAAAACACCAAGTTGCTTAAAAAAATAATTTATCATGGGTCTGTGGATCAGCTAAGTGTTAGCTGGAGGGGTAGGGTGACTGGGCTATGTTTCTTTTCCTCATCCAGCAGACTGTGTTTATTTTATTTGCAGGGTAATGACAAGCAGCAAAGGAAAAGCTCTAATGTGCAACCACTTTTAAAGCACTTGCTTGCATCAATTTTACTAACATTCTACTGGCCAAAGCATAGCCAAGGACAGAGTCAAAATGGGAAGGAATTGTCACTGGGCATGAATATAGGCAAGTATAAAACAACGGGACACAATTGCTGCAATCAATCTGCTACTGGATTAAAGAAATAAATTTATTTATAATTGGCTATTGGGAGAAAACTATTTTCAATAATATTTTTCAGATAATGAACATTTGTAGCTCACTGATTTCTCTTCCTAGGTTACTACTGCTGCTGCTAAGTCGCTTCAGTTGTGTCCGACTCTGTGCGACCCCATAGACGGCAGCCCACCAGGCTCCCCCATCGCTGGGATTCTCCAGGCAAGAACACTGGAGTGGGTTGCCATTTCCTTCTCCAATGCATGAAAGTGAAAAGTGAAAGTGAAGTCGCTAGGTCATGTCCGACTCTTAGCTACCTCATGGACTGCAGCCCACCAGGCTTCTCCGCCCATGGGATTCTCCAGGCAAGAGTACTGGAGTGGGGTGCCATTTGCCTAGGTTACTAGGAAGCTCAAAATATTCATATTTATTTATCCAAATCACTACTAATATATACTTCTCCCTTCTTGTACAAAGTCTAACTCTTCTATTCCAAAAGTCTTACTGTATATAACTTGTAAGCTACCTCAAGATTTTTTTTGTTTGTTTCAGAGAGATTATAGACAAAAAGTGAAGATATGGTCATTACCCATTCAGTGTCTACAGATATTAAAATGTCTGTGGACAAGAGAAGAGAGAGAAGCTTTATTTTTTAAAGGGGCTTTAGTCATCATTACATATTACATTCTCCTAGTTCTACTATGAACCAAAGTGACAGAGGTGCGTCTCAACAAAAGTTTTTTCTGGGAATTACCTCAAACCAATTTCCACTAGGGATGCAGCCTCTGACAATCTCTACAGGTTCAAAAAGAGAAGTGTTTTAAAATTCCAAACTCACACCCAAGAAGGTGACAGATGTAAAGAAAATCATCTGAAAATGAAGTTCTTCATTTCATTTTAGAATATTTCTTCTAAAGATATCATGAGACCGGTTTTCAAAGGACTTTGAAGGTGTAGCAGCCGTGGTTTCATGCCCACATGATTGAGTCCGGGAAATATTACCTGAGCCTTGGTAGTGAATTTAAAATGCTGACTTGAAATATTTTCATTGAAGTTGTACCAACATTAAATAGAACTAGAAAGTTATTTAAGCTGGTTTTAACATTTTCTTATATATTTCCTCTGAACTGACAGCAAACTCTCAAAGTTGGTGAGATACAGAATTAATAGGTGTTAAAAGCCTTTGGGGAAATTTACCCTTAGAAGACACCAGAGGATTCTGACAGATTCCAAATCATTTTTGATGAGCTGGAGATTTCTTTGTGATCCATCAGTCACAAATCAATACGAATCTGAAAATAAAGGATGTGCAGTGCATGCATGCTCCATTGTGTCTGACTCTTTGCACTGAGTTCTCCCAATTAAATGAAGAGTGGGCTAGGTATGTATTTAATTTCATGGTAAGAAAGTGATTTATATTAAAATAATAGTTAGACTGTCTACACCAATTCTAAAACCAGGGATGCTCCTCAATGGTTTTCACACAACAGGTTTAGAGGTATCAAGGTGAAAAGGGCCATGAAAGTCACAATCAATCTAAAGAATTCATAAACACCTCACATAGACTTGAGGACTTTCTGGTTTCATCACAGTGAAATATGACTAGGTATTTATAATTTTAAAGAGCTTTTCACAGAAACTGTATACATATTATGGATAAAAAAATATATTGCCTTCTGAAAGCTTGCTCTGAAAACATCACACAACTCCTTATTTTTTAATACATTTCCCCCTAGAAGCTAATTGCATTGACCTAAAAGGACTTCAAAGGGTAACATTCTTTTCTTGATGTCAAAATATCGCCATAGTTTCCTTTAATATTTATTCCTGTGAAGGAAGAAATAGTTTATAGCTATCGTTAACTGCTTATATATTTTACTCAGTATGATCCAGAGGAAGGCTCTGGCACACATGTTGAGACCTTTGATTTCAATTAATGCCTCAGAAGTTCTAACTATGAGTATGTCTTTGTCTGTAGGTATGTGGATACCCAAAAGACTGCTGACTCTTCTGTCTCCTAGGGGCACAACTTTGTCAAACGAACTGGGCAAGAGAGCTAGTCAATGCAAGGGCTTTTTTATTTTTATGCCTGTTGCTCTGAAGTTACGTAGGAATTTAGAAATCCATAAAATCTAAATTCCTGAAGTCTAGTTTTAGTTTTACCACTTGACTCATGAAGTGTAAGGAATGTCTTCTCTTACCCTCTCCACAAATGCACCGCTTCCTTATCATGTGAGGTGCCTCTTTATTGCTGTTGTTGTGTTGATAAGTTGTGTCCGATTTTTTGGTGACCCCATGAACTGTAGCCCACCAGGCTCCTCTGTCCATGGGATTTCCCAGGCAAGAATATGGGAGTGGGTTACCATTTCCTTCTCCAGGGGAGCTTCTCGACCCAGGGATCAAACTCATGTCTCCTGAACTAGCGGGAGGATTCTTTACCATTGAGCCACCTGCGAAGCCCAAGGTACCTCTTAGGTGTTGTCTTTTATGAAGACTTCTCTGATTCCCCTATCCTGAGTTTCTTTCTGCCTCCCTTGCATTCTTGCATCCCTCACTTTTTCTGCTTCTTAAGGGACTTCTTGCTTTCTATATTATATCATAATGCTTCCTGAGGTACACTTTATCACCACAGTTGTACTGGGGGGAGTGATGACAGAGATAATTCAACAAATGAAGATTGTTTATGATAATGTTTAAAAGGAACACATTGCAAAGGTAGCAGGGAAGTTTCAAGGCTGGCTGCCATGGGAATTCAACAGTCTGAGTTACGCTGATGAATTTCCATGTTTCAATACCTTAGCAACCACTGATCCTTGTACTGCCTACATAGTTTTGCCTTTTCTAGAAAGTCATATAACTGGAATCATACAATTTCTACTTTTTCAGATTGGCTTCTTTCACTTAGTAATATGTTGGGGGCCGGCATGAGGCACTCCACCCATGACAAAGGTCATGAGGAAGGAGGCTCGACATACGCAAAGGTGGGATCGAGCCTCAGGAGTCCCCCTGGAAATCCTCGAGCATCTACCCCCATAATCAGAGCCTGCCTACTTTACTACTTTGTGCTCTCCCCTACACCTCTGACTTTACTGGGGGCTGTCCCCCACCACCTCTTTCAGAGAAGGAGTTAACTTAGAGCTCCAGTTAATAAAAACTCCTGGGCGTGACAAGAGTGTTTTAACCTACAAACTCCTCTGAAGGTTCTCTAGCCTCCCTGACAGGCTTGTCTGGCCGCATGTGATTGCTCACAGCCTCCCAACCGTGAGAGGCACGAGATGCTTTAAACCTTCTAAAAACAGGTTCCTTAGAAAAGTTAGAAAACTATTAGTATAAGTATAATGGGCTGATTAGAAACTGTGTTGGTGAAGGGTTTTTCATTTGTTGAGCCAATTTTTGTTGCTAAGTCTCCATATCCCCTGGCCTTACACACATTAATGAATATATAGAAGAAATAAGTATTAACCTTTGATATAAATCATGTTAGACCTTAGGCTAAGTAAATTCTTTCCTTAACTAAAACCCACTATACCCTCACCCTATAGGAATGTAACTTTATTTGGGTGGCGTCTGTTTTAAGAATAATTACCCTTGGAGAAAAAAAGTGTTCTGGTTGACCGACCACTGTCACAAGGAGAGGGTCATAAATTGTCGGCAGGCCCCCCTGGCCAGAAGATGATGTAACACCCCTAAGACCTCTGAATACATTTGTATGAAGCACCTGACTTTAATAAAAGTCAGGACTGCTGACCCCGCGTGACTTTTGCATAACATCTCAGTGTATAAAAGTAGACCATGGGAAATAAAGAATTGGGATCAGTTCCTCGAAAGACTGGTCTCCCCGTGTCTCTCTCTCTCTCACTCTGGCTGAGTCTCCATCTGGAGTGCGGAACCCACCATGCTTACAAATTATGCCTGGGCTTCTAAGATCCGACCGGGGAGGCCTCAGTGTCTCCTCTCCTTCGGGAGAACGGAAGGACGCCTGCGGCCTACGTAAGTGGTGCAAGCTTCTTGTCTTGAAATTTTATTGGTCTCCCGCGTAAACCAAGCTACTCAGCCTCTTTTATCCACTAAATTTTCCTACTGAGCTATCCTCATTCTATTACTCTTTATATCTTTGATGAATATTTAAATAGTCGCCTAAGGCGTCTCCCCTTCGAATACCCTGGATCAGCCGTGGCTGGACCCCGGCAGTAATATGTATTTCTCATCTTTCCTTAACAGTTTTTTATTTTTTTATTCATAATGAAATATTGGCTATATTCACTATGTTGTATAACATATCCTTGTAGCTTATTTTATACATAATAGTTTGTACCTCTTAATCGTCTACCCCTATAATGCACCAATGGGGAGAGGATTTTTGCATCTACATTCATGAGATACTGATCTGTACAGTCATCCCATGGCATCCATGGGAGATTGGTTCCAGGCCCATAGATGCCAAAATCTACAAATGCTCAGGTCCCATTATTGTTCCTTCACATCCATGATTCTAAATCTGTGCACTCAGATGGACCATTGACCGTGTAATACTGTAGCATTTATTGAAAAAATATTCACATAAGTAGACTCTCACGGTTCTATTCCAAGTTGTTCAAGTGTCAACTGTACTTTCTTTCACATGTCTTTGTGTGGTTTCAGTGTTAGGGTAATGCTGGCCTCAGAGGATGAATTAAGAAGTGTTCTCTCCATTTCTGTCTTCTGAAAGAGACTATAAGTTTATTGGTATAATTTCTTCCTGAAATGTTTTGGTGGAAGTGAACAGTAAATGCATCTAGGCAATATGCTTTCTGTTTTGGAAGGTTATTAATTATTGATCCAGTATCTTTAACAGATATAGGCCTATTCAGATTGTTGATTTCTTCTTGTGTGAATTTTTGAAGACTGTGTATTCAAGCAAGGGGCTCACTTCATTTAGTTTATCAAATGTGTGGGCGCTGAGTCCAGCAGGTATTAATTACTCTTTTCCTGTCCATGGGATCTGTAGTGATACTCCTCTTTCATTCTCATATTAGTATTTTTTATTAGTATTTTCCATATATTTCATTCTCATTCTCTCTTTTTTCTTGGTTAATCTGTAAGTTCCTATTTTCAATTCTTTTAAGGATATACCTATAAGTATCATATGGTAATTTTATTTTTTATCTCTTGAGAAATCTCCATATTCTTTCCCACAGTGGTTGTATCAATTTATATTCCCACCAACAGCGCATGAGGGTTCCACTTTCCCATACTATCTTCTTTTTATTTATTTATTTATTTTTTAATTATTTATTTTTAAATTGAAGGATAATTGCTTTACAGAATTTTGTTGTTTTATAAGCCATTAGGTATACATATATCCTCTCCCTTTTGAAGCTCCCTCTCATCTCCATTCCCCTCCCACTCCTCTAAGTTGATACAGAGCCCCTGTTTGAGTTTCCTGAGCCATACAGCAAATTCCAGTTGGCTATCTATTTTACATATGGTCATGTAAACTTCCATGTTACCCTTCCCATACATCTCACCCTCTCTTCCCTTCTCCCCATGTTAGTAAGTCTATTCTCTATGTCTGTTTCTCCATTGCTGCCCTGTAAATAAATTCTTCTGTACTATTTTTCTAGATTTCATATATATGCATTAGAATACAATATTTTTCTTTCTCTTTTTGACTTACCTCACTCTGTATAATAGGTTCTAGGTTCATTCACCTCATTAGAACTAACTTAAACGCATTCCTTTTTATGGTTGAGTAATATTCCATTGTATATATGTACCACAACTTCCTTATCCATTCAAATATCAATGGACATCTAGGTCGCTTCCATGTTCCAGCTATTGTAAATAGTGCTGCAATGAACAATGGGATACATGTATCTTTTTCAAATTTTGGTTTCCTCAGGGTATATCGGAGAAGGCAATGGCACCCCACTCCAGTACTCTTGCCTGGAAAATCCCATGGGCGGAGGAGCCTGGTAGACTGCAGTCCATGGGGTCACTAAGAGTCAGATACGACTGAGCGACTTCACTTTCACTTTTCACTTTCATGCACTGGAGAAGGAAATGGCAACCCACTCCAGTGTTCTTGCCTGGAGAATCCCAGGGACGGGGGAGCCTGGGGGGCTGCCGTCTATGGGGTCGCACAGAGTTGGACACGACTAAAGTGACTTAGCAGTAGCAGGGTATATGCCTAGGAGTGGGATTGCTGGGTCATATGGTGGTTTTATTCCTAGTTTTATAACGAACCTCCATACTGTTTTCCATACACAATATCTTCCATGTTGACACTTTCTTCTTGTATAGATAGCTATGCCCGGCATCCACTAGTTCTGTATCTAGCGAAGGTCATTTGAAAAGCCACCCCTCTTCCAGTCTCAGCGATATAATGTTGTCAGGTTTTTACCACTAAACCTTGGAGTGAAACATGGAAGCTAGGCTTATACTGATCAGAGAATTTAACTTCTTCTGGACACAGTGATTGGTTAGGGATGATCACATGATCCAACTAGCTCAGTGATCGGCAATGAGACTTAGTCTGGGATTTTCTGAACAATGATTTTCACTCTTTCCTTCTGGAATTAAGTATCTGCAGACTTGAGGTCTGGAGTTGCTACAACTATTTTTTTTTTTTTTTTTTTTGCCCAGAGGAGGAAAAGAGTCATCAGAGAAGAGCTGAACTTGTGTTTATTTTGCGACTTGCAATGAGAAAAAAGACCTAAGACACTCCACCTGATTGACACATGTAAATACCATTTACTATGATATTGGCAGAGTCATGCTAATACATAAGATTTATATTAGAATTGAGCCCTAGGGAATATTTCATCTTTAAATCTGATTTTGCACCTAATGTCACTCATTATGTGTGACGCTTAATTTTCAGTTCTTAGATTTTGGTAAGCACCTGGCTGTCTCCTTTGTCTACTATTTTTTAAAGACTGTTAAAACTATGGAATGTTTTATAAGACTTTTCATGGCAGATTCACCTTCACGACTAGTTTTGCTTTAGTCAATATTAAAATAAGGTTGAAGTGCTAGAAAATCAGCCCGCTCTTATCTGCCGCGTGTTCCTTCAAAATATTCCAGGTGATAGGAAGAGGGAGAGAGACTATAGTTAAACATAAGTTTTATA